>NW_028274811.1:83792469-84095499 GCF_037043125.1 Eumetopias jubatus | reverse complement strand
GTATCAAGTGGCTTGACTTGAGGCTAACCCCACTGCCTGATCCGTTTAGATGTGCAACTGGGAGCCTCAGAAGTATCCATCATTTGGTTTTATGTTCTGCTCAGGTCATCCAGCTGCTCTGCTTAACCACAAGTGCTGGCTCACAAAGACTAGCCACACAGGCTGCATATATAGCCCCAAGGAAAAATGTCCTTATTTACTTTTTCCCCAGCACTAAAAAGTGATAAATAGAGCTAAATTCCAAAAGATGCTTAAAAATCAATAGGAAATGTCAAGTTAGAAAATATTGACAAACTAGTATAAATAAAGCTTTTAAAAATATATATATAACTTTCCAGTATTTATTAGTAAGGTACTAATTTCTAAAATCAATCACCTTTTATAGATAAGCATGCAGTAACTGTTTGAACTGTAGGTCATAATTACATACGCACAGGTAGCCCAATGAAGTGAAATATAAAACACTTGGATGCTGCCAGATCTCCTATTCCCCTCGCTTTCTTCTTCTGTGTTTATTCATTTAACAAGTTCTTACTGAGTCGCAATGCCAGGTACTATCCTAGGCACTGGGCTGCAGCCTAGAATAAACATACATATAACCATGCCCAGCACTGGGGATTTGTATACTGGATGGCGAGTGGTCCATTAACAGTATGAACAAACCAAGGAACGAATAGTTCTTAAGAAAATTTAAGGGCTCTGTGACACAAAACAACAGGGTGGGGGGCCAGCTTGACACAGAATTATCAGAGAAGGCCACTTTTAGAAGGTAATACCAAAGCCCCAACCTGGAAGATGAGAAAGAGGCAGATAGAGGAAGAGTTGGATAAACAAACTGAGGGAACAACAGCAGGAGGCCCTGCACAGGGAGAGAGTTTGGCAAGTAAAGAACTGATGGAATTCCAACACAACCCAACTAACAGGGAGAATACACAGAAGAAGTCAGACAGGTAGGTGGAACCATCCTGTATAGGCAGTGGCAATGCACTGGGCTTTTATTTTAAAAGCAGTGAGAAGCCATTGAAGGGTATTATATGCAAAGGAATGTGATCAAAAATACTGCTCATAAAATTTTTTTGGCTACTGGGTACAGAATAGACGGGGGGGCAGGGGTTGGAAAGATGACCAGTTAGGGGACTGTTGCTGTGGTCCAAGGAGAGATAATACTAAGTATGAAGATGGACAAAAGTGAAGGGATTCAAAATACATTTTTGGAGGCAGAATTAAGTGGACTTTGCTGAAGGATTGGATTTTCTTCTGGAATTTACATAACGTTTTTAGGGTATTATTTTCAGGAAGAATATATATAAATCCAGACTTTATAGGTGTAGAAATGTAAGGAAAGCGGGACTAACATTTCACAGCTGCTGGCTCCCATCCCTTCTCCATCCTATGCTTCGTCCTCTTTGGGGAGGTCATCACAAAAGTATTTTGCCTTTGCATACACAGATGGGGGAGGAGACAGAGTGAGCCTTTCTCTCTTTGATTCCTCCCACAGATCTGTAAGCATTATGGGGTCCTGTAATTGTATCAGCAAATGTTTCTTGGAGCCATTGTGTTTCACAGGTATCTGATTCCAACTCCTATTTTTGCTTTTAATGCCATGTTCATATTTTTAATAAATCAACATTGTAGATTGAGAGTAACATCCAAGGAAATCTGCTGAAGTGTTTAGAAGCTCTAAAAATTGGGAAAAAAACATGTATTTAAAATATTTTCATTTTTACTAGCACACACTTATATACCCATCATAGTTAAATGTTGTTTTCCTAATAATTTAATATGTTTCTCCACTAAGTAGTAGTAAAAGTAATTTTACAGCATTTAGGTTAATTTATCAGAGTTAATAATGCCAAACAAATGTGGCTCATTTTAAGTAATGAGACTAGAGTAGGAAAAGAAGCATCGGGAAAAATCGGAAACCACAGAATAATTAGATTTAGGCTTTCAAAAGCACTTGACTCCATATCCTCCCCCCTACCCCAAAGGAAATAAAAGACAAGCCATTTAAAAATGAATTCTTTTCGGAAGACTTTCCCTATTGTGTCTGTTTAGTCTTCACCGTTTTCAGTATTGACAGTGAGGTTCTTTTCACTACCAATATGGCAAGTTCCTTTGAGGTGGAGAGAGATTTCACCTTTCATTGCCTTGTGTTATTTCCCCTCTACTGAACTATGTAAAGAAAGGTAAATGGTAAAATGGCAGTGCACGAGATGGAGAGCCTTAGATTATTCACTCCTGCACAAGGAGATTGTTTTCTTTTTTCTGGTGTCAGTGTGCATTTGGAAAAAAAAAAAAAATCTGCTTTAGCAAGAGATTCTTCTTCCAGAGAGGTAATTAGGAAATACATAACTTCTGTTTTAAGAGCACGTTTTCTACAAGCGGCTGCATGCACTTACAGTGATGATTGCATAATCATAGGCAGGCCTACAGCTAAATAGCAGATGAAAGAAGTTTACTCGAAGATTAGGGATACATGCCTTCTCGCTCTCGTAGTAATAATATGTTAGGTATTAATCCTGTTAAAACCACTACCTCTTTCTCTTCAGACACTGTCCTTCCCATAAAATAAAATTTTGAAGCTATTGATCAGTGAACGAAATGTGCAAACTACATGCCTTCCTGAAGTCTGAGCATATAAGATCATTTAGAAGTAGGAGTAATTGTTGAGTTTCTGTACATAAAATTAAAAATGTAATTTTATTTTTGAATGCCATGTAGCTTCTTCAAAAGGAATAGCTAGCGATATTTTGGTAGGTCATCTTTGCTGACTTTTTTTAAAAATCAAAGTAGCTTTTTGTCTCTTAGAACAGATCCTAGAGCCAAACTCTCTTAAGTAAATAAAGGTTTAAAAGAATAAATGTTTCACAACCAAGGATGTGATGGATTGCTACTGTATATGTATTTTCCTGCAAAGCTAGTCAAAGGCTTTTTTTCTCCCACTACCTCTTTAATCTTAGTGAAAAGCTTTCCTTAGAGCTTGAGCAGGCCCCATAGGAGCCCTATTTTCTCTTTATGTGTTTCTACACGCTGCTTTTCTTTACCAGACTTTAAGATATACCCACGTTCCCTACACCAGTGCTCGAAGAGCAGTCATATTTTCTCCTATTAATTATTATTTAGAATTTCCTTTGTCATGGTTGAGAGGAACTAGCCCAGAATTTCTTTTCCCAGGGTAGCCTTAATATTTTTAAAGGCTCTGTAGATGAATGGTGGGAAATTAGTTATTTTATATATCATTTGCTACCCTTAACATATTTGGATATTTGATATCTAAATGCCAAATGAGGTCAGTAATAAGAACAGACAAATTTAAAAGAGTAATTGCTAACATGATATGAAAAAGAGCAGTGTGCCACCTCCTTCATTCTTGCTCCTTAACTTTTTGGGAGACATGTAGAATGCCAATCAGCAAGCATCAAGAGAAAAGGTTGCTTATGTTGGGTGTCAATTTATCATAATTTTTTTAATTGAGGGTTTTTTCCCCCTAATAACGAATACTTATCTAGAATTGAAGAATCTTTTCTTCAGAAGAAAATTACTATGTTAGTGAAAAATACAACCTTGTGGTAGATAAAAAGCTCTTTTATATCCGGCTTTATTTACTAGAGAATGCTTATGTGTTTACAGTTACAGACTTATGAGAACATATTAACTGGAGAAATTCTTCTCTGTATGTTTTGGTTTTCACATTGGTTCATAATCTTTTATATAAAAGGAAGTGATTGTCCTTAGCTATTGGACAGATGGGATGCTCAAGAATCAGACTTTACAGCTTTCCAAAGAGTCTTAAGTACTCACTTGCTCCTCTACAAAATCTTGGGTAGCAGAAGTCTGTAGTACGAGTCACCATTGCATTTTTTTCCCCTCATGTAGCTAATTGCCTATAGCACGCAATGTGACTCTGAGCCATTATTTAAATATTGCTATTATGTAATGTAGTTACAGTTCTTATTATTAGAGGTCGTTTATTATTTACAGCATGTCAGTCTGTCATGGCTAGTTCACCCAAATAGATTAACCTTTAACATTTTAAATATTTGAAGAGAAATTGATTTAGCATTTATTTTTCTATGAAGTGTTTTTATTAAAAGTCATAGGAAAAAAGAAAGTCATAGGACTTTAGGGGCTGTATTTGAATAACCACTAAGACCTGTTCTATTATAGATCACTCTCAGTTTAGCTTATTTTTTTAATTGCTCATTCACCTGTGTAATTTATAATTGTTTTTAGATACATCATTCATTGCTTTGTTTTCTTTCCATGTTTAATTAGTAATTTTATTGTGCTTTGTTTTTAAACCAAATTCAATTCAGTAGTCCAGCAAAAATAAGTAAGTTTCCAGTTGATGGGCTAGCAACATCATTAACTTATTAAAGAAGTAAGGCATAGATAGCTCAAATATGTGCATTAGTAACTGAAAAAAATTTTTTTTCTTGACATACTAAATGTTCCTAATTTATTTTGAGGCAGAAAATAAATATTGCCACTACTACCCCTTCTACCTGCTTCTCTCCATATTAGTATTTTTTAATGAGAATAACGATGATGAGAATAATAATAAAAGAAAGTATTTACATATTACCTGGCACAGGCAGGCTAGTTACTCTGCCTTTCTAACTTTCAACCTGAGAAATGGCTCTCAGACAAGCAGGACATTTGCCAGAGATTGCGTGGACACGTGTTAATCACCAAATGAAATGGTGGAATACTCTTACCACATGTACACAAGGACGGACACACGAGTTTGCTTATTCAGAAGATGCTGGGAGAAAGAGTAGGAAAGGATGCAGGTAGCCAGAAGGATTATGACTACTATATCAGTAAATGAAGATGCAAGGGGTGCAGATTTAATGTGTGTGTGTGTTTTTTTTAAAGATTTTATTTATTTAGTTATTTGAGAGAGACAGAATGAGAGATAGAGAGCACGAGAGGGAGGAGGGTCAGAGGGAGAAGCAGACTCACTGCTGAGCAGGGAGCCCGATGTGGGACTCGATCCTGGGACTCCAGGTTCATGACCTGAGCCGAAGGCAGTCGCTTAACTGACTGAGCCACCCAGGTGCCCGATTTAATGTGTGTGTTACAACAGCTATGTTAGCCACCCCACAAATAACTTAATCTCTCTGCAAGTGCAGAGCACAAAAATATTTATTAAGTGGACTCCCTAGTCCTCTTCCTCATCTAGGCCATCCTCTAGGGGAGTGGGGCCATCCTCTAGGGGAGTGGGGGCTTAAGAGCTTCATCTCTGGCAACAGCTCTGCGGTTTATAGCTGCAGAACCGTCGGCAGGTTACCTAAACTTTCTACGTCACTGTTACGTCATCTGTAAAATTGGATTTATGCAACAGGTACTTAATGAATGCCTGATATATTTTGGGTACTATTCTAGGAGCTGAGGCTCAACAGTGAACCAGATAAAGGCTATGCCTTCAATAGTATCCACCTCACAGGGCTGTTGAGAAAGTCAGTCGGATATAAAGTTTGGCACAGCGCATGACATAGATGTGTTCAGTCGATGTTAGATGCTTTCTTCATCATTATCTGTGCCACATTTTATGTACAAAGGCACTGCATTAAGTGTTTTAAGAAATGCAAAAAAAGAAGGTCTTGTTTTGGACCTACTCTTTAACATTAATAGTTTCTTTGCATATTTAAGAGGTAGATAGCTTTAGGTTGTAATTCCCAAGAGACTCTGAGATAAGGATTTGAATGCAAGTAGTTTATTTAGGAGGTTATCTCAAGAAGCTCTGTTAAGGAGTAGAGATGGAAAACAGGGCAGGAAAGGAAAGCCGTCAGAAGTTACATCAATGGGGACGCCTGGGTGGCTCAGTTGGTTAACATCTGCCTTCAGCTCAGGTCATGGTCCTGGGGTCCTGGGATCGAGTTCCGCGTCGGGCTCCTTGCTCAGGGGGGAGCCTGCTGCTCACTCTCTCCGTCTCTTGCTCACTCTCTCTGACAAATAAATAAATAAAAAATCTTAAAAAAAAAAAAAAAAAGAAGTTACATCAATGAACCCTTCACAGCAGCAGGCAACTGGGACTCTGTCCCACTTGGGGTTCTCTAGAAGAGGACATCGAGTATGCCTCTGAGTTGTATCCCCAAGGGAAAAATAAGGTGGGGAATTTTTCAACCAGTTGCCTTTCTATCATTGACCAAAGGCTGCTTCTGGGGAGTTAATTCCGTAGCATTTCCATCCAGCACCATGTGCAGTCCAGGCATGCTCTGGGGCCAGAGATGCTCTCAGCAATCACAGGTGCTTGCTACAGGAAGCCCTTGGCCTTTTCAGAAACAATGATTTTTGAAGGGAGCTGGGAGGGCACCAATAGCATTTGCTACATAGATCTTTGCCCAAAAACTACAATACAAGGCTGTAATGTGGCACACTCAAAATACATAGAATCATAAGAGGAGTGTACAAACACTGGATTTCTAATTCCTTTTCAGAATGAGGGTGGAACCATTAGTAAGGAACCACAACCCCTGACTTACATAAAGGAAATATACTTGAGTGTTTTTCTTCCTAAAAGCATTGCCAGTAATTGTTTGGCACCAAGGAACATTTCAGGATGGTCACCACATTTTGATCAGCTCTTTTATCAAATTAGAACTTAATTACATAACATCTATATGAAAAAAAATCAATCTTTTTTTTTTCTTAGTTGCTGAAGCACTTGGACACTCCAAGGTAAATTGAATCTTTACATCAATTTTCCAGAAAAAGAAACGATAAAATCTTTGTCCTTGAGGTTCCACTTGACAGGGTCAAAAGCAATTCTTTCATTGTATTATACCATAACACAAATCAGAAAATGCAAAGATTTCAGAATCGCTCTATTTCACATATTATCTTCTTAACTTTCCTTTGCAGCTGAGCAAGGGTGTTATTAGGCACAAGAAATTTTGTTGAATTCTTAAATTGGTCTCAAGAATTTTGTGATGGATGGTTTACTCAATTTAAAGCAGATCATCTGGTGAAATTGCTTTTAGGTTAAAAGGAGGGTTCCTCAGACTCTTTTAGGGCAGATCCTTCCAATTACTTGGTTAAGTCCAGAATTGCTAAACTGTAAAGTTTGAAGACTCTGGGTACATTGGTGGTGAATATGATAAAAAAAGAATTCTAGAAGGAGATTTGAGTAACCTCAAGGCCATACTTTGTCTACTTCAAAGTTTCACAGGGGGTTAGGACTGGCCTGACCACTTGTTTATCTTTGTTCAATCCAGCTTATTCTGAATAATCTAAACCTTAATTAATGATTATTAATTTGACATGAAGCTCTGTGCAAATGCTCAGATACCATCTGGAGTATTTTACCCAGTTTCATGTAATAAATATTTCTCTAATAAGACTCCTTGTACCCGATTAGAAATACATGTGGCTCTCTGCCATGAAGCTCAGCTTTTAGTGGAACCTAAACCACATAAATGCAGACAAATAAAAAGATATTTTATGTACTTCCTTCATATTTTTGGTATTTCCTGGTGAAGCCTACAAAGTGAGATCTCAAAGGAACATACTCTCAAAAGTTGAGTCTCACTGAGCCCAAATGTTACCTCCTCAGGTAGAACCTCTCTGGTTATTTTGTTTAAAATAGCCCCTCATCCCGGCCCCTCATCCCCATCACCTCACTGTTTTATTTTCTTCAGCACACTCATCACTGTCTTGTGTTCTTTATTTATTCTTTTTCCTTTGTTTGTATGTTTTTCTGCCTTCTCCCACTGGAATGTTACTACCATGGAGGAAGAGAATTTATCTGCCTTATTCATTGTTGTCCCCCAACGTCAAGGACAATGCTTCCCACAGAGTAGGCGCTCAAGAAATTTTTGTTGAATGAATCAATGAAAGAATGGATATTAAGAACCCTGTGTCCTTGAAAATAAATGTAGCATATCAAGTACCCTAGTGTGTTTTAGGGAAGAACCTTAACTCTTTCTAGCTAAAAAAAATGCATTTTATTTCACTGCAGCAATAATGTAAAAATCTGAAAACGAGACAGCCTCTCAACAGAGTGTTGAGCTGCTGGGCACAGGTTTTCTGACAAGGAAACAGTAGGTAAAGGGGTTAGATGGCCGGAAGCAGACCCTCGTGGTCAGTGTGCCAGGCAGCTGTGGAACTGTATTTGGGAAAGTAGCTTGGACTGAAGACAACATGAATCAGCAAAGAAACAGGAAGAATCAAAGGCTCAATAAATCCCCACCTTTTCAGGGCTCAGGCACCTCAGGCAGGCCCTGGTTATAAGGGCCTTCTTACCGAGACCAGGTGTAGATGAAAATGCCTAATAGGCCACCAGAGGAAAGGACAGGCTGAGTCTATTTGAGGTAAACACTGTAGAACTCTAGAGGAATCCAGTCTGTCCTTTCCTGAAATGATAGGCCATTTATTCTTTCTTTTTTTTTTTTTTAAAGATTTTATTTATGTATTTGACAGAGAGAGACACAGCAAGAGAGGGAACACAAGCAGGGGGAGTGGGAGAGGGAGAAGCAGGCCTCCCGCGGAGCAGAGAGCCCGATGCGGGGCTCCATCCCAGGACCCTGGGATCATGACCTGAGCCGAAGGCAGACACTTAACCACTGAGGCACCCAGGCACCCTGGCCATTTATTCTTTTAACAAGTATTTCTCAAGCAGCTCCTGTGCACTAGCACTATTTAAACTCCAGCCTCCCATTGTCTCTTCCTTCGCCTGCCCCAACACGCTTGCATACCCATTGTTACAGAGACACTCTACTTTTGATTTTACTATTTGTTGACCTTTTGTGTAAAATTTAGTTTGGAGAAAGGGCTTTGCCACTATAATAAGGCCAAAAAGTCTTCTCTTCATACCCTATTAACACTAGTAGGGAGTGCTTTAGGTACTAGGTAAAATATATCTTTTCCAAAACACAGAACGAATGCTGTGTGACCCACTAGAATATTCTTTGCTGCCCCCAACAAGTTGGAAAGTCTCCAAGCTTATTCTTGGGATCTCATCATTTATGTGCAGGCCTGTTTTTTCCAAAGGTGGCAGGTGGCCCTGTGCCTTTTGGGTAGTTGAGATTGAAAGTTGGGTTTCTGCTGTTGTATTAAACTGACTCTGGTTTCTTATTTGACTGAATGTGAAGAAGCTAGGATTTTAGGATTGCTTCTGTTATATTTCCCAAGATGTGAGTGTGACAGGAAATTTTTATTTTAAAGCAATACGGTGATCCATGTACTTACAGAAGACGTGGGTTTAAAAAAGAAAAAAAAAAAAGACAATGTCAATCTAAAAGAAATTGGGTGCAGCTAGACTGTTAAACAGACAAGTCAGTTGCTGAAGATATCTCATCCTCATTCCCTGAACTTTCAGGGAGAGTTTTATTAACCTGCTGTGTTTTTAGGGTCTATACAGTCTTCTGCCCAGTGGGCCATTAACCAGTAGGATTGAACTGGGTGAGATCCTTGCATAGACTCAACATCTTCTTAACAAAAACGAAAACAATATCATATTGCCTTTTGAATCTGTTTGAGGGGAGAAATATTTTTAGGGGAAAAAAGATAATTGAAAAGCTCTGTATTCATCTTTCTGTGCCCTAGGACATTGATTTTTCTGACGTTGTAATGTATTACATGGTGAAATAGTCCCACGGACTTTCATACATATTAGTGACTCCAGTGCCCACAGCACACATTGCAAACCTTTCACATTCAGAGATTCAGCATGCCTTGTGGTATTTCTGTCTGACCTCAATCCATTTTGGAGATAAAATGTTCCATACACTAAGGGGAAGAAGGTCTTAATGGCCTCTCTCTGGCTTTCCTGTCATCCCTGGATACCTGTGTAGGGAAGCCAACAGCAGGCATACTTGCTCACAATCTGCCTGGTGATACCCAGGTCTCTGCCAAGGGCTTTAGGATACGTGTTTCACTCTGCTGGCTACCAGCAGTACTGTCTCTCCGTGTGGTCACAGGCAATGTGAGCTTTGTATTCAGCAGGTGCTCCGTAGATATTAAAAATGAGTTGAGGGCGCCTGGGTGGCTCAGTCGTTAAGCATCTGCCTTCGGCTCAGGTCATGATCCCAGGGTCCTGGGATCGAGTCCCACATCAGGCTCCCTGCTCTGTGGGAAGCCTGCTTCTCCCTCTCCCACTCCCCCTGCTTGTGTTCCTGCTCTCGCTATCTCTCTTTCTGTGTCAAATAAATAAAATCTTTAAAAAAAAAAAATGAGTTGAATCAGGACTTAGTAAATCTGAGCCAAATCAGGTTTGAGGTATGTGAACTGTATCTTCCCTGGAAAGCAAGAAGTGGAGGGAGGAGTAGCAGAGATAGCAGAAAAGAAGAGAGAAAATCAAGTACTTTTTGATTTCAGGTACAGTAGACCCATGCACAATAAAAGAGAAGAGATTTCCTTTATGTATAGATTGAGGGGGGAGTGTCTCCCTCCCCCATCCTAGAATGTGACTCTCCCTGGCCAAATCTCTGACCCACGCTTGATTTTTATTATCAGATGCTTCTCTTCTCTTCTCTCAGTCACCCAGCTTTCTGGCCAAGAGCATGGATGTGATGCAGTGTTGGTCCTGGGTCCCTTTTTGGGATCGCAGGAGACTACCCCGTCACCTTAACCCCTCACCAGGGACGCCTAAGTGTTGGCCTGTTCACCCTGGCTGCTCCCACTACCCCTTCCTAGTTTTCATTATCCATAACGACAGCCAGCTTAGATTTAACTCCTCAACTTCTATGCAGAGTTGTGTTTTGTATAATAAGTATGAGAATTTTGGCTTGCTGCCTCCATTTTCTCCATTCTCTTCTATGATTGGCCCTTTCCTTTGTGCCATGCCACCTGCTATGCCTTGCTCTTTGCCACACTGCTTTCTGCTTCTCAATTGCATTGCTTTCAGCTATGAAAAATTCATTAGAAGAGCTGATCAATACCAAGTTTTGTGTTGTTGATATCTTAATACTATATATGAAAATATGTGGAATAATATGGGGATGTATGTGAACATGGGAATATATGTGCCCAGCCACTGCCCTCTGCATCATGTATGGTACTTAAATTGGAGATGAGGGAGGTGAGAAGCAAATTTCATTTCTAAAGCAAGCACTTCTAGGCCAAAATCTGCAATGTTAATCAAAAGCTGGGGGGATATATTCAGAATTTTCAAAAACTAGCACCAAATCTCCTCCTACCAAACCCTACCAAAGGATGTTCTGAAATGAAATCTGAGAAAGTTCCAGTTTATCATTAATGATAAAAAGCTCCTCATACCCTTACCAGTCCTCTTGTGAAGGACTATTTATTAATAAATAGTATTGTAGTAAATGGATGTCTCCCTGAAAATGGACCCTGACATCAAATATATATGTGTGTGCATCTTGCACAATTTTTAAAATTGGTTTGTTTTTAAAGCAGAATGAAAATAATTCTTTGCCAACTGTGTCTTTATTTATTCTTTTTATGTATTTGGCATGTAAATACAAAAAAGTTCTCCTTATATTTCTGCAACACTGATCTTGAACACTATTGCTCTTGGTAAATTTAGCACACATTTTCTTTTACAGCTAGTATGATGAAAAGGATTCAGGGATGTTCAGCCTTACAGAATTCCTGAATAAGCCTCACAGACTATAATATAGTCACTGTGCTAAAAGAGCATGTGAATAATTAATTTTTGACTAGGTTGGAAATAAAAATTCAATGACCACCTCCCCCATTCCCATTTAAATTTGAAGCCTTCTATTCAAATTGTTGTGCCATGTCAAATAAACAATATAATGCTGTTTTTACTCAGTTTATTATAGTCAAGCAGTGCTAGTTTTTAAATATTTTATCCTCTGAATTTTCATGTGACTATATCCTGTGGCTCTGTAGTACATATAATAGCATATGTTTTTTCAACAAGGACTAAACAAAGAAGTGCTATGAAAATAGAAATGAATTGTAAACCATGGTCCTGACATGAGCAACTTAGTTCCTAGTGGGATTGTGGAGCAATTTTCATGGCTTTTAAAGGAAAGGAGAAACTTGTAGTGGTGATAAATTATACCATGGAGACCCCTTAAACACTTAGCCTTGGTGAACATTAAACCTGTCTCTTCAACAGGTTTATTGCAGGATTAGGCACTTCCTGGAGAAAGATTCACTCTGCCTTTGGCATTGATGTAAATTTGGTTTCTGCTAGATTTATAAAAGGTGTTATACAGAAGTCATTCAATTTTCTCAAAGGTTCACTTCAGAATTTGGGGTGTGGATTTATTCATATCCCAGACATCACACCATTGTCCTTAAAGTTGACCATCTAAAAAATCTTTGCAGATTGCTATTGAGCTAGGCGTTCCCAGTCCTTTGTAGTCATTCGTATCTGCCTAAACATTTTATTAACTCTTTCTGGCCACCAAAGTTGTGCTGATTAAGTGACAAAGTCAGTGCTGCCAAGACTTGTGGGCCGTGTATTAAGATTCACATCCACAGTTTAGATAATGAATGTGGCAGGCTCAGTCACTTTGGCTCTCAATTTGCAAATTTGTCAAAAAGGACTAATATGTCATTAAAAAATATCTGATGGCTGAAGAGTCAGGACATTAAATAACTTTGCTCTTTTGGTTTACCTTTTGAACATGCATTTTGCAACTTGTAGCATAAAACTAGATCTTAAAATGTTACTTGGCTGCACTGTTTAGCTGCCATTCATTTATTCTTTAAGTGTTTACTGAGCGCTATCCCCCAGGTTTGTCCTAGTAAAGCAGTGAAGAAAACAGACAAAAGTCCTTGTGGGGAGGGAAGGGGTTACATTCTAATTTAAGTAAACATATAGAATCAGCCCATAAGACAAGGCAGATGGGGGGATTGGGGAGGGTGGGAAGAACTGTCATTTTAACAGTGGGAGTGAGGAAAGGCCTTAAGGAGAGGGAAACTATGAAAGAGAGGTCTGAAAGAGGTGAGAGTGTGAGCTATGAGGGTCTGGGGGAGGGAGGATTGAACAGATCCAGGTAAAGGGAACAACAGGTGCAAAGGCCACGAGATGGGAGGTTGGTTCATTTGCTGATAGAACAGTGATGAGGGTGCTGTGGCCCAAGTGGAGTGAGCAAGAGCAGGAGCAGGAAGAGATAAGCACCAGGAGGGGAAGGAGCCCAGAGCCAGAGTGTGTAAAGCCTTTTTGGCATTACTCTGAGTGAGGTGAGAGCCCTTATAGATGGCTGATGTGCAGAGGGACTTAAGCTGATTCACTTTAAAAGAATCTCTTTGGCCATTCATGAGAACAGATTCTAGAGAGACAAAGGCAGATAAGGAAGGACCAGTCACGAGTCTGCTGCAATCATTGGTAATTGAGGCAGGAAAGGAAATTGGCTTGGACCTGGGGTGGGGTGGGGGGAGAATGCATAGCAGAGGGGGCAGGGAGAAGCAGCCGGATTCTGGATCAGTGGAAGGCAAAGTGGGTAGGACTTGCTAATGGAGCAGATATGGCTGTGAGAGCAAGAGAGGAGTCAAGACTGCCAGCCTCATAGTCCCAATGACTTGTTATGTATGTAGTAGCCAAAACAGGGAATTGAATCCAATCTCCCCTTTTTCAGGCCCCTATGTATTTTTCTCTTACTGACTCAGTGAAAATCTGTTTCTTTGTCTATAAAAAGAACAACATGATACAAGAAGTATTTGTTGCAAGGTAAACAAAGTTTTACTACTATAACATAAAATAGAGATGCTGCTTGAAAATTAAGTTACCAAATACAACCCCTCTGACACAACCTCTCCCCCAAAGTGCAGTCCATGAGTAATGCAAGCGGAGAGAGGGTCAAGTTTGAAATATAAGTGGAACAAAAACATGAGCTCATGCATGACTTCCCTGGATCAGGAGACAAAATCCAGAGGCAGGCTGAGCAAAGATTGGTTGGTATAGTTACTCACTCTGCAAGGCTAAGCGCTAGGAATCAACAAAGGGATATGACATATTCCTTGTCTTTCAGGAGCTAAAAGTCTAGTGAAAGCACTTTGCCTCCCATGACTCAGTGTAGCACTAGGATTTTATTTATATCATTTGCAGAGATATATGTTAGTAATGGAATTTACACATAAAGATATAGACATATTAAATATAGATTCATATAGAAATTTCAATGTATGTTTTTTATGTGTATGTAGGCCAGCAGTATAGTTATATGAATACAAACCTACTCATAGTCTTGTTCCAAATTTTAGTATGCAGAACTTGTTTGGTTACAATGATCAGTAAAAGCAGTAGTAAACTAAGAGTACATGTACGCTACTCAAAAGGCTTTTTGTCCACAAAAAAGTTCAGTTTGGAAACTTAATAACCCAATTTAATGAGAGTATACTGAGCAAAAATTTTTGAAAAAAAATCTCTGTGCATGAATAATGGGTAATGTAATCTCAGCAACTCTCCCAAATGTCCCAGGAATCCCCAGCCAGCTCTGAAAGGTGCCCATGGCTGTGTTGCCGCTATCCAAGGAAGCTGGAGAACAGTTGTGTACGTATTCTCTGAGTCACTTCTGGCTTTGCCACCTAAAGGGCTCCCCTCGGCCCACCAAGGGAGATCTGCCTCTCCTCCTACAGAGCAGGCCCCCATTGCTCTGACTCTCCTCCCATGGGGGAACCAAGGAACAGCTTACTTTCCTAAGCATCAGTAGATGTGCCTTTCCCCTCACTGAAAGGCTTGTACAGCAAGCAATGAAGGGACACTAAGTTGGCAAACCAAGGTGAGGAATGTGGAAGAAGACCTTAGCTGAAGGTCATCATTCATGTTTCTTTGCTCCTGGGCTAAATAGAAATAAATATTCAAACCATGATTCTTCAGTCTGCCCAGCAGAAGGTAAATTCAGTAACCTATCTGTTTTTTAATTTTTCTTGTGAAATTTTGTTGCTTTGTAACTCATATAAGTTCTTGAGTTATTCCTCCCTCCCCAGTTCTAAGCTTCCTTTAACTTATTTTGGAATAAGCCGAAATGAAACAAAATCATACATTCTAAATCAAGCTCTTAAGACGGAACTGAGTTCATTGATTAAATATGAAAGGGAGCATCTTTAGCGAAATGAAAGCCAAGCTTTTAAGTCTTCCTTGAACATTGGTTAATCTTAAACCGTCTTGGCACTAGTTTCTTCATACAATTTTGCATATCAGGTGTTTACAGACTAAATAGTAGATGAGCTCCAAGTACACTATGTCATTTAATGTCAGTGAGCTAACCTTGTTTATTCAGCTCTGCGCTTAGTAATTGAAATAATCTGCATAAAAGTGCACAGTATGCTACAATTAAGAAGCATGCTTGTGGAAGGCACACTCTTGGTTCATTTTTTAAAAAGACCATCTGTTTCTTGGTGTGCTACTTGTACAGGTTTTCCTTTCATCTTTCACCTTCTTAAAAAAAAAAAATCCACAGCTTTCTAAAGCTTTTGATATTATTGCATTCTTGGGCTTTATAGAATGCTCATTCTCTGGATTTTCAGCTGTGGTTTTACCAGCACAAGATCACTTTAAACCCTCAGGAATCTTAAAAATTAGAACAGGAAAATAGGAAGCCTCCCCCACCCTGTATCTGTTCGCTTCTAGTGAGTTGACAGTTGATGTCAACAACCAGTAATAATACTGGTAATAGTAATGATGGTGGTGGTGATGGTGGTGGTTGTAATCTATTGATATTTGCAAGTTAACAAGGTAAAATATATTTAAGGTTTATATATTCAGGAAAATTTTACTTGTTTTTTTTGAAGTACCCTTCGGAAAGGGTAGAAATGCCCTGACAGACTGTGAAATAGGAAATCCTAAATAAGATTCTTAGACCAAAAGTTGCTATGTCTTAGTAACACACCTTTGATCATGCTCAAAGACTAAATTTTTAGCATGTTGAGAAAATAGTTTCTCACTCTGAGTATTTTTAATTCAGAAAACAAACTTCTTTACCACATATGTTTAAGGCATTTCCTTATTTGATCTATCTGAAGGTGAAGTGTGTACATTATTTTGTGGGAAATGAACAAGATAAAGGGAAGAGTTAAAATATTCTTCAGTTAAACAGCACATTTTATGCCCAGCTGCTTTGGGAAATAGGTTAGCTTGTTTAAGAAGTTTATTTCCTTATATAAGAAAGAAGAAAGATGTTTGTATAGCCTGTGCTTTGGAATAAAAATAGCAAATTTTAGACTTGACTTCATTTAAAATGATTAAACATAATGCCTATTTACTGCTGAATTTCTTGGAGGAAAAAACAATCTTGTCAGAATTGTATATTCCCAAACCTCTTTATTTTGTGTCATTTTTATCTCATGAAACTACATTTAAAAAGGCAAGTAGTGGGGCACCTGGGTGGCTCAGTCATTGGACGTCTGCCTTAGGCTCAGGTCATGATCCCAGGGTCCTGGGATCCAGCCCCGCATCGGGCTCCCTGCTAGGCAGGAAGCCTGCTTCTCCCTCTCCCACTCCCTCTGCTTGTGTTCCCTCTCCCGCTGTGTCTCTCTCTGTCAAATAAATAAATAAATTCTAAAAATTAAAAAATTAAAAGGCAAGTAGGAAGTGATGCAGCTTCAAGGAAAATCACAGCGTCAGAAAAGAGATTAGGGTAAGTGGGGTAACCCTACCCACCCTTGTTCTCCCCTGGGATGTGGATAAGGTGGGGTCCTTACAGTGACGTCAGCCACAACTAAGAGCCTTCCCAACCTCTGTTGTACGTTTTGTTTTAGACTTTAAAAGCATGACCTTACATGTATTTAGGTGGTCTTGCATTTTATAAAACCTTGTGAAAACGGGGGATTGATTATTATAGTCCCTAGCCAGGTAGTCTTTATTGAATAAATATGGACATAATACCTGCAATTTGGACTTCATGTTTACTGCACCATCTACACTACCCAGTCGGGCTTAGTTGAGGTCTGCACTACACAGAAGATATTTAAGAAACCAGCTTAGGTTCTTATCAGACTGCCCATCACCAGAAGAAAAATCTATTGTTTGAAGCAAAGAAAAGTATTAAATGAGCCTTTATATAGTGAGAGAAAATACCTGCAAAACCATGAGGTGAGAAGTCCAAAGGTGCCTTTGGGTGAGCATGGAGATCTGACACCAAACGTCCTTTGTCTGCTGGCAGATGTGTAAAGGTCTTTGAACCAATAGATGTCAGCCTGATTGAACACAGACGGGAGACAGCAGGAACTAGCAATAACGGTGAAATGTTTGGGAAGTCAAGTTTGGATTAAGGCATTTGGTTCTAGCAGTTGAACAAGGCAGCAGACAAGGCTAGAGTAAACACAGCCCTCCTGTTTAGCTATTGATTTATTATAAGTACCAACCAAAATTACTTTTATTTTTACATGCAAAAGGTACATTCAGGTTCTAAAATTATACGTCCCAAGACTAGATGACGCAAGAAACAATGTGGCTTGCTGTAAATTTCTTAGAAGCTAAGGGGGAAAAATCTCATTACTTTCATAAGTTCTTGTAGAAAAGACTGTTGTATATTTTTTCCAGACTATTGGTGGAAATTTTTCTTAACATATAAAGAATAAACCATTCCCCCACCCCAGCCCCTACACAATCTGGGAAAGCGCTCTTATGAAATAGCAGTTCTCTAAAATAAAAACACCAAAGACATATTAACTAGGGTTCTTTTTTCTTTTTATTGTTGGCATTGAATACAAATCAACATTAAATCTGAGACCATTTTTAGTGTCAGATTCCCAGATCTAAAATAGGGTATACAAGTAAAAAAAAATTGGCAAAAATGTTTTACTTATGTTTTATGCAGCTTGTAATGGTTGAGACTCTTCATTTAGAATTCAAACATCCCCCTCCGTATTCCATATGGAATAAATTTTAGGAAGTGCCAAAAATAATGAAGGGATGCTTGGGTCTAAGCAAATAATATATTTTAAATTTTCAATTATAGTAAGAAACTAGTTTTTCTCTACACAAAAGATAGTTTATTAGCCTCTCCATCAAAGACTAAAATGTTATTTCAGTGTTCTATCCATATTTTTAAAACCATTAATCAAATAAATGGAATACTGTCAGTTAGGAATCTTTTGGTTGCAATTAATAAAAATGCCAGCTTACCTGATCTAAACAAAAAAGGAGGGGTGAATTTGATTGGCTGACAGAACTGAAGAGGTAGTTGTTAGTTACATGTGAGGTTTGGACCAGCAGTTCCAGGTTCTCGGCCTCCAGCTCTGTATTTCTGCAATTCTTCTTACTTTGCCTCCTTCAATATATTAATGGGTCCTTAGGCCAACTCTCCTTGCGCTAGCAAAAAGGGCCATAGTAGTTCTGGACCTAAAACATCATAAATACCATCCTAAGGAAAGAAAAAAATCTGTCCCAGCACTCCCAGCAGAAGCTGGGGGGTTTACTCTGGTGGGATTGGCTAATGTCAAATGTCCACTAATCACTGTGGCCAAGTCTACGGGATTCACAGGTGTGCGTTAGCTCTTCAAAGCCTTCACCCCAGTGTTGAAGATGGGTTTAGTCCCATCTCGTACAGCTAAGAATTGGGGGACAGGTTGATTCTTAAAGGAAGCTCTGAGTGTTTTTAGGACAAGGGAAGGAGGATGGAGACCAAATAATTAGGAGGCAGCCAGTGAATATCCTCTGCAACCATGTACCTCAAAAAAGGATACTGTCTTACATCCCTAGGCTTAAATTGGTTGGGGGAAGTTTATCTTGCCCGTCATCCCCTTTACCTCTCAGCAGACAGTGCAATCCCATTATTTGGGTATTTCCAGTAGGGACGGTGCAAACTTATTTCAAAATCTTAACTTTTAACATCTGTTAGAAGCAAATCTACTTTTCAGGAAAAGGAGGAAAGTCATCCACAGACATAAGTAGAGTTTTCCCCATTGACTCTAGTACCTCAACAGCCCACCTCAATTGACTATACTCTGGTTTGAAACACTGTTCTGGTTTCAATAAACTGCTTGTAGGATTTAAAGAAAAGCTTGATTCAGCTGAACTTTCGTATGATGGACTTATGGTTGCATTTTATATTCATGTCATTGTGTGAAGTGTCTCTTGTGCAAAAAATAGAACAAAAACCCTCATAGAATGAAATCAAAAATTTTTCTCCTTTATTTTTTTCTGTTTTTCTGCATAAGCTCATCCAAATAGGTCCATTTCAGTCCTGTGTGGCACATGTTCTTATATGTTTTTAGCAGCCCTAAATTGCCCTAGTTGGTCCTAATTTGGATTTGTATTCCCACCCACCACCATCAGTATTTGCAGAATGAGCAGTGATAACTGTTACCCTCAGCAAATAGCGTCCTCCTGTGCTGACTTTATGAAGCCAAGCCCTGAATGCTCTCCTTAGACATAAAAAGGGGGGAGTCTAAGGATTAGAATGTGGACTTTCATCCCTACCAACCTATACCCCTATTCTCAGAATGGGGTGCAGTGAAGAAATCGTGGATCTGCTTCACCTAAGGTTCAAAAATTCTTAAGGCAGCTCTAAGCCTTTAATACCCACATAGGGTTCCCAGGGGATCAAGGGAACCTACAAGGTGACACCATCATCATCATCATCACCATCACGGTGACGTGATCATCATGATCATCACCATCATCACTATCACCACCATCTCGTCATGGTTCTTCTTTTCCTTTGGTCCTACCCCAGAAGAAAATGTTACTTCTCTTAATCCAATAATCTGCACATATGCTTTTCATGTCCCAAGTCCTCTGCCCAGCTCCAAGACTTGACACCATTTCTATACCTCCTCCTCTACCTATTCAGAATGCAATGAAGGAGCAAAACAAACCTCTTTTCAATCTGTCAGTCCCACAAAAAATGTCACCATCTCTTTCTCCTTCATAGGCTGCTGTCTCTGCAGTCAGTCATAGTCCATATGAGCTTCCTCTACTTCTACCCTCACAAACACACATCCTCCTCAAGTCTCTAATATTTAGTAAATATTTATTGTAAGCCTATTGTGTGAAAAGCTAATTACTCTTAAGATATAAAATAAATACAATATAGTCTCTGCTTTTAAACCACTTACAATCTTATGAGAGCTCTTTCCCAACTAGTCAAGCCACTGAAATTCTCTCAGAGGGGCCCAGGGCTCACCTAGACATCAGACTATAAAGTCTTCCTTAAGTACTTATAGCACACCTCTTTACAACATTTGATTCCTTGGCCTAATATGGAAATAAGTGGCAAAGGTAGAATTTGAACCCGGGCCTTTTGGGTACCAAATTATGAACTTTATTATTACATTTTAATTGCACTGATAATACACGAGTTACTTTGTCCTTTAAAAACGTGTATTATGGGGGCGCCTGGGTGACTTAGGTGGTTAAGCATCTGCCTTCAGCCCAGGTTATGATCTCAGGGCCTGGGATCAAGACCCATATCGGCCTCCCTGCTCAGGTGGGAGTCTGCTTCTCTCTCCCCACTCCTGCTCTCTCTCTCTCACTCACTCTCTCTCTCAAAGTCTTTAAAAAAAACATGTATTATGTTGCAGATGAAACTGAAATTCCTTTTAGCTACCACCCTACTTCCCAGTGTGACATGTGTAGTTCTTTTAGACTATTTTTATACACATTCATTTGTGTATGTACTCCTCGAAAATAGATAGTATTGTTTTTATTTTTTATGCAAATGAATTCTAGCATAAACATCTTTTAACAGTATCCTCCTTCATTCAACAATATTCTTTTGAGAATTGTAAAGCAATGTGTTTTGCTGGTTAAATCCCAGCTCTTGACCTCCTGGCTATGGGACCTTGGATGAGTTACCTAAACAATCTAAGCTTCATTCTCCTCATCATAGAGTTGTTTTAAGGATTAGATGAGTTTGGGTATGAAAGGTGCTGAGTTACAGGCGTGGTACCTAGTAAGTGCTCCATAAAGTGAGCCGTTGGTATCATAAATGTCGGATCCTAAACTGTACTCATTTTCAGTTTAATTGGTACTTCCAAATTGCTCTTTAAATAAAGTGGCCACATTGATTTATAATTCCCTGAGCAGTATAAAAGAGTGTTCATTTTCCTAACGCCTCCTAAGACATTGTATTATCAAACCATTTTATTTGCTATTCTGTCCAATAAGAAACATCCTCTAAGTAATGTTTTGATTTGAATTTTCCAGATTATTAATGAAGATGTATACTTTTTATGTGTTTATTAGCCCATTTTATTACTCCTTTAAATTATTTGTAGCCTAGGACGTTTTTCTATTTTTGTAGACTATTGCCAAATTTTTTCCATTAACTTTTTTTAAATTTTTTGTTATGTTAATCACCATACATTACATCATTAGTTTGTGATGTATTGCCAAATTTTTTAAAAATGTACTAATTTTGATACTGATTCTTTTTTACATGCTGCAAATGTTTTCCTCCAATCTGCCACTTATTTACCTTAGCTTAAAGTATCTTTTGTCTTTAAAAAGATGGAATTTTATAGGGCTGCATTCGCCAATCTTTTGTTTTCTGTGCTTTAGGCTTTGACAGTTGGGATTAGAGTCCTATCTATGCCACTTACTGACTCTGAGGTCTTAGGCAATTTACATAACCTCTCGTTGCTTTCATTTTCTCAGCTGTAAAATGAGGATAATAATAGTATCTACTTTATAGGTTGTCATGAGGTATAGGAATTCATACATGTAAAGTGCCTGCCACAGAGCAACATGGTGTGTTTTCTATTATTAAGTAAGTGCTATCCCAACCCAAAGTCAAGAAGATACTCTCCTATCATATTGTACTTATTTCAGTTTTCTTTTAACATTTAGGTCTTTAATCCTCCTGGAATTTATTTTATTTATGAGGTTGGGATCTACCTATTTTTATATAAGGATCATGAATTGTCTCTACACCATTTATTGATATCTTTTCCGGCTCCTCTCTCATAGACAACATTTTCATATATTCTGGGCCCGTTTCTGGGATCTCTTCAATTTGTCTATTCTGTCACCAGTACTATACTGTTTTAATTATCATAACTTTACATTCTGACTGGACATCTGGTAGCTTTATCCCCTCCTGAATTCTTTTTCAAAATGGTCTTCCTTTTTACACAGTATCTTTCCATATTAATTTTATAATCAATTTCTTAAATCTCATTTAAAAACTATGTTGATATTTTGGGGGGATTGCATTGAATGTATAGATTTTTCTGAAGTGAAAGGACATACTTATAGCATTGTATTTTCCTATCCATAATTAGGCATAGGTCTCTATTTCTCGTCTTCTTTTATGTCTTCTAATAAAGTTTTACAGTTTTCTCTACAAAGCTAGTTCATGTTTTGTAAGGTTTAGTTCTGTATAACATTTTTTTTTTGTTACTATTATGAGTGGGATCTTCTTTCTGTCTTAAATTCTAACTGGTTGTTGTTACTAAATCAGAAAGCAGTTGGTTCTGTGGATGTTGTGACTGCTAACTTACTAAACTTTCTTAGTATTTTTAATAATTTGTTAATTTAAGTCTCTTGGAATCATAGTTTTTTTGAAACTCCTGATTATTTTCTCTCCTTCCAATTTTTATGCCTCATATATCTTCTTGTTTTATTACTGTTTTCTAGGACCATGAATATGCTGGTTGCTAGGAATGTCAGAGACATCTCTGGCATGTTTCTGGCTGTAATGGATACTTACCGTATTGTATCATCCAGTCTGATGCTTGCTGTGGGTTTCAGAGGGACACTCTTTCTTGGGACCCTGTCGTTGCTCATTTTGTACTTTTGAAGACTGAAACAATAAGCCTGAGAAGTCTGTGTTAGTCTTCTTCATCTGTGTCCTACTGGAAGCCCTAGTAGTTTTACTTGTAATTTGTCAGTGATTAAGTTTTTCGGAGTATAAGATTTTAAAATTAATTTCCATTTGCTTCTTTCTTAGTTTTCAAAAGAGGTCCAATTCCATTATTTTTTTTCTTTCTGTAATGGTCTTTTTCTTGAATTCTTTGAGTAGTTTGTCCCCTAATCCCCCATGGCCAGGCGTTCACCCAGTCCGAATATCCTCTTTTCCTACAAGCAAGTGACATTGGAAATTCTGAACTGCATTTATCTGAGGGGCTTATGGTGAGGTCACTTTAGTTCAGTGTATGTAGCTCTCCAAGAATAATTTAGTGACTTTACTTTTCTAAAGAAGGTGTATTCTTAGAATGCAACCAATATATGTTCTATATATTAAGCCATTAAGCTTCAAAATAGTAAGGTAATTATGAACATATTTGTCTACCTTCTTCAAGATTGACTTGCATCCCTGAAATGGTTAAACCTTCTTGAAGTAGAGGCCAGTTCTGGTCTGGTCCCATTACCTGGAGCATGAGACTTACCAAATTCTGCCCAGGATTCTTTGGGAGAAGCTACATTAAAACAGGTCGACTTTACCATCCTTCCCATCTTTGTATGCAGCCTTCCTACTTACCTCTCTTATCTCCACATTCGAGCTTTATATTTTATTTAAAGTCTCAGAATTCATTGGGCAAGGAAGTGGAGGGGATGCTGCCATTTGTATTGTGTTTTCCTGAACAATCCCTGAGGCAAAAAGGGCTTAATTAGTGAGAAAAGTAAGATTTTGCTACTTAAGCTTATGATGCAGGATAGGCTGGCGAAATGTTTTAGTTCAGGAGGAAAATGTTTCAAAGGCCTGCAAAACTAAAAGCTATTCTTTGTATTTCCATCATTCACACAGTTGCTTAAGGATTTTGAAGATGATTTCATTCAGTCACCTTCCTAAAGTTCCATGTGCTCATTAGGCAAGGCAGCTAATTATGGTTTAAAGCTCTGTTAGTCTAAAGAATATTCAAGTTATGTGTAGCCACTGAGCAATAAACATTGTTCACATACAGTAGGTATCATTATTGAACCTAATTTGACAGTCTTGAAGGACTGTGCACAAATTGTGGTTCTTTCCATGGAAACTTGGCACAATTGTTCTGAAGTACTCAGGACCCACTTAAAGGAGTTAATAATGAGACTTCAAAATGGTCTGACTGGAAATACTCCTCTGTGTTTTTAGTCAGTCTTCATTTGTTTATAGTATAGAATTGTGTTTAATTTTGTTCATTTTTTTTTTCACCAGAATCTCAATACAGGCTGCTCTAAACATCTGTTTATGTTCATTTACGTGTACAAGTGGGATCGTCACAGGTTTGGTTAATCATAATTAACATGGGGCAGAGTTTCTCACTGTGGCCACTTGCTATGCTACAGCCAGCAAAAGTGTGTATCAGCACAGCAAAAAGAACCATTTCAGAGATCACTGTCCCAGGTTCATAAGTGTAAGACTGTTGGGAGCTTTCAGTACAGTTTATCTTCCCAAACTAGCACTTAAGACCTTCCTAGGAAGAACCCAACCTGCATTTATTACCTTGATGCCCACTATTTCTCCGCATGGATTCCTATGCTCACTGATATGTTTGTTGAACTATATTCCACCATGTGCATTCCCTCCCCAGAGCCTCTGCTTCCCCTCCCCCCTTTCTAGAATGCCGTCTCATCCCTTCTCAGCCCACGGCCTCATAACTGAGCCTATGGCCCACTTCTGCTGAAGTCTTCCTGACTACCCTAGCACACATGGTATTCTCGCTATCTTTGAACTCATGGCTCTTTATAAGGAATTAATTGTATACAGATTTTTGGTCATGTTTCTCAGTTTTTATATATATCATTTTTTCCTAATGGGCTCAAGGTTCCTTTAAATTTGAACATATGGACATTTTGGCTTAAAAAATAATATATTTTTAACAATATCCCACCCAATACATTCTTTCATATTCCAGTGCCTAAGAACTGTGCCTGGAACCTAGTAGATACTTATAATCATTTGTTGAGTAAATGAATGGATTTCTCTGCATGCAGAAGACAATATTTGAATATTGGTGAAATTAGCAAGTAAATCTACTTATGACTAAGTAACCAGCATAAGGAGAATTATAGTTATGAACATATTACTAAGTATAGGGGATACCAAATAGAATCCTGTGGGTTATTTGCTTGGTTGATTCCTTTTTTTTTTTTTTCTGTGTTTTGCTTTGAAGAGGGATTAGTTTGCATCCGCCCTGAGCTGGGATTACACAGGTGTTTAGTATTGAGCTTGTATGAACATAACAATAATTTGTGGCTACTGCATAATTTCATTCATAATGCACAAAGAACGTCTATAAAGTAATGTTCCTGATCTTTAACCAACATTCTAGAACTTCCTTATTTAGATCACTGTTATCTCCTTCAAATTAGTCATCTTTTGCGACTATTTCTTATTAATTACACTGTAGTCACACTTCATAGATCTTTATAAGGTAAATGTGTGAAGTGTGAATGGATAGTATGGCCGAGGAGAGGTAGAGCACAAGAGGGTAGGGAGGTGCAAATCAGCTGTTAATATTTTGCTCCATTTATCAATGAATCACTGTACATGTCATGGGAGTTTTATCTGTTTTACTGAGATATTAATTGTGACTCAAAAGTTGACTATATTTTTAAGTCTGACTAGGAGATTGCATTGCAACATCACATTACTTTCCATGCAGAATGGAAACTGCTTTAGAGATATACCTAATTGAAAGAAAATTAAGTTTAATGTAACAGTAGTATTATAAGCTACCAAATACTGCATAATGTTTATGACCATGGACTTTCTTTGTCTTGTTCAAACTGCTTAAATGAAAGGCTGTCCCATTCCTTAGTTGTTTTTGAATCTCTTTGGTTGCTTCAGTTTACTATTTATAACAATTCACATTTATTAGCTATCTTTATAGACATGTTCTCTCCACCCACTCTTTTGCCTTCTTTCTTTCCTGGGTTATATCTAATTACTTAGTGGTATGAGGTGAGATGGAGTCTGAGGCAGTTGATGGACCTGGGCCCCACTCCTGGCCCTACCTCTTATTAACTGTGGAACTTAAGTTGTTTAACCGCATTTGAAATGTAGCCTCCTCATTTATATAATACAAATAGCGTCTCTATCACAAGAATGGGATGAGGATTAATTGAGTAAATGTATATAAAAACACTTACCAAATATGTTTGTGAATGTATTTAAAAGCACTTACCAGATAGCACATGGTCATAAATATTGCTCCTTTAGTTATTATATTATTCATAGTCTCTTCAGCAGATACTATATTGCTTTATCTTTAATTTGCTTTTACCTTTATTCAAAATAGTTTTTACCCATTTTGCTTTGGTATATGAAGCTTAAAATAATAATTTCCAATATATTTTATTTACATGTAGCATGTACCTGCTAAATAGAACACATCTTGAATGCTTGTGGTGTTTAAAGAACATGCTTTCCAAAAATATGAATTAGTAAAAATGATTTTCACTCCTTGACTGGCTTGTCATCTAGTTTCCAAGAAAAGGTCAAAATATACATTTGGCTCTAAGGAATTTAACCAGATTTGCTAAACTTCCTGAGAAAAAAGTTCATGCTAAGCATGTAGTCTGCCTCTCTTCCTTTTCAGTTCACTTGGGCATAATATTAGATTGGTTCCCAACATGGCCATGCCCTTATATTCCTGCTGGGTTTGACTGCAGTCCCATACTTCATTCTCAAGAAATGTTGCCCAGAGGCACAAAGTTAGACCCACAAATTACCACAGGAGGCCACAGCTGCCTGAGGAAGATGAGGCCCAGAGAAAATGTGAAACATATAGAATTTATTAAAAGGTAAGACTTCACCCCCAAAATATGAAATTCCATTATGAAAATAATTCCAAATGGGCAAAGGCTTAAAAATTCCAAATGGGCAAAGGCTTAAAAATTCCAAATGGACAAAGGCTTAGTGTAGGTGAGTTATAACCTCATCTATGTATCCAAAGAGAAAAGTTGTATAGATATATACATACAAAAACATATATACATACACACACATTGTGACTATATGTTCAGGTTTCCATGTCACTGGCCACATTTAACTACAATGTCTGCCATTGTCCATATTTGATGTTTTTTAAGGTCTCATTTTCATAGTATATACTAAGAACTAGGTATACACTATTCCACAAATAGTAAACAAATGTTAACATAGAAGTCTGGGGAAGTATTCTGTAGTTGTTTTTGAATCTCTTTGGTTACTTCAGTTTACTGTTTATAACAATTCACGTTTATTAGCTGTGTTTATAGACATGTTCTCTCCACCCCTTCTTTTGCCTTCTTTTATGGGTACTCTTGTTCAATAATCAAAAGTAGATCATGTGAGAAATCAAAGCAAAGGGAATTTATCAGAATAATGTTGGATAAAGTCTTCAGTTTGGATAAACTCCTTTTAAAAATATATTGTAAACAGTAAATCTTTAAGAAGACGCAGAAAGAGTAGTTTTATATTTATGGAACGGGATAGGCTTTGTGTTAATGGTTATTTAGCAAAAAGCTGGTTTTTACATACACAGTTACTACACTTTAATTGAAATATTTTTCATCTACTCTAAATTTTTAGACTAGAGAGCATTAACTTTTAAATAACTATTTTAAGCATTATTACCTTTTTATAATTAAATCTTATGAAGAGTCATGATATATTTAGCAAAAAAAAACAAAAGCTGAGCTGCCCTGTTTGAGATGGAAGCAGGTACCAGGACTCTAACTTACTTGGAGTTCCCTTTTCTCTTCTCTCTTCTTCCCTGTGCTTCTCTCCTTCACCCTCCTCCTCCTTCACCCCTCCCCCCGAGAATTGGTGAAATATCTGGAGGTACTTCAGCAGGATTCAGCGTTCTTCAGCAATTTGCTGGAGTGTTGCTCCTAAAGTAAAAAGTCTAATAACAATTCAGCATAAATTATATTTATATAAGTTTATATAAGCATTGAAATTGTTGCTGTTGTTATTGTATTATACCTTTAATCCTTTAGTGACTTTATTTAGGGAAAATATATTTTAGTTTTTGCCATGATATTTGATAATTGGCATGAATTAACACTCCTTTAAGACCTAAGTGTATAGGCCCAATCTTGTTGTCCGTGGGTATCCCTCACCTGCCAAGAAATTGAGTTATGTAGTATTTATTATGTCCCTGCTTTGGGGTTCAAGCCCCAAATTAGCATATGTAAGTAAAGAAGGTTGTTTATCATCTTTTTTAAATTTATTTTATTATGTTATGTTAATCACCATACATTACATCATTAGTTTTTGTTGTAGTGTTCCATGATTCATTGTTTGCTTATAACACCCACTGCTCCATTCAATATAGCTTGATATGCCTGGAAACTAGAGAATGAACGTATCAGAAATCTTGCTTTCTGTGAAGGCTAGATTGAAGTGGGACAAGACTAGAGGCAGGGAAACCAGTTAGACTGGGTCATTGGTCAGCAAGAGATGATGAGGATCCAAATTAGAATAGAAGCTTTTGGGATGGAGAAATTGGGGGAGACTGAAGAGCTGTTTAAGAGCCAGAATCAGTAGTAAGTTACTGATTGGATATGAAGGCCAGGGAAGAGGAAGAGCAAGGGATGACACTCCTGACTCTGACCTGGGTGACTCATTGGTGCCATCACCTGATAGGGAATAGGAAGAGTAATAGGTTTGGAGTCAAGAATGGTGAGTTTATTTTTAGACACGTTGCATTTGAGTACCTCTGGAGAATTTAGGTGAAGCCCCAGATGCAAAAATGCAGTGTGTAGCTCTGGAGAGGTGTTTAGGCTTAGAGTCATTAATATTTATTTTATAGTTAAATATACTGATATCGAAGTCAAAATGTTACCCTTATAAATGTGTGATCATAAATGTATTAGAGAAATTTGCCCTTGTAGTCCTTGGTTCATAGGACCAAGGCTTCCCTCCTACGAGCACATGACATGATGCCCTGGTGCCTCGGGAGACTTCCTGGGGGAATGAATCGGGACAGAGAAAAATTGCTTCTGAATTTGCAATAGTAAATTCAAGTCACAGTGTGAAAGCAAATGTCCAATCATTTTGCACTTTGTGGTATGATGGTTTCTATTTTTCCTGGTTAATTTTGACATTATTATTTTCTTCTCAAGCAAACTATAAACCCCTTAGAGTTAAGGGACTATCTTCTACCTTTCCCCCTTAGTTCTGTCTTCACCTATCATTGGATGCTCCCACCACAGTTCCTTAATATAGGACTACAGACTTTGGGACCAGGTGGACCTGGGTGTGAACCCTAGCTTTGCTGTTAACTGGCTCCATGACCTTGGATAGGTCCATCTATCCACCTCTGTCTGCTCAGTTTTCTTTTATACTATAATATTACTAATTACTAACCTAATTACTAATTACCAACCTAATATTACTTATTAGGTTGAGTCATTTGCAATTGCAGCCTTATAGTGAGGATGAGATACTGTGTTTAAGCTACCTTAAAGGTGCTCAGTAAGTAATTTTTTCAATAATTATTCTGTGACTGACTACTACTACCACTGTAAATGTACCTCAATTAATTATATTCAGTGATAGTTTTTTAAATGTATAAATATCAAGGAAAGCTAAATTGCTTAAATTGGAAATCTAAAGTGTTGGGAATGTCTCACTATATGGTCTATGAAATATGAAATATTTTCCAGAAGTATGTTGCCTAAATCTTTTTGTTTAAGCTTAGATTATAAATCAAGTTACAGTTACAAAGACAAAATCAAAATGACTTAATGGTTTTCATTTTTATATATAGAGTTTGATGAAATACACAAGGAAAGTTCTTTGGTCTCATTAATTACTGAGATAAAACACAAATTTCTGTTCTCTTCACTTTTTATTTAGTCAATGCTATGAATGATGATTTTTATTATACAAACTACAGTAAAATTTCAATTGTCTGGAGATCAATTATCAACCAACTTCAACTAGAACACAAACCAAAAGCCTGCAAGTTATTTAAAAAAAAAAAATGCTTTGTGCAATTAAAATAGATACCACAAAGTACATGCATAAAATCTCTTACTTTTGTTTTTAGATTTCCATAATAAGAACTTTTAAAAAATAAATAAAGGCAGATGAGAAGAAAGTACGAAAAGATATTTTTAGATGGTTTTCAAGAGTGCATCATCTTCAGACAGCTTTTTACATTGTGGAAGGAAAAAAATAGACTCTGAGCTACCCATGCTTTTTGCTTAGGTACTGAACGATAATCCTAACTTAGCTGTTTGGAATCTTACAGTATTAACAATTTTGACTGCAACGCCTACCCTAAAGGGGGGATGCTGTGATAGGGTAATAATGCATGGCAACCACTCTTCTTGCCTGTCTCTCTGACATTCCTAATTGCATTAGTACTGCATCGATAGTAAATATTTCGTTAAAACCCATACTGTGATGTCATTTTGGAATCAGTAAGTTAAATTAAAAATAGATTATATTCAAAGAAACCTCTAGTCCTTCACGCCTATAGAACCCGTTCATTCCAGCTGTATATACAGTTGTGACAAGTGAGATTATCTGATTTCTCAAGCCATCCAGCAATCTTAGGAGACACTGAAAAATAGCCATGATGAGAAGGAAGAAAGAAATACATAGAAAGACTTAAAACCACCCCGCATAGTGTGAGACCAGTTAGAGCAGAGATTCCACATTAGTGTTTAATAGGCCATATTTGTGAGATGATCTACACAGTATTTCTTGTTTTCAGTTGTTAACACTTAAGTATCAGATTCACATTTTATAAAAAATTGATTTCAGGCCCCTCTTGAAGATTGAAGATCTAGCAGCCCTGAATTTACATTGGGAGTTCAGACTGACTGCAGTGTATGTGGTATTCAGTTTGCCAACCCTCCACTTTTAGGGAGGGTATTTCAATATTCACAGTCCCCACTCAACCCCATTGTCTCCCCAACACTGAGGCTTAGTGTTGGTTGCCATTTATCATTGTATATTTTTTGACATTCTGGTTTAAATTACATCTGAGTCTCCATCAAAAAGAAGGAATGGGGAAGCAGGCTTAGTGGGCTGAGTGGCATAGAAAGAGAGCAAGTACCTTTTTTATGAGGGAGAAGAATTTCTGTGTGAAATATGCAAACAGTGTATCAAAATAATATAATAAAGCGACGTTGCTCATTTACTTTACCTGTATGGCCCATTAGGCAGTTGGGCTTACTCAAAAGCCATTCTATAGTTCTGAGCTTCCTATTACAGTAGAATAAAATGATAATCAAGGAAGTTTGCCTGGGTACAATAAATGCTATTTAAAAAGATAAAGAAATAGGTAAAACTTTCCAGAATTATTTGTCTCCAGAATAGTTAAAATAAGAATCTTTCAGTATGTAAATGTTGAACCATGTGAAATTGCCATATTTAATAACTTTTGATCCACAAAAATGGCAACTTCACATCAGTTAATCTATTGTAAAATAGTGTCTGCTACTTGTTTATTTCACTCTCCCACAATTCCAAATTAATGAGACAGTGCTTTATCTGGTTTAATAAAATTTGTAATATACTGAAGAATAGTTACAGATACTATATGAATCTTATAAAAACATACAATACCTTGCTTGATTACAGTCTGAAATATAGCTTATGTTCATGGATGTGATAATATACTCTGAGTGTAATGACTGAAAATATTTTGTGTAGATAAAACCTTCATTATGAGAGGATAGTAGCTTTATAAATCTTATCACCCCCCCCCCGAGATGTAATGCTCTCTCTGGAGAAGCTTACACTATTTAACATTTAATAAATATGTTCTAGAAACTGACTACATTGCACTTTGTTGGTTCTCCTCTATGGGTGCAGCGTTCTGCTTGAATTCATTGGGTTCATCTTAAAAAGAGATCATTAGCTGAAATTCAGTAGATTTTATAAGAACCTTCAATAAATGCAAAGGCCTTAAAACAGAAGCTTTAGGGGATGCAATTTTATTTGAAATCTTTCATATCTTGGCATATGAACAGTTCTTAAATTAATGTATTTAGTGCACACAAATAATTTTTAACCACATAGTGGTTACTACATTCTGCATGCATATCAAAAAAAAAAAAAAGAAATGTAATGATTAGTAAATAGAGAACTATATTATCTGATATTCTTTAGTTAGAGCAATTTATTTTTATTGAAAGCATAAAATTCCAGAGAACTGAAATGTTTAAATCCTCTTTTTAACTTTCAAAGCTGTTATCACTGAGGATGACTTTCATTTCTTAAACTAATAATAGTTTGTTTATAACTGTATATATAAATATTTATGATATTGCTGATTTGAGGGAGATGTCAGTCATAGGCTATTTTCTTAAAGACATCTCTCTCTGAACCTGAAAAAAAGTTGGCTGAATTTCATGACTAATTACATACTTTGTGGATAGATGATGGAATGAAGTAAATGGAAGCACAATTCTATTTCATTAAGATTTGTTACAGTTAACCAAGTTGACACACATCAAGCCCTATTGATACACTTATTTCAGCAAAAATAGCCTCTTTACTGAGAATATCCTTTTGCATAAAATACCAGGTGTTTACTTGTTTGTTTTCAAATATCTTAAAATAAAAATATTTCATGTATTAAGGGGTTGATGAAATCAGAAAAAGTGTTTCAAATATATTATGAAGGAAACATCCAAGTTACAGAAACTATTCCTTGAGAATATATGGAGAATTTTCAAGCATCTGGGATTTAATTTCAAATGTTAGTTTTACTCAGTGGTAAATACAGTATTCCACTTGATAAAATAAAGTACATCCCAATAGATTTTTTTAAACAGTCTATGACCCACATGGATTAGCCTAAATTTAGAGAAGAGTAATACAAAATACAGAGCAGAATAATAGTTCAGGAGCCAGGAATAACTAAAACAATATTATTATTTAATTATTAAGTTTACTTACATTTTCCAGGATATACTACTAGTCACCCTTGATGTTGTCTTGCTTTTATTCTGCCTTTAATAGACTGGGTCTGTAACACATTCACATGTAAAGAGACTGACCTTTCCTTTAATGATACATTTCACTCAAACTCAAAGGAAGCAATTTTTAATGAACACCTAAAACTGGGAACACTTAGGAAAGAACATACTACATTTCCCATGCTCCTTCTCACCAATTAAAATTGTCAACAGTCCACATGCATTAATCTTTTCTCTGTCATAAAATCTTGCAAAAATGATGTTAAAGGGATTTTTTTTAAGACAAAGAAAATAGGAAAGGAGATAAGAAAGGATGAGTGATGCCAACACATTTTTGGAAATCAGACAGAAGTGAAATCAGAAGGAGTGCTGACTGTCTTAAAAGCAGAGGAACTCATAGACTACATGGTTTGAGAGAGGGATTCTGTAACAGGTGAGCTAATTGGCCTACAGAACCCTGGCAAAGCTTAGCCCTCAGAGGCATCAGATACTCTAAAATCCCCAAGTGATATGGTCAAAGATCCTTAGGTGACCAGCCTTTTGAGAAAAGCATCCAACATAAAAGAAGATATTAAAACAAACAAACTGAAAAATCAAGCTAAGAGGAAACAGAAGCAATGCAGATAGCAGAAGAAAACATTAAAAACCATAAGTACTATTCTCAGAAATAAGAAAAGCAATTCCATCCTTGAAAAAGAAAAGGCTGCTATGAAAGAAAGAAGGACATGAGTTTCCAGATTGAATGGGCCCACCAAATGCCCAGAACCATGTAGGAAAATAGATCTACATGAAGGCAAATAAAGATGATTTATCTTGAAATTTTAGATCATGAAGGATGAAAAGGAAATTTTAAAAGTTTCCTAACAAAGAAAATAAGATCCTTGCTACGGATAAAGGAGTGACTCCAAATCTCTTAAAAGCAACATGGATAGTAATCATTTTGCAATATATAAGTGTATCAAATCTACACATTGTATACATCAAACTTATGCAATGTTCTCTATCAATTAAATCTCAATAAAGCTGGGGGAAAAGTAATATGGGAAGCTAGAAAACAATGAAGCAATGCCTTCAAAACTAAGGAGAAATAGTTTTCAATCTAGAATTCTATACAATGCCCTACTATTAATTAATTGTGAAAGTAAAATAAAGATGTTTTAGACATATAAGGGCTCAAATTTTGTCTCCCATTAACCCTTTAGAAGTTGTGTTTCATCACAAAAATGAATAAAACCATGGTAAGGAGAAGACATGGGACCCATAGGAGAGCTGAAAGGGGAAACCTTAGAATGACGGTGTCCTTATCCCTAATAGCCTGCAACTCAGCCACAAGCAGGAGTTAAGAGAACTTCAGAAAAGAGGGCATGGAGACAGGATGGTGTGGTTGGGTAATGGAACTAATCAGTTGATTTATTTTTTGAGCTTTTGGAAAAATATGGATGGGATTTGAACTATCTGTAGGAACATTTAAAAAATAATAGACAAAAAGCAAACAAATAAAGTGTAAGGCAAATATAAACTCCAGATAAAAATTGAGAAATGAAGCTTGGTCATAGTACACCACTTGGCTCAGTAGTGAACAGTATTTACATAGTCATAATAACACAAATATCTTCTATTTAATGTATTCTCCCTAATCACACTGAAAGCAAGGACAAGGACTTTGTTTTACTCATCTTTTTATCCCTGTTGTTATTTTGCATGTGGCAATCATCCAATAAATATTAGTCAAATTAGCCTACAGTTCAAGAATTCTCTATATAATTTGCTATTTGTCAACATTATTGACTCTAACTTCATAATTCTTAAAAAAATCTTGGGTGGGGCACCTGGGTGACTCAGTTGGTTGAAAGGCCAACTCTTAATTTTGGTTCAGGTCGTGATTTCAGGGTCCTGGGATCGAGTCCCACTTTGGGCTCCATGCTTGGCACGGAGTCTTCTTGAGGATTCTCTCTCTCCCTCAGCCTCTCCCCCTGTTCACTCTCTCTCTCTCTCAAATAAGTAAATCTTAAAAAAAAATCAGGGGATACTTCTGATTAACATGAAATAGGTATCCCCATTCAGAAAGGCACAGCCAGCAATTCTTTCATTTGAGCCATGAATCTCCATGCCTGTGTAGAGTCCCAGTTTTACATTCCAAAATGTCAGAGAAGAGGTCACCAAAGGAGAAACCATGTTAATGAGCCATCTCCGTCATCTGCCGCCTTGCTTCAGAATTGAGGATACTGCCAGAAGTGAAGTGGGTGAAAGAGGGAGAGAAGCAGAAGGTGCCAAAATTCAACACAAAAATGGCTCAAACGGTTTTGTTATCAGTAACACATAACATCTTGAACATAGAAATCTGAGAGAACAGGTGTGTCAGGATAAAGGAAATAACAGACTTGTAATGAGGATACTGGACACAACAATTCTCAGTTACTTCCAGCTTATTACTCACATCCCCATATTCCTGACAGATAGCCATCCTCCATTAATTAAAGTAGGAGAATTTGAGAGGAACAAACATAGGACCATTTATAGCGTCTGTTCCTAGCATTTTATTTGAAGGCATCGTTTGCAAGGGGTGGGGCTGGGGGAAGTAAGGCCAACAGAACAAGAATGAAACACATGGATCTTATATCTAAAGAGTTCTAAATCTACAACAATCAAAAGCATCTGCCATGTTCCAGGAAAATAAATTGCTGCAGAATAACAAAGACTTGTCCTGATAAAGGTATTGATCCTAAGAGATAAAGGAAGAATCATATAGCTTCCAGGTATTAAAGCAAGACATGTATGAAGGGGAAGAAATCAGGTTGGACTTAGTTTCTCCACAGCAAAACTGAAGCACCTGTCTATAAAGCTCAGAAGGTTAAAAAAAAAAAAAAAAAGTATGACCCAAAATTTAATACTTAGCCAACGTTGTTCCTTAAACATAAGCATAACAGTCTTTCCCTAACATTCAAAATTTAGGGAATATATGATGAAATTTTCTAAAAAAAAGAAAACTACTTAAAGATGGTATCTAGCCACCCAAAAGATTAATTGAAAAAAGACCTCAGGAATGAAAAAAGACAAATCATGAAGGAAACCCATTGTATTTAGTCCATTTAATATAGAACCAGTTCAAAACAAACATGACAATTACGGTTACAAAAGCAGATGGGAACATTGAAACCTGACAATGTAAAAATAATAATATAGCTGATGAATATGAAAGGAAGAAGGAAGAGGGAGAAATGCTTGCCAGTTTTCTTTTTTTTTTTTTATTTTTCTAGAAGGGGGTCAGTTGATTCTGAGGGAAAGTATAGAATTTTTTAAATGACTCCAAATTCTTAAAGGTTTTAATGATTTTTTCTTTTTAAGATTTTGTTTATTTATTTTATAGAGAGAGAGTGAGAGAGCACGAGCTGGGGGAGGGACAGAGGGAGAAGCGGACTCCCCACTGAGTGTGGAGCACAATGCAGGGCTCCTTCCCTGGACCCTGTGATCATGACCTGAGCCAAAGTCAGACACTTAACCAAATGAGCCACCCAGGCACCCCCATAAATTTTTTTCTTAATTTATGTAGACTCTTTGAAAAATTACCTTATATGGTAAAGAAATACTTAACTGAAGTTTTGTGATTCTTTTTCAATTCAATTTCTTTATTTTGGTTAAATTCAAGTAAAAACAAGTTAAATACTTTTTAAAAACATGCATAATTATATACGAGATTTCCGATACTGTTTTTCTCTTTCTCTTGTGCTGTCTGTATGTGGAAGGTGCTGGAAGAGTGCTTACCAAATATTCGTGATGGTATTTCTCGATGATGGGATTTGGGATCATTTTGAAGTTTTATTGTACTTTCCTTTATTGATTTAATTTTTACAGTAAGCTGTGCCATTTTTATGCAATCAATAGAGTTATTATTTGAAAAATTTAAAAAGATATCATGGAACTGAATAAAATTATTTTAATTTGACTGCTAAAGAATGAGTACAGATATGTCAGGAACATCTACCAACAAAACAAATGTTTATTTACCGAGCCATATTTATATTTTCTGCTAGTGTGACTCTTTCAGCTGGGCATCACTGAGAATACATTTGGACTTTTTGTTATTGTGGAAAATAACTGAGTTATCATGTGCATAGTTTGTATTAGTTAAGATTCTTTGGTTGCAAGTTACAGAAACCAACCGAGGCTACTTTAAGTGAAAACAAAATCCAAACGAAACCAAAGAAATTACTGGAAGAAGATGAGGTAACTCTCAGAATCAAAATAAAAACTGGGCTGTGAGAAAGACAAGAACATGGGATCTCTAGGTGGCTGAGACTAATGAGAGTCTCTTTTGGGAACCTCCCCCAGATGGTTGTCTCCAGCTGCTTTTCTTCTAAAGTCATTCTGGGCAGAATTCAGATATTAGGGAGTGAGTATGCTTAGATGGGTTTGGGTCCCATGCCCACCTGCATCTTGGAGAAGGGAGGAAACCTTTGATTACAGCCTCTATACTGCACCTTCAGAAAGGAAAATTAAGGGTTTGTTACCAGAAAGTGGGAATGGAAGCCAGGCAGGTGAAAACCACCTATGCCCCCTATCTTTGCCTCCCTCTAAACTGGCAGTAAGGTAAGCTTCTCTCCCACTCAGTATGCCCCTAGAGGAATTAGCTGATTTAGTTTCTTTATCAGATCTGTTCCTTCATTCCTTTCAAAGTAATTACAGGCTGCTTCCTCCCTGTCTCATGACACTGATTATTAGCTAAAGCTAATTCATCAGCTAGATATAGGTGAAACACCTTTAGCTATCTTTCAGGAAAAGCTTAGTAAATTATTTGTCATTCTCCAACCCAAGAAATATTCTCCCTGTAAGTAAAAGTTTATTAGATACCGTGAGAGGTCTTTGGGTTCAGCCATTTTCTGTCCCAGCTATAATTAGAAAGCTAGACAAATTATATCAACTCCTAGGGAAAAAAATCCACACACATACTCTTTTTAATAAATCCAATTTACTCTATTTGCTTGGTATTAACAACTGTTAATGTTACGTCCAAATTCCCTTCCTTCCTCGTTGAAAAGAACTATATCGCTACAGCCAGTACATACAAATGGATAGTTAATTACTCGGCACAGAGGGTTATGTGATTCATCACTGCAGTGTGGAAGTGAATGTTGCCAATTGTCAGCTTTTTCCAAACTACATAGTGTTATATGGTTTATGTCCCAATCAATGGTGGCAGAGCTCCAGAAAGAAATACTACCTAGATGTCAGGGACTCATTAAACTGATCAGTCTGTAGTCCTTCATCAGTGATTTCCAAACCTGGCTGTGTATCAAAATCACTTGGTGACATGAAAAAAAGAAAGAAAGAAAAAGATACAGCCTCCTGGTATCCACCTCCAAAGCCACTGAATCAGAATATTCTCGGTTGGGTCAGGGATAAATTCAGGATTTTTCAGGGCCTGAGGTTTAAACAATTTGAGGTCTCTCTTTAAGAAAAGAATAGAAGAGCATCTTGTTTTTACAAATTTTACAAAAATACATTACCCTGTGATTACATTTCTGTGACCCAGGTCCTCATGAAGGTCCCTGTAAATGATGGACCCTGAAGCTTAACATTCGGTAGCTTCAAGGTACTGTGAATTGGGGCCTAAGAATAATGTATGTACATATGTAGGTCTGTGTCTGCGTCTCCCTGAATGTGTGAGCATGTGCACTAGTGTGCATGGTTCAAGTTTGCAGGTGAGTAGGTCCAGAACTGGGATTCTCTCTTCCCCTCGAAAACAAAAAGAATATAGAAAGTTTAATGTTCTCTGAATTTTAATCTAGTTCTCCACTAAGCTTTAAAAACTCAAATTGAAATGTTTTGAATTTCATGATTTTATTTCCTTTTACCTTCTTATGTCAGAAAGGTCCATAAGCAAAAATTGCTGCCAGTATCTAAGCTAATCCATGCTTGGGACAACAGCCTCTGAGTTATCGTTGTTCTGGTTATAGTTAGGGAGGAATAAGTGAGCTTACCTTTTTGTGTTTAGTTTTAGTTTGCAAATAGCTTTATGCTTTTTTCACAGGATTTCACATGATTTTAGGTATTGAATTTTGGCACCAGTGAATGTGTTTGTCTCGAGGAGCCAGGTTAGAGAGAAACCCCACTGTCAGAAATGTTAAGTTCTTCCCTTCACTCTGGTAAAATTCAGAAATAGATCCAGTACACCTTTTTAAAAACTGGTTTTTATTTCCTTTGTAAAGCAAAGCATGCCTAGTGTTGAAAATTTTTAAATGCAGAAATATATAGGGGAAAATGTTTATTACCTATCATCTCCCCCAAAGATACCTGCGGACATCATAGTGATTGATATACTGCAGCTATTCAGTAAATACTTTTCGAATAAAAGAATAAGTGTAAACTCTAGAGAATGCAAACAAGACCTCTTTCTGAGTTTTTTCCCTAATTGTGATATGTAAGATGCACATATTTAAATGAACGTATATTGAATACTAACAAGTGAAGGCGCTGTGCTAAACAATAATGATCTAAAGATGAGTAAAGGTGGTCTTTGCCCCTCTGGGAGTTTATATCCCGGAGAAGAACCCAATATATTCCTACTATTGCAAGGACACTGAGACACACGATGACACAAAGAGCAGCTATCTAAAATCCCATGCAGGAGATTTCTTTCAAATCTAAGTGTCAAAAAAAGATTTCCTTTAACATCCTTGACTCTTCTCTTTCTCTTACTGCACATACAATCCATCAGCAGTATTACTGGTCCTCTCTAAAATAGTCATAATTCAACTCCTCCTCCCTGTTTTTATTACATAGCCCTGGGCCAAGCCATTGTCACTTCTTGTCTAGATAATTGCAGTGGCCTCCTTCTTGGTCTCCTTGCTTCTGCTCTTGCCTCCTTACAGTCTGTCTTTAACCCAGAAGCCAGAGAAGTCTTTTGAAAGTTTAAGTTAGGTCATATCACTCCTCTGCCCCCATTTCTCCAGTGGATTCTAATTTAATTTAGAGGAAACCCAGTGTCATTAAAATGATCTATGAGATGATTTTGACCACCCCCTTTTCCATTACCTCTCCCCAATATCATCTCCACCACTCACCATCTTGCTCTTTTGCTCATTCTAAAACAAGCCAGCAACCTTCCTGTCTCATGGCCTTGACATTAAGTTTTCTCTGCACACAATGCTTTTCCCTCAGATATCTGTATGGCTTGTTCCCCCACCTCTTCAGATCTTTGTTCAAATGTCATTTTCTCCATGCAGCCTTCCCTGCTCACCCTAATTAAAATTGTAGCACTCCCACCCTGGTCCTTGCTTAATTTTTCTCCATAGCCTCATCACCACCTGACAAATTATGTATTCTCATTATTTATTTGTATTCAGAATAACAAGCCCCACAAGGGCAGGAATTTGATCTCTTTATTCCCAGCTCCTGAAACACTCCCTGGTGCATACATAGTAGGTACTCAATTAGTATTTGTTTAAAGAAGGAAGAGATCAGACATTCACTCTGCTGACATCCCCATGTGTTCTTCCCTCTTCCTTTGGTTTCCTTCCCTTCAGTATCAAGACACTTTTACAATGTGTGTTGAGCAGTCTGATAACACATTTGTTGTCACCAGCCTTGGTATCTCTCAAGTGGTAGTTGCTACAGTCACATTCTGCTCTGCCCTGCGCTGGGTCACATAAATATTTGTATCTGATGCCCACTTGAAACTGATGCTGTGTCTTTAGGGTGGTCTGGAAAATTCAGCTCAGAAAGATGGACAAGGCAGATATATGACAGAAACACTAATGTACTTTTCCATATCCATGAACCAATATATTTAAGCTGAGAATTCACTTCTCATAAAGTGGGGAAATATATAATGTCAGGATTTTGAAAAAGATGCGTAATTCTTTGATAAGTAGTATATGTATGTATGCAGGCTACAACAAAAAAGAATCATTAAACCAGGGACTTTAAGGTTCTCAGCTAATGTTAAGAGTAGTAATGCTTTTTTTCTTCTTCATCTTGGATTCTAAAATTGAATAAAGAGATTATCGGGGGGACCTAACATTCCACTCAGAGCACTGGTTACTACCAAACACAGCACCACTGAAAACCAGGGCAGTGGATCAGATTCCTGTTAAATGAAGTTTAGTTCTAAATATGCCTTTTGTTTATTACATTTTCAGAAGTCACGTACTCAAAAATAGTTTCTACCTACCCAATCAGATTTGTGACTTTCTGCTATTAAAATAAAAATAATGTGAAAAGCATAAAAGGTTAAAAAAAATATTTATCCTTGCTTCTGATGAATTTAAAGACCTTTAAAAAAATTCTTCACTTGAACTCTTACTTTTCCACCAACTTGTTTATCTCATAGGAAGGAAAGCAGGTGCAGCCTATAAATAATGTTGCTTTTCCATCTCAGGATGTACAGGGCAGAAGAGTCTTCTCCCCGAAAGGTCAAGGGCCACAGCCAGCTTGTTCCCTTTGTCAGATAAGACTTGCATGTTGCTACTCCGAACTCAGTAGAGTTCTGTAAAGTGAATGCCCCTACGTGCAGTGTCTTAAAAATTCTGCCATAATTCAAAGTTTTCACTCTAATGTTATCCACCATTGTTGGGCAATTTTTGTATTATATTTATTTTTCACTTGATTTTCAGAGATTTAGAGTTCCTAAATAAAGCATACTCCACAGTCTTTGAAATTCCACAAATAAATGAACATTTGGAAAGCTTTCTAACTGTAATTTTTTTTGAATTTACTTTCTTATTTTAAGAAACTTTAAGTTAATTTTTCATGTCTCCAGAGGGTAGACTAAGTTTATTTTACTGGTACTTTCCCTCAAATTATGTGGAAAATTATCTGTTGTCTAGAAAGCTATTGTTTGCTATGTAGTTTAATAATAGAAAACTTACGTGCCTTTCCTTATCAATTTTATTTAATAGATATTTACTGAGTACTTGTAAGGATAAGGGCACATAATTTTATGCTAGGATTTTAAAACAGTGTATGACAACATGACAAGATGCATAATATCAGTGGTCCTTAGGGAAATGAAAATTAAAACCCACAATAAGCTAGCACTTCATACCCACCAGAATGGCTATAATCAGAAAGACAGATATTACCAAGTATTGGCAAGGATGTAAAGACCCTGCAATCTTCATACATTACTGGTGGGAATGTAAATGGTAGAGCCACTTTGGAAAACATTTCAGCAATTTCTTATGAAATTAACATACACTTAACCATACAACCCAGAAATTCCACCTCGCTTCCCGGAGCAAGGAGGATGAAAGGAAAATATACATCCACACATGTATGTTCATGTTTATAGTAGCATTACACATCATAGTCAGTAGAATGGAATATTATAGAGCACTGAGAATGAACGGACTACCAGTATACATAACAATGTAGATGGATCTCATGAACATATAATGGACAGCTGAAAAACCAGAAACAAGAGTGCTGGGTGTTTAACTCTATTTATATGAAGTTCAAATGCAAGAATACTCATCTGTGTGTTTGGAAGTCAGGATAGTGGTTATCCTTATTGTCAGGATAGTAGTGACTGAAGTTGGGGATGAGTGAGCTTCAGCGGTGGTGGTCAGGCCCTGTCTCTCAATCTGGACACTGTTACACAGCTGGGTTAACTTTGTCAGAATCCATCAAATTGTACCCTTAGGATTTGTGCAAATTTCTGCATGCATGCTATACTTCCAAAAAGTTCATTGAAACTGTAAAAAATGAGTGACACTTGATTTTCAGAGATTTAGAGGTCCTAGAAAAGAATTCTCCACATTTGTTGCTTCAAAGACTTTACAATCTAGCAGGAAGACAGGTGTGTTGATAAATAATTCTAATATGAAACAAACTCTGGTAAGTGCTGCATTTGAAATATAAATAAGTGCAATGAAGTAAAGAAAATATTTACTAAAAAGGACAACCTGGAAAAATAGAATATGGTCACTGTCAGGTTACTACCTAATAATATGAGGAATGTAATAGTAATGTATAAAAATGGAAGGAAAAGATACAAATTAGAAGTAAGTAAATTAGAAGTATTGGTTTCTATACAAGAAGTCACTACTGTTTGAGAGATAAAGTTGTATTAAAATATCAGAACACATAGCTATGCATATGCTTAACAACAAGTTCTTTTTGGTTTTAGTCGACTGACTTTGCCCAAGTTGTAGGTTGTTGTGTTCCAGCAGTTCTCAGCCCTGGCTGCACATGAGGATCACAGGAGCTTTTATCGCTTCTCCTGAATCAGAATCTCCAGGGGTGGGACTTAGGCATCTGTATTTTTCTAGGCCCCTGTGATTCTCCGCAAGCGCCAGGGCTAGGAACCACTGCTGTAGTCCCTGCAGGGCGGAGGGAGCCTTCCCGGGGACCATCACACCACAACAAATGTCTCCGAAAGTGTCATTTCTTTGTTTTTGGAGCTTCTGTGGCTTCTACAAAGAAGAGCACTTTTCATATTTATCTCTTTGTACCCATGCCAAGAAATTTCCTTGCAAATGGCTTTTATCCAAGTATTACATGAAAGATGTTAATCCTACTGTTAAATTTTAACCCTAGCTCTTTCAAGCACTAGGGCATTTCTTCTGATTGTATTGCAGGTACATAGATCCATAGCAGAAGATAGAACTGGAAAGGACAAAATGGCATATGCAGGTCACTTGTTAATGCACTCATATGACTAATCTTCCTCCTATGAGGAAAGAAAATGTATTTTTAGTGGTAACATTTATATCAGATTGTTCACTATGAAAGTAATACCTGCTTTCACTTAGAAAATGTTAGTTCTCTCCTTAGTTCATTCACTCGTTATCTGTTATTAGCTTATCTATGTGTTTTAAATCTTTGCTTCGAAATACTTTTTTTTTAAAGAGTCTATTTTTAAGTAATCTCTACACCCAGCGTGGGGCTTGAACTCACAACTCAGAGTTCAAGAGTCGCATGCCCCACCAACTGAGCCAACCAGGCACCCTGAAATACTTTTAGAATTACAGAAGAGTTGCAAAAATAGTAGACAGTTCACATATACTGTTCCCCTAGCTACCTCTAATGTTGTCAACTCATATAAGCATAGTATAATTATCAAACCAGGAAATTAGCCTTGAAACTGTGAGATAGCTAAGTTCCAAATCTTATTTGAATTTCACCAGTTTCCCCCCCCCCCTTTTTTTTTGTCTATTCCAGGATCCAGTCCAGGATCTCACAGTGTATGTAGTTGGGGTGTCTCCTCAATCTCCTCCTATCTCTGACACTTCCCCATTCTTCTCTTACATTCCATTACCCCTACCCTTTAGATTTGTAGACTGTTTTTCAGTTTGGGTTTGTGTGGCGTTTCCTTATGCGCAGATGCAGATTATTTATTTTGGCAAGAATACTGCAGAGACGCTCAGGTGGTACATGATGTCTATATGTGTTATTACCGGTGATGTGAACCTTGGTCTTTTGGTTAAGGTGGTGGCTTCTGGGTCTCTTCTGATTTGAGCATCCATTGGTGGATTTGGCCTGCAACAGTTATTACTGTGGTCTTTGCCTGATGATGTTTTGTATTTCCCCCATTCCTTCTACACTTATTAATTGGAATTGTTCTGTAAGGAAGAGTTGTCCTTCCTTGACTGCATACCCATCTATCTGTCTATCTCTACAGTATAGACTTGTGGATGCTTATTCAGTTTTCTCAAGTATAGTCCAGTACTCTCATTATTTATTTTGATGCTCAAATTGTTCCAGCTGTGGCCATTGGCAGCTTCTTCTGATTGGATCCTGTGTCCTTTTGACATGCCTCCATTCTTTTTTAAGCACTTCTTTTTTCTGTTATCACAGGATGTTTCATACTCATCTTGTATTTTCTCTGCCCCAGTCTAGGAATCAACCATTTCTATAAGAAGCCCTAATTCTTTTTATTGGAGAATAATATTTATAAACAAAGTTCTAGGTGCTGGTAGATCACTGCTATTGGAGCATCATTGCTCCTAGTCTCTCTCAGCTGAAAAAGATAGGAAATATATGTATGTATACTAATCCATGCATGCACATACCTCATATTTATTAGTTATTTCTAGATCTGTGTATCTGTTATATATATATATGACACATATATATAGACCATGGGTTCATTCTAATATCTCTGATCCCAATTCAATACCACTGGGATCTTTATAAGCCTTTCCCCTTTTCTTGTTTATAACTTCTTTCTCTAACAGTAAAAAGACCAGCTCTCAATATTTACAATCCTAGATTACACATAAAGCAGTTACTGAATTACTAACTCATACCCCTGTGAGAAAGAGATTTAGTAACTAGAGTACAGTATTTACTGACAGTTCTTTTTGGGTTTCACCTTACAACATCCTGCCGAAATAATGTTTTCCAAAGTGACTTAATTGTTAATTCCCATCCCCTTCTGTGTGGTTATCTTATTTGTCTGGGTCATGCTCTTCATTTGTAATACAATTAGCTTCATTTGTTACTGTTTGTATTCTATTTCCCTTTCCTCCAGATCCTTGCTGGTTTTAATTTTTTTTATTTTGGGAGGTATGTAAAATGTTTCTATGATGCACAGTCAAAGCTAAATCTAAAGAGATACTCCCAGAAGTGTTCATCCCTCCTGAAACCCTCACCCCCTACATTCCATGCCCCCTTCTTCCCTCCCCTTTCCCACCAACCCCGTATAGTTAAACAGTCTCCATATTTTCTGGTTTATCTTTCCCATATTCCTTTTTCACAAAAGAGCAGATTCATATGTGTGTGTGCTTTTTAATTATATTCTCTTTTTACATGGCGATAGCACACCATATAAATCCTTGCACTTTACCTTTTTCACTGAATGATTTAGAAGTTCCTAGTGATCTTCCCCCCTTCATTTTTTTACAGCTGCCTAGTATTCAGTTGTGAGAGTATAGCATCATTTAACCATTCTCCTATGTATGGGTACTTAGGCCGTTTCCATTATTTTGCAATTATAATTAATGCTGCAATGAATAAACATATATATGTAATTTTGTATTATTAAAATATATTTTGGGGGTAGATTCCTAGAAATGGAACTTATTAGTCAAAATTAAGTACGTATGTGCTCATGGCTTTCAGATGCTCTGTATGCCTATGGACATGGCTCCTGGTGGGTTAATGTATATCCTTGACCATTATATGAGTTACTGAATTACAGTTGTTAACTTGTGTAACTTTTTAGAATTTAACTTTTTTGTTGTACTTAGCACATTAAAAAGTATATTAAATTTGCATTGAGTTTAGGAATTAGTCTTGCATAATTTATCCGTCTTCAAGGCTCAGTAAATATCATTGTAATGTGTCAACAGGTCCTAATGAAGGTAGTAATTACACGTTACACTTACAGCCCTATCGTCCTAGGTGCAGTCTATGAGTTCATGCTCACCAATGGAGAGTGGGCAGTTCAGGAACTGGCATTGACATAATGACTAAGTGCTTATATAATGCTCTCATTGGCCCAGAGCATTTTATTTTTCAAAACTCTTTTAAGTCTTTTCATTTTATATCAACTGTACCACTGTAGAATGCTTTGGGGAAATATCACGTAGATCATGACATTTATGTAGGACAAGGTCCCTTCTATGTATTACGTCATTTGAACCTCTGACCAACCCTGTGAAGTAAGCAGGACATAGAGTCAACTTCCCCATTGTCCAGGCGAGGAAGCGGAGATTCAGAAAAGTTAAATGTCCCGAGATCAGACATTGACTAAGTAGTGAGGTTGGAAATGAATTTGAGACTAGACCACAATACAGGTTTCACGGCTAGCTTGGGAACAACAATGAAAAAATATCCAAAGGTAGGCTGTAGTCACAAAGAGTTAAGCTGCTCTATAGATTGTGTAAGTTAAAGATTCTATTGGACCAGTGTTTTATGGTCACAGGGTAAGTCCTTGGCTTATAGGTATATAAGCTGTCATGTTTAAGTCCTGAATGGTGGTGAAAGGAAATACATTCCGAACACATGCAGGCTCCTCTACCACCCTGTGTGCTGCTGTGATGGAATGAGCACTGGCTTGGGAGCCAAACTGTTGTGGTTTGCACCGCGGTTTTGCCACTTATGAGGGGTGGGGCCTTGGAGAAGCGTTTAACCTCCGTTTTCTTACCTTCAGATGAGTATTGTTATTGCTGGGCTATTGGAGGGATTAAAAGTAACTTCATCAGGGGCACTTGGGTGGCTCAGTCGTTGGGCGTCTGCCTTCGGCTCAGGTCATGATCCCAGGGTCCTGGGATCGAGCCCTGCATTGGGCTCCCTGCTCCGCGGGAAGCCTGCTTCTCCCTCTCCCACTACCCCCTGCTTGTGTTCCCTCTCTCTCCGTGTCTCTCTCCATCAAATAAATAAATAAAATCTTTTTAAAAAAAAAGTAACTTCATCAGAAAGACTCTCCCTCGTGCCCCCCACTTAAATGTTATTCTTAAAGTGACCAGTCCATTTTCTTTGGAGCATTTGTCACAATTTAGAATTATATATCTTTTTGCGTTTGTTTCACATCTGTCTCTCCTACTAGAATCTAAGTTTCAGAACATCAAGGGCTCTGCTTGTTTTTGCTACTCTTTGTATCTCTTGTGCTTACCCCAGTGCCATTAATCATTGAATAAATATTTCTGAAGTGAATCCTGCCACATCCTTGTACTTGTTTTTAGGTCAGCCCCACAGAAGGGCCTGCAGCTACCCTATCCTTTCCCATCTCTCTGCCCTTCCGTATGCCATTTTCTTAGCCCCACATACTTGCCCTCTTTCATTTTTCTGGAGAATCCTTACTCATCCCTTACAACCTAGTACAGCTCTTCCATGAAGGCTCCCATGATTTCTGTTCCCCCTTGAAGAGTTAGAGGCTCCAGTGCCCCCCGGGCGTGCTTCTCTAATAGACCTAAACCACACTATAGCCATTGGTGTGTTCAGCTAACGTTTTTAAGAACCAAATCCTCCCCAGGCATAGGCTAGATGCTGGGCATACAACAGGAATAGGAGCTGTCATTCTAACGGAGAGATGGGCCACAGCAACGTAAACAAATTAATAATTACATTCCCAATAGAGGTAAATGATAGGATGATCCGTTTTGAGAAGCTGACCTTTGACTTGAGATATGAAAAGTGAGGAGTTAGGAATGGGAAGAGGTGAGGGATGAGCATTGTATTGTCACTGTTTACTCGGGTGATCCTCATTTCTACCCCACCCTGCCACCCTCCACCCCCAATCAGCTGGCCTCTGTGCTCTGTGCATCTTTCTATCCCCACCAGCTAGTACACCTGGTCCAGCACCTGCCACATCGCAGGTCCACACGCCAGTGATGCAGCATGTTAGAATTGCCCAGTGCCTGGCCCCAGGCTTTGGACTCAGTACATCTGATATGTGGCCAGGGCTGAGAGCCAATTCTCAGCTTATTATCCACTCTCCCACTTAGTATCTTGTGACTGGGAAAGTTATTCAGTCTTTCTGTGACTGATCCTTAAAATGGAAATAATAATGAAATTCCATAAGGTTTCTGAGAGGATTAAATGAGACAATATGCCTAAAATTCTTAGCCCAGTGCCTAACACATGGATGGTCAATAGATATTGGACAAAATGCTCTAGAGTGAGTACTCATAAGGAGTTTGCCGAATAACTGAAGGAGCTAAGGAATAATAAAGTTTAATTCTTACTTTAGTATATAGAATTGTGTCAAAACAAAAACTGAATACCCTGATTTATCCTCAGTTGTCTTATTTACTGCCTATTTTAATTTGGACAAGAAAGGAAAAAAAAAGGGGAATACTAAACACCAGAGTTTTTAGCAGTTAGAATCAATAGCTATTGACTCTTCATTTGCTTATAAAGCAGCCTCTGAAAAATCCTCAGATCATTTGTTTTTACCCTTTTCTGGCTAGTACAGGGCTTTCATGTTCTAGCCCCAAACCTAAATAAAAGTACACAATCCTTTGTCGTCTTTTGAAATCACAGTTTGAGCACTCTGTATTCAAAGAAATTTCTTTTATGTATCTTCTACTTCGTTTATCGTAGTGAAAATTATGCCAATACCAGAGATGACAGTTTCCTTAGGGAAGGACACCAGTGGGATTAACCTGGGGTATTGCTTCCACACGCAAAGTATCACTCGGGCCATTCAGCAAACTTTTGGCAGATTCCCCTCCATCCTGCCCCCACTTCTTTGGAAACTAAATGTCGAAGTAGCGTGCAAAAATGAGAGCATGAACAAATTCGTGGCATGAGGAACTTCTAGGAGAAGAAAAAAATTTGTCCTTTGTAGCATTTTCACTGGAAACCACTGGGATCATGGTTGTTTTTGTAAACCTTAAATGTCTGACTACTTAGAAGTGCTTTGATATTTGAATGCATGGGCATGAATTTTCTATTTAAGAAAAAATTACTGAGGTAATTAGGAAAGATTTTGCCAAGTTCTTTTCTGTGAGCTCTAGGAGTTAACATTTATTTACATGAGTAATTCACTCTGCTCTTATCAATCTAGTCAATTGCAAAATATCATCCGCCTTTAATGTCACAGAAATCAACGCATCCTATCTTAGAATGAGGAAATAATTAGCAAACAATTTCTTTCCTTTCTAATATGTGTGGCATTGTTTTCAGGGTTTTCATTTACAAACCAATGCACCATAAACTTGTTCTGGCTGGAGGTATTGAAGTCTGTTTTCCTGCTCCACAAACGTAGAGGTGTGCACGTCTCTCAAATCAGAAGTCCGTAGCGAAGAGCCACCTTCACCGATTGGTCACTCTGACAGGGTGAGGGGTAATGGAGCAGAGATTAAGTTGTGCACATCGTAGATTATGGGATAAGCATCTGCACTTTAGTTTAGCGGTACAACGTTCAACGGTCAAGACGACTAAAGATACCGATAGTCTGCAGATGACAGGCTTCATTTTATATGTTAATAGAAGGAAAACTTCTAATAATGGTGAGGAAATTCACCATAACAAATGCATTCCCTTTACTGCACTCCAACATGGCACCAATTAAGTTCAACTGTATGTATAATGCACTCTTAATTCCTAACAGTGCCAAGAAGGACTTAATGGGAAAAATATTATATAGTCTTACATTTTACAGATCATGAACAGATGGAAAAAATTATGCCAATCGGTAAAGAAACTCACTGCACTGTAACACACCTCAAAATGGTGCTTACATGGATTTTTCTTTTTAAAAATTATTCAAGTTATCTTGGGTAAAGTTTAGTTTCTACTTGGGGTTTTCTGTAACCTTATATATGTAATTCATTTTAATTTATTTCTTCTGCAGATATGAATGTTTGAAAGTACAGGTAACCTTGTAATGAGTAAAACTGATAAGAGGTTGTGTGCTAATGAAAGGGGAATTATGGAATGATTATTCACTTTGTGAAAGGACTTGTCATAGAGCAAGCTTTCCGAAAACATTTCAAATTGAATTTCATTTACAAAACACTCGTTTACACACAACCTTTCAGGAACAAATTTAGTGAGGAAATGAGGGGAATAGTCATAATAAGGTAGAGGCCCTTACGCTGCTAACATTTACGCTTGCTTTCTCTCTCTCTGTCCCTCTTTGCAGCGCTGATAGCCATCGGCCGGTATAGCATGACGATAGAGACTGTGGATGTCGGCTGGTGTAAAGAAATTACAGATCAAGGAGCCACCCTCATTGCACAGAGCAGCAAATCCCTGAGATACTTGGGGCTGATGAGATGCGATAAAGTAAGAGTTACCTCTCAAACTTGTTTTCTATATATCAGTGTAGGTAATAGATTTCTGTCATACTCTGTCTCCCTATATGTACAAGTGTGTACATGAACATACATGTACTGTGACAGCTACGCATCACATTGCCAGATGCCTGGTTTTCTAAATGAATCTGGGATTATTTTTGCATTTCTCTGTTTTTTAAAAATGAATTTTGTGCTTATGCAGAAAGGAAAAGCAGTCATACACACAATCAAATTAGATTTTGGCCTCCTCTCCCTAAGTCCATGAACCAAAATGAAAAATGTTTGCATGGCACACAGCAATGTGCAGGGTCTAACAGTAAAATTCTTTTCTGCGTTCCAAGTTTCCTTCAACAGTAAGGTGGAAAGAACAGTGCCAAATTGGTTTTTCGCAATTTGAAGTGTGTGATTTCAGTGTTCAACATCTATGTATTCTAGCCATCTGGGGGCAAGAAAGGGCCAGCGAGGGGATATTGTGTGGGAATTTGCACCTTTCCACACTTAAGATGCCACTTTTAGCACATGATGAGAAATGGTCCCAGAGGTCCCACTGAAGGTGTATGGAGCTGGCCAGGAGACGTGGGTGTGAGTTTGGGAAATTGTGCCACATTTAATATGGGGCCCTTTGAAGACTGAGAAGGAAAAATGATAAAAATCTGTACTGATCACCAGCCACGACAGAGGTGCTTTCCCCCTTGTTACTTCCATGTCTCCCCTATAAGTCTAACAAGTGGTTATCTGCACTGTGAAGGGGAGAAAACAGAGGCTCAGAAAGACCAGGCACTGGCCAGAGGCCACTTATCCAAGATCTGAACCCAGGTCTTTGGAGTCTGGGTCCAGTGCTTGTGGCACACACTGGGTGCAGTCTCCGGGCAAAGGGACTACTTTCTTGGGAAAGATCAACCTCAGATACTTGCTCAGAACTTGCTAGCCTCTTAAAATAATTTATACACGTGTGCTGCTTTTGCAAATGGTGCTTAGGGACAAATCTAGCAAAAGAGAGTGAAACTAAATATATATGTCTCTCCAAAGGCATGCATTTTCTAAACGTAGCATATTTGGGGGCAAATAGGAGAATGGCCCAAATCCTTTGTGTGCTATGTCATTTTTGTTAATTGACCTAGTTCCTGTCCCCAAATGCTTTAAAATCCCAACTTATACTAGGCCTTTGCCAGCTAGTTATGTTTAGAGAGAATTTACTGTATATTCTCAGCCCAGCCTCAAAAACTGACTGTTACTAAGCAACAGCACTGAGACCCAGGGGTTGCAAGTCTCCCTCAAATTTCACTACTAACTAACCTGATGCTGCTACTAACCCTGTCATTTTAAAATGACTTCTTTTGGGGCCTCCTGGCTGGCTCAGTCAGTGGAGCATGTGACTCTTGATCTTGGGGTCAGGAGTTCAAGCCCCATGTTGGGTGTAGAGATTACTTAAAAATAAAATCTTTTAAAAAAGAAGATTTCTTTTTATTTTTTTTTTAAGATTTTATTTATTTATTCATGAGAGAGAGAGAGAGGCAGAGGGAGAAGCAGGCTCCCAAGGAGCAGGGAGCCCGATGCGGGACTCGATCCCGGGACCCTGGGATCATGACCTGAGCCGAAGGCAGACGCTTAACTATCTGAGCCACTCAGGCGCCCCAGAAGATTTCTTTTTAAAACAAGTTAAAGAGTCTGCAGTAGACAGAGTATTCTAGAAACGTGAAGCAATGACAACAGCTTTGCTCAGTGTCTGCCAGAAGAAACTGCTACCTGAGTACTCCTAACCAAGGATACCAAAATGTATGCATTCAAAATGTATCTGTGTATCCACAAGCATTCTTGGAAATTACCATATTTCTAGTCCACATTCTTTAGATTTGTTGAGGTCAGCTCCACCTTCAGAGATGAATTGTAGAAGTTTATGTTCCAGTTAGTACAGGAGATTATTCCAGACATACTTGCTGACCAGCATTTTGCTAATTTTAAGTTAAGGAATGGATCCTTTTCTACCCAAATGCAAATTACTCCAAAATGAGATGGGGAGGCTGTTCTGATTAGCCGTATCCCTGAGAGAGTGTTAGTCCTTTGCTCAGGCGGCCTCTGAATCCTTTCTCCGAACAGTGAGCTGCTCTGAGAGCTGCTGGCTCTAGCACCACCCTGTCTACCCTTAGCCTGCTGCCATGCGGCCTGGCCTGGGGGATGCTGGGTCCAGCCTTGCTGCCTAGCGTCCTTAGGCTTACGGCAGCTCAGAGCCAGACACGAGAGGTTCTGAGAGGACAGAGGAAGCTTCCAAACCACCCACAAAGTGCAAGTAAAGCCTTGCACGTAATAGCCTGTTTTTTTATTTAGTTGGATGGAAAGCTAGATTAAGTAGCTACTCAGCTTTCAAAATTTGTGTTATGCAATCTATCTCCAGATTTTAAATTTTTATCAAGACTCAGAAAGACTTGAGTAGCAAAGAGGTTAAAATAGTTGATAGGTCACGGACTTAAGAGGCCAGAGTTCACATCTGGGCTCTGCTCTCCATAGTGTCATCTTGGGCAGTTGCTTACTCAGTGCCTCTGTTTCCTCATTTGTAAAATGGGAATAATAATAGTACCTATCTTATAGAGTTGTTGTGAGCATTTAAATAAGTGAACATATACCATGCTCTTAGAATAATCATGTTTGTTGTATATAAAATACTGAGTGCTACTGATTATTATCATCAATGTCACATTAACCTGTGTTTTGATATTTGAAATTTCCAAATGAGAAAAAAATTGTACTGCCTGCTATCCAATTTTGAAAAGAAATTAAAGAGAGAAAATATAAACTGAGATTGGAGAAGACATTGTCCTTTTACTTTTTCCTCTGTTAAATTTAAAATTCAGATTATTGGGGCGCCTGGGTGGCTCAGTTGGTTACGCGACTGCCTTCGGCTCAGGTCATGATCCTGGAGTCCCGGGATCGAGTCCCGCATCCGGCTCCCTGCTCAGCGGGGAGTCTGCTTCTCCCTCTGACCCTCTTCCCTCTCGTGCTCTCTCTCTCTCATTCTCTCCCTCTCAAATAAATAAATAAAATCTTTAAAAAAAAAGAATACTTTAAAAAATAAAATAAAATAAAATTCAGATTATTATTTTCTATACTAACATGTCAATAATTACATTTTCTACACACTCGACAAAGGAAAACTAATACCTCCATGGGACACTCTGTATTTCGAATCAACTTACAAACCTGGGCGTAGGGATGAAGAAAGATTTGCAGTGGAAGAAAAGGCTGAGTTGAAGATAAGACCATTCAAATAGGGAAACAAAAGGAAAGTAATAATAATGGAGAAAAATAAGAATAGAAATAGAAGATCCAGAGAAATCATGATCAGGATATGGAGACCAAGACCCCATTATCTATCCAATGTGATCATCTGTGCCAACCAATAATTGAAGAACAAAACTAGTTTGGATCTATCAGCCTTCTCTCTCTCTGTACCTTAACCAAATTTGCTAACCATTAATAACTCGCCAATTTGGTTTCCTTCCCTTTCTGCATACCAACTGGAGCCAAAGGAGAGGCCAGAGACCTTGATGGTCTACACAGTTAACCCCCTTGTTAGGAATGTTGTCGCTGGGATCCTGCTCTGGGGAGAGATGGGGTTTGTGACGTCTGTGTGTCCCAGGACTTGAGTTCTGTGATCCTGTGGTTCTGTGACATATTGAAGGCTAGTAATATTTTCTTTCACATGCAGCCAGTTTCATTTGGGGCCACTTACATTTAATTTGGAAGCTATATTTTACCAAGCTTGAGCTTTTTTTCCTCATGTGGGCTTTTGAGGAATTGCAAGAATAACAAAATGCATTTGTTGTAGGAAAAGGTGTTTTCCTCTGTCTCCCTCTTCTTTCTCTCTCTCTCATTTGGTAAACAAAGAACAGATGAGAAACATTAAATGTATTCTTTGCAATGAAAGCAACGTATGCTTAGATTGTCAGACAATGTCTAAACTGAACTGCAGTGAATGTGTTTGGCTGCAACATTGGTGACTCCTAGGGAGGAGTCCTCCAGCCATTCCTCAAACGCAACATTCCCTGAGCACTTGTAAAATTAGGAAGTGCATTAAGAAGCCCGTGTTTGAGTAGCTGTTCCGATTGCTGGATGGATAAGCATGTTAGAGGCATTACTTTGAGTTTTAAAACCGACACCACTTAATCTCCTAAACTTTAGTGCATTGTAAGAACCAAGGGAAGAAAACGCTGTGTGAGACAGCTTTCATGAACTGGGGTGAACTTATATTCTTAAAGGCTTACTTGACCTTGGGAATTAGAGTTGACCCGAAATCACCTATCAACTTAACACGCATTTATTTGGTGATTTAGTTAAAACCGCTTGTATAATCAATGGGACTCTAGTAAGAGCGATATGTTTACTCTGCTTTCCACGATTATAGACAGTCGATGGCTTTGGTCATAGAAATCATTTTCACAACTTCAGAATAGACTATTCTATAGAACTCTAGGTTCCATATAGATCTGTTTCTTCTAATAATATGATATTTTCCTCATTTCTTACAAGGCAGTTTGGATGGAGAACAAAACTGAAAAGGACCAAAAAAAAATCATGGGAAAGCTGTAGGGCAAATGGAAATACAGTGTTGAAGGTTAATGGAAAATGTTTGGGGTAACAGGGTTGATGAGAAGGGAGGGAGCCCAGTGGCATGGCCCTGGCTGAGAAACTAGACCTCGCCAGAGGCAGCCTGGCTGGTGTGGAAAACCTTGGTGATAAAATGTCGTGGTGGGAACCTCTGCAGTGTGTGTTAATACAGAAGTTTGGAGACAGAGGGCCTGAATTATGAGCAGCGAATAACATCATAAATGTAGCAATTCTCAAATGCCAAATTCTTGTGAAAAGCAGTTGGATGGAGAAATGCTGGAGCTTTTAAAAGCTCCCTTTCACTCTCTCTCTCTTTTTTTTAACTTCATGCAGAACTAATTTTATACACTGTTCATTTGATTTGAAAATGCCAGCGTCTGGGGTATCATTAAAGAGCGTTATTGAGGGAGCTACTCTTGGCAAAGCATTTTGCTTAAAATGCTTATTTGTTCTTATGTCCCTGCAGAGTTGTAGACAGGAAGGAGAAAGTATACCTCGATTTACCTCACGCCGCTCCTCTGCCTCAGCCTGGAGCAGGTAGTTTCTGTGGGGAGGCTCCTTCTCCTTGGCCTCTAGGGGCGCCAGGAGGGTCGTGGGGGCCACATTACTTAAGGAATAGACATAAATAGATTTTGAAAGGTCCACCCCAATGTCCTATGACCAAAGCCTCTTGGAATTTCTTTGATTTCTAGTTGACATAAATTAGAATTACACAGGCGTGAAGAGTCCGCCCAGAAAAGATCAGAGAGGCTGCCGGGGGGGAGGAGAAGCCTCTGTGTGATCCTATTGATCATCCAGCTGCCTTCAGGCCAGGGGCTTCTGTGAGGCTGACTGTTATTGATCCACACCATGGAAATAATCGAATTAATTCATTTCTCATCAAACTGCCATTGCCGAGACCTTTCTCCTCACCTGCTCCAATTCCTGAAGTACTTAGTTGAGGAGTGAAATAGATGATTTCTTTCAATAAGGAATGATTTCTCCAGGTCAGAAGAAATTCTTGTGTTCACACAGAGTTCCTCATTTAAATGGTGGAGAGATTTAATCAAATCAATGAGAAGCCAACACGGAAAGCAAGAAATAGAAACCAGTCATTTCTTTAAAGCCAGAAATCTACTTTACAACCTTAAAATATCAAGGGCCAACTTTTGTGTGCCCAATTTAATGTAAAAATATTCAGGGGAAAAATTGACCACTGCATTTTTCAGGAAGTAATTATGGTAAGAGAAAGCCTCAACCACCTACATATTTCTGTGGAGAAAATGGAGTTTTTATCAGCTTGTTTAGGAATCAGGAGCAGGAAAGCCCTATGGGGAAAATAATATAGGACTCTGTAACTAATATACAGAACTAACTGGAAAAATCAGTTTAAAGGAAAAATAATTTGTGGGGTGCTGTGTCCAGGACTGTTTTGGTAGCAGTTCAGCCATGAAACCAAGTGTGTACCTGCAGGGACTCCCCACTCCCCTGCAATGCATGCACAGCTGTTTCCAGATTGCCCGTAGCCAAAATTGAAAATTGAGAATTTATGCCTTATCAAAGAAAATAAAGTGAAAAACAAAACAAAACAAAACATTCTGTCCTAATAAGGCAGGAGTGGTGTTGACTGTATTCGATTGTGCTGTCCCAGGCCTGGGCGACGTAACCATCACCCGGACAGCGCACGGCCGTGTGCTCACAGGAAGAGGGAAGATGAAAAGTGGTGAGAGAGCGTGGCTGGGGCCCGAAAATCTGAACCTCAGTCCTTCACTTGAAGAATCAGCATCTTGTTCCTTTTGCTGATAAAACAGTTTCTCCAGGTGATTTTCGCATAGGAACGCTTTGAAACACATTTTTTACAACCCTCTCCTGATTATTCTTGGTAATTGAAACAGAAAGACACATCAGCTGAAATTCAGAGGTTACCTCACAACCTTACAACCTCACGGTAGCCAAGAGTTCCCATCTCCTCTTCTTCCAATCCTGTTCACCTGAAAGGCCTTCCCTGTATTTAAGTATGAAGCCAAGAAACACAGCATGTTGTTGTCAGACTGCAGGGTTTTCAAATTCTACCTCCTTCGCTTTACTGTCTGTGGGATTTTGGACAGCTTAATCCCTAAAAGCCTCAGTTTCACCATCTGAAAAATCGCGATACATTTACTCCATAGGGTTGTTCTGAGAATAAATGAGATAGTGCAACAGAGCGCTTAGCCCAACATCACGAACACTGTAAGCCCTCGGTAATGTCAACTACTATTCCTATTATTTATTCATATATACATATCTGTTCTGGAATCTTGTATGTGATATTTAACCATGACATGAACTACCTGGTTCATAAGATTGTAGCTGTGAATATAACTTCACATGCTAATATCTTGCAAAGAAAACTAGGCCCTGAGACTTAGCAGTTCTCAGGAACAAATAGAATCTATTTTTTTCATACTTAAAACCCATTAAATAACAATTACACTTATAAGGGAAGAAGAAATTCCCAAACCAGTAGGTCGCAGTCCTTTCCTCAGAACAGAGTAAAGACTTGCCAAGTTAGATGGCCATGCAATGTCCAGACTGGGACTTGTTTCGTTTGCTTCTTCAGGAAAATCGACATCTCCCCTAGAACACTTATTTAAGGGAATGTGCTGTAAGCAACTGCTTATGTTTTGTGTACTTCTGTTATGGGATTGATGTATAGTGAAATTTTTTTTTAGAAAGGAGAAAGGAGAGGGTCTGCTGTTCCCCAGATGCTGTAGGGTGAATAGAATGTTATGTTAGAGTTTGCCTGAAGGCACCTGGCAGTGTCATTGCTTTGCAGTAAATAATCTCCTTGGAACTTTGATTTGGCTTAAGTAATTATATGAAAGAATTAGGTTGCAGGATCATATTATTTTTCTAATTTGGAAATAGAAAAGGTAACAGCAATTTCTTAACAGGGCTCAGATTAGATCCCAGAACTCCTAAGCACCTGACTTCACAGTAGAAGCAAGGACGGCTTGCAGTGGCTTAGGAGGCTGAGGGACGACAGCCCCTTGGGAAGGAAGCGGCTCAGCCTGCACGCAAGGCCCGGCCATTCAGCAGCAGGTTTGCAGGGGAAATTTTGTTTCGCAAGTAGGTTTTCAAGAAGAAACCTAAACTCCCTCCCCTGTCCCAATTTTTATCATCTATTTTATCCATTTATTCAAGAGAGATCCGTTGAGTCGTTTACTTGTGTTCCAGTCACTGTGATAGGTGACAGGTCAGAAAAAACACTGAATGAGACCGTCTCTACCCCCACGGAGCCCGCGGCCTCCTGAGGGAGACAGACAAGCAAGCAGGCAATTACAGTGCATGCAGTAAGACTGCAAATTAGTTGTCAGAAATGGCACCCCAAAGTATATTTCTTCTGCATAAAGAACCTTGCTTTGATTCCCACATCTGTTTTCAGCCGTGGTCCTCTGTGGTTGTTTTCTGCCACGCTACTGATTCCACTCTTTCCAGCGTCACCGGTGACTTCCTCGTCACCACATCCTGTGGCCACTTCTCTGTCCACAGTTTGCTTCATCTCCTAGCAGCTGCATCGCCGTGGTAACCGTGCCCTCCTTCATGAGAATGCTTCTCTCTTGCCTTCAATGTCACTCATGCTCCTGCCTTTTCTATCTCCATCTCCCGGACTGCTTCCTTCATCTGTGAAGTGGAAATAAAAATAACACCTTTCCCATAAACTATAGAGAGGATTAAATGAGTTAATGTGTGGAAAGTTCCTTACATGAAGCAAGCAATAAACATTAGCTCTTATTTGCTGTGACGGTGAACGCTTACCTTCCTCGTCCCCATATCTCTCCCCCTCATTAGAATGTAAGATCCATGGATTTCTGCTTCTAGATTGTATCGCCAGACCCTGCCACAGTGGCTGGTACATTACAGTTACTAAACAAATATGTGTTGGAGGATGGATGGATGGACTGTGTTTCTCATCTGCATTTTGTATAGTTCCAGGGTTCTGAGGAGGTCCTGAGGAGTCTCTGGGAATGACAGAGTGGGTAGGGGGCCTGGTCCTCTCACCTAACTTCAGCCAGAGCAGCCCCACTTTCATCGCTTCATTTATTTAGTTTACTTATTTGGTTTGTTTATTTATTATTTTGGTTTGCAGAAGTATTGTATAGCTATAAGCAAGTTTGAAAAACGTTAGATCCCACTTCCTCCTAATAGTTTTATAGATAATAAGAAGTATCTGAAGGGGCGCCTGGGTGGCTCAGTCAGTTGGGTGTCTGCCTTTGGCTCAGGTCATGATCCCAGGGTCCTGGGATCGAGCCCCACATCAGGGTCCTTGCTCAGCAGAGAGCCTGCTTCTCCCTCTCCCTTTGCTGCTCCCCCCACTTGTGCTCTCTGGCTCTCTCTCTGTCTCATAAATAAATAAAATCGTTTTTAAAAAAAGTGTCTGGACAGAGGGAAATAAATGACTAAAAAAGATGATACCTTGGATTTAATACCAGTTTCCATAGCTGGGGGGTTGTGAGTGTAGCCAAAAGCCCCTGGGGTTCAGGATAGTCACGGACAGAGTCCAGGCATCTGCTGTATGATTGGACTCCAATTCCTTCAGAGCCTAACCCCAGAATGCTCTGACTTATATAGAGTCTCTCTTCTGAACACCAAAAATATCACTTGTTTTCAGGTTGTTGTTGTTTTTTTTTTTTTAAGATTTTATTTATTTATTTGATGGAGAGAGACACAGCGAGAGAGGGAACCCAAGCAGGGGGAGTGGGAGAGGGAGAAGCAGGCTTCCCGCTGAGCAGGGAGCCCCATGAGGGGCTCGACCTCAGGACCGTGGGACCATGACCCGAGCTGAAGGCAGATGCTTAATGACTGAGCCACCCAGGCGCCCCTCCGGCTTTCTCATCCACAGATTTACAGATCACTTTTATGCAGAATAAATTTTTGCTGGTAATAAATTTGTTTTAGGAAACAGGTCAAATCCATCAATTCTACCTGATGGAAACCGCCGTTTTAGAAGGATATTTTTTCATTAGGTGTCCGCTGGTGATTACCACTGCCCTAGGCTTTATGTAAGAAAATAAAAACTGAAATCAAGAAAGCCATTAAGCATGAAAGAAAAGATGTTTTTAGTTCTGAGAGTATTCTTTCTCGATTGTGTTTTTCAGCTTAACTTTGAGAGTTGAATTTAGAAACACCCAGATGTGTTCTATAAATACATTACACCTACTGCTTAGTTAGTGACTACATTAATTATCTATTAGGGCCCAGTGTTTCTCAAATAGTCAGTCTTTTGCTGAAACGTTTAGAGCATCACAGATGACTCCCCAAGTGGCTTTCTCCACCTTGATGTCCCACACAGGTCTGCTTTGGTTCTCATCTGCGCCGCACATGCAAATCTATACAAAAAATGTATAGATTTGTGCAATAGGTCAATTCCATGGCCAGTGGTCTATGGCTTTGGAATGGAACACGCAAGGCTATACATAGAGCTTACACTTGACTTGAAACATCCTTCTTGGTGGAAGATTGCTTGGTGGAAGATTCCTTGGTGGAACAGGGAATGAAAATGTCACTAATTTCTCTGACAGTCTGGTTGTTGGACTCCTGTGACACTAATCTCTAATTAGAGGCTTCAGGTTGGCGAGCCCCGATTCTCACTTAACACTGCAGGCGGTTCTGTGATCCTCACCCTCCCAGGTTCTTTGCTGCTTTCTCACTGTGCTAATTCAAGTGAATAGAAAGCAATGCTAGTGTTAACAGGCAGCCCACATTTCATGAAAAAGAGACAGCATGAAGCCAGGCCTGTTGTGATATTGACAGAGCACAGCACTTCCAATCATTGCAGATTCTGAAATGGAATGACTGCTTTTGACAAAGTTGACTGAATTTATGAGCCTACCTCTGTCAGGTTCATTGCATTCTCAGTATCTGTCTCTTTCTAAGCTTTGGGACTTTTAGATGAGTTTTTTGCCACCAAGAGTAATATTTCTTGCCTCTCTCTATAAAAAAAAATACATCTGTAAAGGCCTCAGGCCAGTAGTATGAGGTTCATACATGAAGTGAAGTGCATTGTGGGTGGCCTATAATCAAACAGCTGACTCCCATATTTAGCAGGTGGCATTTAGTCTCCAATAAGATAATCAGTTTTTCTTCTTAAAATTATATTAAATACTTAATCATGTGTGCTCCGTCCTTCCACCTCATGGGTGGTCCCTTGAGGAAGCACTACATACATCCATGTGACACCTGGGTTTAAGGGAATCTTCCCTTCCATTAGCTATTGGGAAGGTCAGGAGGTGGCCTCCTTTGGCTGTGCCCAACTAGAGTTCCAATACCTATGTTGAAGGAGAGGAAACCAGTCTGTTTTTACCACATTCAAAAAACATACCTTTTGTTTCATGTAGTGACGAGTATTTGTAAAAAGATGGGCTAATAAGCTGTAGGAGCACCAGTTTCTTTTCTCCAGAAGCCCTGACTCGGTTTAATGTAGAGGGCAATATGGGAGGCAAGTGCACACTTGTTACCTTTAAATAATCTTAGTTCAGACCTTGCCTTCAGATTCCCAAGAGCAGACATCACCTGTACCCTCTACAAGCTCTTCAGTTGAAAGCTGTAGTAGACCAGTAGGTCTCAACCTGAGCTGCACAGGAATCTCCTGGGGGGAGGGGGGGGGGCTTTAAAAAATACTGGTGCCTGGGTCCCAGTCCCCCAAGATTCAGATACAGTTAGTCTGGGATATGACCTGAGCATCGGGATTTTTAAAAGATCCCCAGGTGATTCTGGTGAGCAGTTAGGCTGAGATCCACTGTATTCTTTTTTGTGTTCTTGGTTGCAGACACAGTTTAACTCATCCCACTTCGATAAACACATATCAGACATTTGTTATGTGTGAGTTACTGTGGAGTTCGTGGAGAAGGACATTCATTGGTTTGACTGAGAGAGGGAGGGAAGGAAAAGAATGTGAAGTTGCCTGTACAGTAGAGACAAAGAGCAGGTGCTTTGGCTCACACCTAGAATCGTTTTCACAGCCCTCACCAGTCTGGGGAAGACCCTTTCTGTTCACCGTGGGCTCTGCCCACAGTCTGTTCATGCCTTACTGCTGTATCCTCCTCCAGACTTCTGGAAAGCTTAGCCTTGCTGCTAAAGAGAAAGGTGAGGTGAGAGAGTGTAAAAGTCGCTCCAAATTTTTGGTGTCCTGCACCTCCGTGTTCTAACGTAGGGCAGCATCAGCAGGACATGGCACATCACCCAAACAGGGACATGAGAAGCCCTGCTGCAAAGGGAAGGAAATAGAATCCCTGAAGAGAGCGTGGTGCATGGTGTTGCCTGTGCAGGGTCCCGGGAAAATCAATGTATCATCTGCTGTTTTATTCTTTTCTTAGTATCCTATTTAAAATATTTTAAACTGCACTTAGATGACTCATCTCATTTACATGCAAATTTGACGTATTACTCGAATTCACATTACCCTCATTTTATCCATTTTGCTATGTGCCCATCTTGGGGCCAGCGGGCACTTGCTTAAAGAGCATTTGGGCCTTATTTGAATATGCTTTGTCCACGATGACTTTTGCTACACCTTGTGAGTGCCGGGTTCCACAGATAACCAGTACAGTTTCCCAGAGAGCCAAGACACTCAGAGAGAAGCAGATTCCGGAGGCAGATTGCCCGACAGACAACACTCTGCCTCTGGGCCACCAGGAGTCAGCCTCTGGAGCTGTTAGCAGTGAGTGACATTGCCCAGGGAGTCTGTGAAGAATGACAGACCAGTGTGAGGGCAAGAGCCCTGAATTAGGAGAGAGGAGTTGAGTGTGCTATTTGCAGCACCTTCACAGGTGTACTATGGGTTCCTTACTCTCCCCCCTCCCCCTGCAGATAGAGGGGTCCATTTTCTTCACCCTCCTTTCCTCAAAACAGAGCTTTGTGAAATGAGAGCTACTTCAGTTATACCCTTGAGTTTGCTAGATGAGCTGGAGAAACATTGCCTTACAAAGCTTACAAAGTAAGAGACAGATTCGTGTTTTATTCTGGCTCATGAATGGGTTTCCTTTCTTACCTGAATGATTTGTGTGTATTTAACACATATGTACACAGGCTGATGCCTCCTTGTCCTTCAGAAGTTCAATTAAATATTACTTCTTTTGGAAAGCCTTTTCCCACCCTCCTGGAGAAGGCCGGGTGCCTCTGTCCACGGCAACCTGCACTTCCCCTGGAAAGCATTTCTCAAGCTTTGCTGTGGCTGGTGTAATTGTCCATTTTCCCTGCCCCCAGAGGACAGGGACCGTATCTGTCATGTTGGTCATTGTACCTCTGGGACACAGAAAAATGTTTTGATGGGCCAGAGACTGGAGAGAAAGCAATGCCTGTGTATGTCATGAGGCAGTGTGCCCTGCCGGGAGGTCCCTTATTAGTCCCGCAGTGTCCTCATGTCTCTGTCACGTTTCAAAGTCTCCTGCAACCACAGCTCCACAACAGAATATTCCCCAAGCCAAGTGAGATCCATTAGAATTTACATTCCCACAGAGCAGCCATTTTGGAGAAATTGTAAAGGACTTTGAAATGTATTTATATGTAAATTGAAATCATTTTTCGCCACGTAGATGGAAAGTGCATGTCAGTGAACATTTTACTGGGGCAGGTGATTGGTTAGGCCCCAGTCGGGCACTTCCTGCACCTTGCTGTTACCTGTGTGCTGGGCCAGCATGGCACAGGGCAGACAACATTTGTGTTTAGGAGTTCTGGATTCAAATCCTTGCTCCCATTTACCAGCTGCATAACCCTGTGTGAAATACCAGTTCTTTCTGAGCCACAGTTCATCTGTAGTAAGGAACATTAATGCTTATATGACTGGAAAAGAGCAGATGCTTACTGAATAATTTTCCCATTCCCTCCATACTGGAATAGGGACATACTTTTGGTTTGCTTCTATTGGTCATTAAGATGAAAAATTACAAAATTATTTCAAGTATTTTGTCAAAGTAAACCATGGTGAAGAGAAGAAATGTGTTTGACTTATCCCTTACCACATGAGTGCCTAAATCTGATGAGTACAGTGTTTCTCAGCGGGGAGCATAGGACAGTTTGTGTTGGAGAATTTTTCCTTGTCTGGGACTGTACCAGGAGTCACAGTATTACTGTCATGCTATCTGTAACAACAAATGCCAAACACCACTGTGATGACAAAACCAACAACAACAAAAAGCTCCTCAGATTGCCATTTGCCCCCAGGTAGCAGTGAAGGCAGGTAGAATTGCTGAAGCCCAAGAAATTATAGGAGGTAGTATTGTCCTGAGTCAGGAGATCTGCCCACAGTTCACCTTCTGCCACCAGATAACTGTGACATGAGAATGGACCTTAAATGTCACAAAATTTCAGAGTCTTCTGTGGACCCCTTCTGGGTCCACCATGCTGAGCAGGGTGCTGATGCTGTAAGCAGAAGCATTAAATCTTCTGAACCATGTGGGTTTTTGCGAAATTTTGGAAACTGGCTCATATCTAGTGACCATAAACATCTTTCTCAGTGTTATCCAGCCAGTGTAGTAACCCTGATCTCCAGTAAGGAAGGCTGCCATCATTTAACTGAAGCACATAGCTTGGGCATTTCCTGAGCACTACCTGACAGCAGCATGACCCAACAAAAATGGCTGAACCATCATCATGAGCTACTTTGGTCTCCTGTGCAAAGTTGTTGGAAACGCCAGGGAAGGTGTATCTGGAAAGACTTACCCAGTGATGTCAGATGGAGAGGAGAGTAGCACAAAGAATCACTTTGGGTGTGAGCTTCAAAGGACGAAAGGAGTTTGGAGCCGCCATAATATCAAGACTTTAGAGACTGCTACCACTGTAGCTGGAATGGTCTGGGAACAAGGTGAGCTTATCTGGCGCAGTACTAATCGGTGCTTCTGTGTTTACTCAATACCTATTCATTGAATGACTACTACAGTAATTGAGCCAGCAAATATTTATTGAGTCACTACTAGGTGCTAGACATTCTATAGGTGCTAGGGATTTGGCCGTGAACAAAACCAACAGAAACTCCTGTCTTTTGAGCTCATAATCTAATGGGGCAAGAATATACCAGGGAGTGTGCATAGGACTGAAAGCGAAGGGATGACTCAAATACTCTTTGCTGTCAAGAACTTACAGTCTAGCAACAATGCAGTACATGTTGTTGGTATTGGTATGTTCAATAGTGATCTCTTTCTGCAGGGAAACTTTCTCCATTTAGAAAAAAGTAATTTTTAAAAAAGTGATTTTAAGTGGTTTATTATATTCATAAGTGTGATTTTAATATACTCAGGTGTCAAATATTTCCTCCCTCATAAGAAACAAGTCCTATTTTAAAACATAAGGCAAAGAAGAAATAAGAGTCACATCATATAAATGGTTTCTTTGGCAAATTTTATCAGAAATAGTATTTTTTGAACCATTGTTATCATTGGGGAGATACTTCAGGCTTGGGCTTACACTTAGCTGGAACGTTCTGGGGAAAGTTTTGATGAGGTGAAACTGCAGTGTGATGGTCTAGATAAATTAGCTCAGCTGAATCTCAGAAGCTCGGAAGGTTCTCTCCTCACCCTTCCATAGTAGCAGCAGCAATAGAATGAAACTATGGTGTGATTTACCTTAATTAGCATAGCAATTTACCTCACATTTTCAAAAAGTGCTAATAGATGTTAACTCAAAATAGATTAAAATACCAGACAAATTGCTACTACCTTGAAAAGAGTTATAATAATTTTGAAAATGTAAATTATGGTTTTGCAGTCTTTGGAGAGAACCATAAAATCCAATTTTTCTTATATTTAAAAAAAAAACCTGTGATACACACTTTTTTCCCCTTAATCACAGTAATTTCTTCAAATGACACCACTGCATATTTCTTAAGATAGGCTGCATTTTTCAAATCTCCTGTGTAATATAGGAGTTGCCATTGATAGTTTTCAGCAAGAGGAAAAGAAATTGAATACAGAAAACCAGGGATCATGGGGAAATTAAAAAAAATTCATCTATGTTCCTTTCTTATATTACACACATTTTATGAGTTGGAACAGAGAATGGTTCTTTTCATTCTAGTGAGTGGAGTTGTGCATGACAAAATGTCTGCAGAAATGTGTATGTAGGCGTAACAATTTAAAATGATTTGGACCCTCCTGGTGTCTTACACCGAACTCTTTCTCTAAGGCACCAAAGTGCTTATAGATTCTATACAAAGAGGTGAGCATAATTTGTACTTCTGAGGAGTAAATGAAAATAACTTTAGTATAAAATTTGTCAGACCATATCGCCAGGAGACACTATAAGTAAAAGATAGAACTTTCCCTAGTGGGAACACATGTATTTCCCCTGAATAGCTTCTACCCAACAAAGCTCTAAAATGGAATATTTGCATTTTCCCCTCTGCTTTGTTTTCTAGAATTTACAGAGCATAGTTAGCAAAAAGATTACTTAGAAGACATATTATACCCTCAGAGGATTACTTGTTCTGTTTTTCATACAGCCATATGAAGCCAAGTTACTGTCTATTCTTGCTCAGAACCTGTGAAAGCCAGAGAGCTAATATACTCTATATTCTCAGCTACAGGTAGACCTTACTTAATGCAACAGAAATAGGTAAATTGAATTTTGGTAAATCAAAGGACATATAAAAGACGTTGGGAGAGCTGAGAAAATAAATTAACCTGACCATGGAAGACTTTACCAAATGAACAATTACCCCTCATTGATGTACTTCATAAATTTATCTCCAAATATCAAGTTTGCTTAAGGTGAATTGTATCTCTCTTCCTGCAAAAGTTATCACATAGAGATATTTTCTGTTTTTAAAAATTGGATCTCCAAAACAAATTGCCTGTCAGCCCTAGGTATAGGACTTTATACAGGCCCATGTGTATATTAGAAAAGATGCAGCACAGAAGACAGGCCCCATCTTTAGAGTGGGTTTAAATGTCTTCTCTTCTCCACTCTTTTGTCATCTCTTTTCAGGTAGTTGTTCCTTGGATACCAAGTGGTTTGGACCACACTTTCTTCTCTTGCAATGCAATGTAGATTTTCTGGGTGCCCTCTCTGACCAAGTGACTTCAGTTCTTTCTTAGTGAGACCTGCATCCTTATGGGTTTGTTGATGGCAGGAGGGAGGAAGGTAACCTAACAGCAGAATGGGAAACATCAGGTAAAGAAAAAGGAGGATTTTCCAAAAGTAGATATTTAAAACCTGGACTGTTTTATTAAGGAAAGTTCTAGACTCTCCCCTAGAGAACAATAAGATATAATAGACTCTACTTGTATATGAAGTATGTTTTAAAGGTTACTTCTTGCCCTATGATTATTTTACTTTGAACATTACAACTAATGTTATCAGAGCTCATTTCTGAAATATCTCAGAAATTGAACAATATTGAGCATTGCTATAGAGAATTTATTGAGGGCCTGCTATAATAATAAGAGCTACCATTTGGGGACCTTTTTAAGTCAGTCACAGTGTTAAGCATATCATTACACTTAATCCTTATAACAATCCTATGACTTAAGTACTTTTATTCTGTGCATACAGTTGAGGAAACTAAGTCTTGAAGAAATAAAGCGAAACCAGGGTTCTAACCTGTTTCTGGTTGACTCTGAAGCCCATGGTATGAACCACAGTTGCCATGTTTCTTCTCTTTGTTGTGAACAGCTTGATAGCCTTAAAGGTAAAAGGCAGTCCCCTGGTCTCCGGCTTCTGTTCAGGTGGAAGGCAAAGGCAGGTAAAGAGATGGTTGCAACATGAGAGCACTTAAGTGAAAGAAAAACCATGCAGGGTGCCCGCCACAGATGCACAGGGAAGGGGATACCTAACCCAACCTCTCTGGGAGACAGGATTGCTTAGGGAAGACTTCCTGAAGGAGGGAATTCCTGAGCCAAATAGGAATTCCTCAGTGAATCATTGGTCTTTGTGATTAGTATTTGAGTGTATGGCTTTGCCTTGCTTTGAGTTTCTATTTTTTTTTCATCATTTGGTATTTATTTTATCATTCATTCACTAATCACAAGGCCTGACTTAGGGATACAAAAATGACCTTGGCTTTTGTGGATTGTACGTTGGAGCAGGAGAAACAGACCTTAAGTGAAGCAATTATAAACTAACTTTAGAAGTGCTAGGAAGGCAAAGTGGGCAATGTTAAAAGAATAAATAATCTGGAAGCCTTACCTAGCTTGGGGAGGGGAGCAAGGATAGGGCAGGCAGTGATCAAAATTTCCTGGGGAATGACATTGAAGCTAAGAACTCAAGAATGACTAGGAAGTAGGCATAACAAAGGGGTTTTTAGGGGAAACTGGATTAAAAAGTATTCCAGGAAAGAGAATAGCATGTGCAAAGACCCTGAGGCCAGAAGAAACTTGGACAGTTTGATGATCTGAAATTAAGTCAGGTGACTGGAGTATCAAAAATACGCTAGAGAGATAGGCAGGGCTAGATGGTGTATGATCTTCTAAGTGTACTGTTATAAGCTGCCTCAACTCAAGCAAGACTTAGAGCATAAATTTAAATTAAAAAATTAAAAATATTGCTTAAAAATTCTCTTAGGGCCCTCAGTTCATATTCTCAACTCTAATTTATGTATCAGTTTTTCCTTTTTATTTAAGATTATTTTCTTCTTGTTTTTGAAAACAATGTTATACACTGTATCTATATCACAAAAAAGAATTAACTACATGGTTTGGTTGAATTTGGAATGAAAGTTGATTTAAATATAAGCAAGTCTTGAATAGAGACGTAGTCTGACAGATTATCATCAGTGCAATGTTGAAATATCAATTCTCGATTAAAAAAAAGATTATATATAACATAGTTTTCCACATCACTCAGAAAACATCATGTTATTTCAGAAAAGTGCAGATGACTGAATGTGATGGTCATCATACTTCTAAACAGGCTTTCAAACCAAACAGCAAGGGTTTGATGTTGCTTTAGGTTTTTCCTGGTGGTCCTGATATTTTTCGATAATGAACAGACATGGAGAGGGAGCACAAAATTGTGTATCATAAGCACCTTCTTTCAGACCAGCTTACTCAGTATAAATGAAATATTGATGTATTTGAAAATGCCCAAGTGTTCAATAAAGATTTTAAATAAAGCTACCTAAAAGTTGTGGTTCTTAGGTTAATCATTTATTTATCTAAAGGATGAAGGAAGCTGTCTACTTCTGTGATATGAACTGCAATCAGCTTTAAAATAATTGACAAATTAATCCCTTCACAGCACAGCAATTGTAAAGGTGTTAGTTTTAATTAGGCCTGTCTGATTGCCTTGTCTAATCAAGAATCAAGGTGGTATCTTTGATGGTTAAGGTCTGTCGGGGCCATCCCTGACCTGCCAGCCGTGTATGTTTTAATTATTGATTCCTCACATTTCAGCCCTTTTCACAAAGGGACATGAAGTTTGCAATACCTTAACATTTAAAGGAAAGAAAAATAAACATTTTCCCCAACACTTCTACCTAGAATCCTGTGGATCTTCTCTACCAATCTACAGTTTTGTCCTACAAAAGCTGTCAGGTCGATGATGAAGTCAAATGCACATAAGAATGCTATCCTACTGCTGCCTCTTCTCCCAAGCACTAGCTGTTCAACGGGCATTGTTAGGATCTCAGTAAGCCACTGTCATTTATGCCTCTAGAAAACACATTTGATTTCTTGATATCATACATCTTTTTGAAAAATCCCCAAGGGTGAACGCCAGTACTTAGGAAATCAGGAAGGTCAGACAAAAAGGAACACGTATTTTATAAAACGCTTTCTCACGGGGCTGAGAAAGAACGAGGCAAGGGTTCCTAGTGCCACCATAAGCACACCAGAGAACGTGGGCAGCTCGTGGTTTCAGTGGTCCCCGTGCGTGACGGCAGCTCTTCTGTGGTTGCAGGTCAACGAAGTCACGGTGGAGCAGCTGGTGCAGCAGTACCCCCACATCACCTTCAGCACCGTGCTGCAGGACTGCAAGAGGACCTTGGAGAGAGCCTATCAGATGGGCTGGACCCCCAACATGTCTGCCGCCTCCTCCTAACACTCCTGCTCATGCATACGGCCACTCGGGTCATTCAGCAGCGTGGAGAGGACCTGGAGATTTGGGGTGGGTGATCCCTTGGAAAGGTTTTAACTGTTCCATGTCTACGGGTGTACCCCAGTGTGTATATTTGTGTCTTGTTTGCATACTGCATAGCCTAAGCGCAACTGCTATTTGTTCCCAGGTGAGCTGGGGTTTGTTTGTTTTTCCCTTAAAAATTAAAGATTTCGAAAGCCACAGACCCTTTAGTTTTTAGGTTCAAAGGCCTGTTTCTCTAAAGAAAAAAAAATTTACTGTAAAACCAAAAAACTTTGGTCTCTTATCTTGAGCTTCTAATTATTGCCTCTTGAAGATGCCCTGACAGAAAGGCATGTGCCTTCTCTTTTGATGGGATGGAATTGTGCACTTCTCCTGATGATGACCAGACCAGAAGTGATATTGCACTAATTAGAAACCAGGAAACCAGTACTTTGCAGAATTTCAGGCACATACACACATCCAGGTTCTCACACCCCTCCTGTACGTGTACACGTGCATGTGTGCACAAACTCCAGGGCAGTTTCTTTCTAGATTGTTTTCTGACAGAGGGGCCTCCCTCCAGGTCACTGAGGGAACATGTCATCCACTGTGGCTCTGCCTCAGTCTATCCACAGAGGGCTGACTTGCTATCTGTAGGTGAGGTAGGGACTAAAGGAAATAAAGCCTTCTGTGAGGTTTTTATATGGAGGCAACAATCTGAACTCCCCTGGCCAGCTCACAGAGGTTAATTATTCATTATTCTGTAAACATGTTCTGTTGAGTCCTGAATATTTTCGTTAAGTTTTATGTTAACATTGTATTAGCTTTTATTTCATGGGCAGTAACTGGTCCAGGTATATTTTAATGATATTTGGAGCTAACCCTAGCATTATCCACATTAAAGGCACCAGTGTAATTAATAGTAAGCAGCTATTAAACAACAACAACAACAACAAACCCTACAGATCATTTAATTATTTTTGTTAATTTTGGCAATTATGAAAGTATATTCCTGAGATTTGGAGGTAGTCACATGAATAGAAGATTAATGAGTGAGATATAAGTAGACAATCTTTCTATTGATTTATCTTTTTTTTTTTTTGCTTTGCTTTTGGCTTTAGAACAGGTTTTTTGGATATATGCATGTTATTTTTGAATAGTTCTTGTGCTATTACAAAGATCTATTGCTGGTTAATGTATGAGTTAGGAGGAAAAATTAGAAAATCTTTTCATTAAGATTCTGTTTACACTTGTCAGAAATAAGCATTTCTTTGTTTAAAGATTGCCAGCTTTCAGTTAAGACATATCTATCAGTAAATGAATATATGTTTTGATTTCACACATCTTTACAATTAATTCATAGTAGGGGCTCAGGCTCAAGTAAAGTTTCCTGTGTCTAGATTTATAATCAAGACAGCAGGGAGCCTTTTTAAGCTAAAGAGTGATTATCTTTCACAGTAGAGCTACATACAAAACCCTGCCTTGTGAGTTTGCTATTTATTCTTCCCCAATGTGGACATAACTGTTTTTTTGGTCTTTAGCAGATATACTAAGGTTTGAGTTTCACTTTTGGTAAGTCCCAATATAGCTAAAATGATACTAGCTGTAAGAAACAAAATATAGCTTTACATTCAAATACCATTCACTTATTTATAATGACTCCTTTTTTGTAAACACTGTTTCCTTTGATTATGTCAACGTTTCTGATGTGGCATGTTTTTTGTTTTTAATCCCAATCAGTTAAGAAAATCTAGTTAGTAAGCACCTAGGGTATTTTTTCCATCACTAAATAGGTTACTAATTTAATTTGAAAGGAATAAAATTTGTGTAAGGAAAAAAAAGCTGTTTATTATTAATAAAAAAGTTCTTCTTGCACATCAAGTGGTATTGTTTTCCTATTCATTTCCCCACCACTGAAAAATATTTTAATTCACAATATTTTAACTGGTTTTTAATCCAAAACTAATTTATGACAGTGTGTATAGTAATAGTAACTTGAGTGAATAAACAGAAGTTTAATTTTTATATATGTCACACTATATTTTAAATAGTTAAAAAAGACAAAAGAAGGGAGAGCCATTGATGATATGGATGGTGCCATTTCGGTTCAAAGTTGTAATAATCTTTAGAGTGTTACAGTTTGGTTGTCAAGCGGTTTCAGAAGTGTATAATTGATTTTTTTTAAATGTTGCATTTTTTTAATCTAAAATACAGCACTATAACATGCTTTAGCTTGGGGGTGGGGTGGGATGGGGGACTTGCACTTATTCTTTAAGATGTTGACTAATCCAGAAAGCCTGATGCAACATAACCTGGAAAACTGCTTTGGTATATTTGTAGAAATCTGTAGAAATATCGTATCCAGCCTCAAAGCATTAATCTCAAAAAACAACCAGAAAAAAAAAAAAAGCATCACCTTGAATGATCCTGTGATGGTTGTTGAATGTGTTCTCATTAGATGCTTTGAACTGAGGCTTAAAATGATTTCTGGGCAATATAGAATTTCTTGTTTTGCTTAGAATGTCATAAATATATGTGAACACGTTTAATGCAGGGCTTTTTATCCTCTCCAAAATGTCAACAGTATTTTCAGAATAAAAACTATGAAATATATTGCTGTAGTGAAAAATTCTGGTCCTTTGTCTTTAATGTCTTTTTGAGTGGATAAAGGAAATTCACCCAGTTTGTAGTTTCTATATCTCCGTGAATCTTTTGACCTTGCAATGGGTTGCAATAAAAGAGAAACAAAACACTGTGTCTTTTGTTTTATTTTAGGGACAATAAATGGCCTCCCTGATGCTGGTTGGGTGTGATGCATGCATCTTCCGTGTCCTTGTGTGTTTCACTACTGACTTTATGTAGGTTTGACTAACCAGAATAATAAACAAGCCTGGGTTTAGGAGGTTCTAATTTGGCCAGTGGTTACTGAGATAGATTAAAACCTTAAACAAGGGGTTTGTTTAAAATCCCATTCCCTAAAGACTCATTCATCTGTTTAGCCATTTATTCATTTTTTCAAAAGCAAATAAATAAATGTATTGAGTAAAAAACATGTACCGGGCACTGGTCACTTAAAGATAAATAAAACTCATTCCTATCCTCAAGTTTCCTATAGCCTAGCAAAGAGACATTCTTGAAAATGAGCAATAGCAGTGGAGTACAATAGGTGTAATAATGGGCATAATTAGAACACATAGGACACAGTAGAAGCTTTGGGAAAGAAGAGCTTCACAGAAGAGGTACTTTTAATGAGGGTTGAAGGAGTAGCAGGAATTTGCCAAACTTACTGTGGGGAAGGAAGGGAGAGCAACCTGGAAGATGGAAAAATATATGCAAAGTCATGAGGGAATGAGACAGCAAGGCAAGTCCAGGGTATTTGAGGCAACCAAGTCAAGCAGAAGAGTATGTGTTCTGTAGGGGCAGGGGGTAGAAAAAGCCTCGACAGAAAAATAAGGGCTAACCCAGAAACTCTTCATCGACTACTAAAGAGACTAGACTTGTAGGAAAGATCATTTCCACTAGAAAAGTCTTGCCCGAAATTCTTTCAACAAGTAGAAATTTAAATTCAGAACTTCTGTTTCTGTCGTATGCTAGAATGAAGATCCTGAAAGATTTTCTGCTGTGTAACATCTAAAACTTTTCAGTAAAATATTTTTTGTTTGTTTGTTTTCCCAGTGTATTTTTTTTATTATTATGTTAATCACCATACATTACATCATTGTTGGTGGGAATGCAAGCTGGTGCAGCCACTCTGGAAAACAATATGGAGGTTCTTCAAAAAGTTGAAAATAGAGCTACCATACGATCCAGCAATTGCACTACTGGGTATTTACTCCACAGATACAAATGGAGGGATCCGAAGGGGTATGTGCACCCTGATGTTTATAGCAGCAATGTCCACAATAGCCAAACTGTGGAAAGAGCCAAGATGTCCATCAACAGATGAATGGATAAAGAAGATGTGGTATATATATATATGTATGTATATATATATATACATACATATATATACACACAGTGGAATATTATGCAGCCATCAAAAGGAATGAAATCTTGCCATTTGCAAGGACGTGGATAGAACTGGAGAGTGTTATGCTGAGCAAAATAAGTCAATCAGAGAAAGACATGTATCATATGACCTCACTGGTATGAGGAATTCTTAATCTCAGGAAACAAACTGAGGGTCGCTGGAGTGGTGGGCGGTGGGAGGGATGGGGTGGCTGGGTGATAGAAATTGGGGACGGTATGTGCTATGGTGAGCGCTGTGAATTGAGTAAAATATTTTTAAGCCCTTTTAAATGACTAGCTGTGACTATAAGAAAGCAAAAGAAACCTCTTGTGACTAGGCACAGAGTAAGAACATCAATCTAGAGCAGGGGTCAGCCAACTATGGCCCCAGGCCAAACATGGCCTGATGCATATTTTTGTAAATAAAGTTTTATTGGAATACAACTGCATGCCTTTGTTTATGTATTCTCTGTGGCTGCTTTTATGCTACAACAGCAGAATTGAGTGGCTGTGACAAAGGACATGCAATCTGTGTTTTAGAAAATCACCCATTCTGGGTGATTTTGATGCATGCTAAAACTTCTATCTCTAGAGACGCTTGGAAACTGACAAAATATGGGAGACTATATTGTTCACTGTAGCCTAGAGAATGTGCACAAAACTTTGGGCCAGTGAATAATAGGGAGGCAAATCAAGAGTTCATCTCACATAAAGCCAGAATCCCGAAAGGCAATACCCTCTTACAAACAGTGAACTAAAATAAAACAAAAATTGAAGACACAAACGGTAAGGAAAATTGTCATTTTCAGCCTTGGCTATTCATAGGCTTGGGGGTTTTTTTTGTTGTTTTCTTTTTTAAGATTTTCTTGAAAATTAATAGCCACTGGCAACCATTCACATGGTTTAGTACCTGAATCTACACTATTTGCATAGTTTGTGTTGCTTATTTGTATTTTTAAAAGGTTTCATTACAGGGGTGCTCATTGCCTGACAAAAGCAGACAAAAATCATCCCTTGAGAAAGGTACCCTTTAATCCAGGCATTAAAAGAAACCCGACAAATAGAGTGGCAGCAAATATAAACTCATAATCTAAAATCACAGAGAACAAGAGAAAATAAGCCAGCACTAGTGCGAGTCAATAGAAAAAAACTAACAATAGACCCCCATTCTCAAAGGCTTCAATATTAAATTTTCAAATACATAATACAAAATAAAGTTTTGATATATTCAAAGATATAAAAAAGTTATTTAAAACATATATAAGAAAAAACTATCAAAAAACAGATACATTTTTAAAAGAACTAAATAAAATTTTTAGAAATGAAAAATGTAAAGATGGAAATTAAAATAAGGCTTGCATGATATTGGTAATCAGCTAAGGGAAGAATTTTTGAACTGAAAGGTAGATCTGAGTAAAGTAAAAAGGAAGTTAAAAGAAACAATAGTCTTTTTTCTTTTGTATGGATAATTTCCAGTCGGAAGACTGAGAGGTTAAGACACATGGGGTATAGTATGAGACTTTTCCAACCTATCTATCTAATCTTGCAGAAGGAAAAATAGAATAGGAGACAGGCAATATTTAAAGAGATAATGGAGTTTCCATTTCTTTGGAGAAGAAAAAAATTTTGGAGGAGAATATCAAGGGCTCAGTTTTGGATGAGTTACTTGTGAGGTGCTTATTAGACATTCAAGTGAGTATGTTGAGTATGCAGTTGGATATAGGAGGTCAGTTCGGAAGAGAGGTTTATAGGTGGCATTTAAAACCATGAACCTATCTGTAATCATCATAACCCATTAGTTTAGCTAGAAAGAGATCTCAGGACGATGTCTTTGGGCAGTCCCAAGATTTGGAAGGCTGGAAGAGCAAGGGAATGAAGATGGAATAACCTGAAAGGTAGGAAAAAGGAGGAAGACCTAGAGTGTGTTCTAGAATCAAGTGAAAACAAGCAAAATTAAGTAAGCTATTATTAAGGGACAAACATGTGTTTATAAAAAGGGAAAAAGAAAAAGGTAACAATTGGAAAACTGCAGAGTGGTGGTTACCTTTGTGAGGAGCAGACAGTGGGTTGGGATTGCAGGACCACACAAAGGACTTCAACTGAATCCGTAAGTTCTCTTTTATAAGCTGAAGAGTGGCTTCACCAGTATTTGTTTTATTAATCTGCTTCATAATGTACGTTTATGTAAAAAATTATTTTGTATCAAATATTCTATTTAAAGTTTAAAGGAAAAAGGTTGTATACCTTGTTTAAACTGATTATCAAGAATTGCTAAACCTAGATGCAAGTTTCCCTACCAGTTCGGTCGCGGAGGTTAGCAGAGTTTACACAGTCCCATGTCTAAGCTGGTGGCAGAGGTGGGGCACACACTAGTCTTACACTTCTCTTCTCCTGTGCTGGGAGCATAGCATTGCACAACTTCTGGTTTCTCTCCAACAATCATTGGGATTCTAAGCGGAACAGCTGTCCATGTGGCGCTGAGACAGCTGTGAGAATTCTTGTGGCGTATCTGTCATGTCATTACCACAGGAATCAAAGGACCGCTACACTGTTTTGTAAAGCAGTGGGGGACCCTTTCATTATCACTTCATTTTTAATTACACAGATAAATCTGGTATCAAACCTCTTAGTAATACAGAGACTTGTCTGATAATGTGATAACCTATAGCTGAAATGAACAGTTAGGGTCAAGTCTATCTATTTCACTATATGAAAAAACCATAATTTATTTACCTATGCTACCATTTGTGGATTTTGGGTTGCTTTCTGTTTGGAGCATCATGCTTATAAAAATTAATTCCAGGGCGCCTGGGTGGCTCAGTTGGTTAAGCGACTGCCTTCGGCTCAGGTCATGATCCTGGGGTCCCAGAATCGAGTCCCACATCGGGCTCCCTGCTCAGCAGAGAATCTGCTTCTCCCTCTGACCCTCTTCCCTCTCGTGCTCTCTCTCTCATTCTCTCTCTCTCAAATAAATAAATAAAATCTTTAAAAAATTAATTCCAGTTTCTTGATATATTTTGTAGTTACAAATGCAGCAATATAGCTTCCTCAGTCCCCGAAACACAACCATCTCCAGGAAAGAAAAAAAAAAAAACTTCAGCAAACTAAAATCATCTCTCCAAGAACTCCAAATAGCATCCCCTCTTTCATGATTCTGCTTGGCTAATAAAGCTATGTATGGATGCCATTAGCCCAAGAAAAGAGAAACACCCAAAGGGCAAGTGTTTGGGCTCTTTTATTCACCTCATGATGCATGGATGTTTCTTGTACTTTTCCCACAGTTTGGCATCACTTGAGAGATCTGGAGATGAGAGGCATTAACATTGAGTGGCCTGGGAATGCACAGCTAGACAGGCTGATGGGCACTTACTGAGTTCCTTTCTCTAGCCTAAAATCTCCTAATGGTGTGGCTGTGGTCCTCTGTGTGTGTGTGTGTGTGTGTGTGTGTGTGTGTGTGTGTACACACGCTCATGTGCTCACACGTAACATCCAATCATAAATGATGCTTACTGAACTCAGTCTATTCAACCTTCTGTTCTTTCTTCTTTGGAGTTTTTAGTGATCAACATAATGGAAAATGAAAAATTAGTGCCTGAAGAAGGGCTTTTTAAAAAGAAATATTATTAAAAAAAAACAGAGAGATGCTGCCTTGATGATCTTGGGTGGTAATGACAAGAGTAATTTTTATAAATAATGCCAAAATAAATGGAAAAATCTCAGCAAGCTTGGTTTTGTTGATAGAAATGATTCTACTGTATTTTAAAGCAACATCTTGCAACTGAGTCACTTATGGGTTTAAGTGAAAAAAAAGACATCTTGATAATTGGATTTCAATAGAGCTTTCATTAATGTTTCTTTGATTCCAAATCAAAAGTTGGATTACTATACTGGATGTGGAGAGACAAATACTGGGAAGCACCCTTATAGATAACTTAAATAATTGGGCTCAATGTGAAAATTAAGTTAGCAGTACCCCTCTTTATTAAATAATTTCAATGACTGAGTTTGCTCAAATGTATACTAATGAATGATTAGCCCACTTCTCTCTTCTTTTCCCTACTATTGAATGTTACTCTTCCTGTTTTTTCCTATAGTTCTTTCTTATTATTAACCAAAGAATCTAAGAAAATTAGTGAGCATAATCTTCATGCCTCTAAGGATGAATGATGTATTTGAAACTGATCCCCAAACATGGAATTGGGAGCCTGGGGAGATGATGGTGGCAAGGAAAATTAAATGAATTATGTAAAACATTCAGTATTTTAAAACATTTTGCTGTGAGCACAACAGGGAATATAATACATACATGTAAAGTTGTAATAAGGTTGTGAAGGAAGTTCCTCTTAAGTCAAGAAATAGAGCATGACCGGCACCCTAAAAGCCCCCACCCCAAGGCCCCTCCCTGGCCCAAGCATCACCCTACCTCCAGATGTAACTACTCTCTTGGTCTCTATGGAAATAATTTTCTTGTTATTTTTGTTGTACTACCTATATGCATCCTTAAAAATGTAGTTTGGTTTTGCCTGGTTTTGAACTTTATATGAAAGAATCATACTCTGTGTATTGTTTTGTGACTTTCTTTTTTTACCGATAGTGTTTCTAGGATCCATCCATTTTGTTGTGTGAACTCTAGTTTATACAGTTTCATTGCTACTTAATATTCTGTTGTGTGGATATGCTACCATTTATCCATTCTGCTATTGAAAAAGCATCTGTCTTATTTCCAGTTTGGGACAATTACAAATCTTGCTGCCAAAAACATTCTTGTACAAGTGTAAGCACACGTCTCAGGATACAGACCTAGGAGAGGAAGTGCTAGTATTTGCATATCTCCAATTTGATTAGGTGATGCCATACCATTTTCCAAAGAATGGACCAATTCACATTTCCCCCAGCAGAGGATGGAAGTTCTTCATGATCACTCATTTGTTTCTGATGGCCCTGTAGTGGTATCTTATCATGGTTGTAGTTGGCATTCTCCAGAATATTAAAAAAGCTGGATACCATATCATACGTTTATTGGCCACTTAGGAAAGAGTGATTGTAAAGATCTTTAAACCAATGTTTACCTTTCCATTTCAGAGAAAAGAAAGAACATAGACAGGAAAGGGGTGAGGGGATTGCCACAGTATCACTGTGGATTTTAGCTGTTCGGGCAAAAGCTAGGCAAAGAGGGCAAAGAAGGTGAGGGACCCTTGAAGAGGTTTATAGATTAAAAAGACAAAGCTTTACCTTCCTTTATTACATGGACTTTATCGTGACTTGACTTTATTACATCTTGATGGATGTGGAGGAAGGCCATTATCTTGGACGTAAATGAGACGTTACAGGGATCTGAGCAGTGCTTTAATGCAAGACTGTATGGTTATTGTGATGGTGTAATTAAATCAAATATGATGTAAATGAATCAAATAAGAATGGAAAAAGAGAGTTGTCACTCCTCTGCTATGAAAACAAAGTCGAATGCTTTGGAAATTGAGATGGAAGGAGAAGCATAAAAAAATCTTTCAAGTCAGTGACAGGACTCACAAGATGTAGAATGTGGGAAAAATTATAAAAACCTAGAAGGAGTTTGCATTTAGACTGCTTCAACAGTGAATGTAATTTCTTACTCCTTTTTAAAGAAATTGACACTAGAAATCATAGTTGATATGTTATGGGGATGATTTATACAAGAATGACAAGATAGAACACAAATCAAAGAAAAATGGCCTTAGCTATACATCAAAAGATTAGCCAATGAAGGTGTATATGTATGTGTGTATGTTTTATATTAATATAAATGTGTATATATGAGATATATATGTTTTATATTAAAATAAAATATTGAAATAATATATGAACATATATACTTTTAAATGATATTTTAATAAACTTTTTCAATTAAGTGGCCACCTAGCTGTCCTGACTTTGCTGATAAGTGGGCTTTTCCTCTACCTGCTCAAACCAAAACAGATATCCAAATGATGAGAATTCATGTTTTTTCAATTGAGGTGCAATTCACCTACAATAAGATACACATATATTAAGGTAGAGTTCTCTGCATTTTGAGAAAGGTGTAGACTTTTGTAACAAGCATCACAAGCAAGCTATACAATTTATTAAAAACAATATATACAATGCATATGTGTGTTTGTGTATACATATACACACGTGTGTATATACCGCCCCAGAAATTTCCCCAATCCTCTCGCCCCACCACAGACAACCACTAATTCTGATTTCTATCACATATTGTGTTTGCCTTTTACTGAACATCTTATAAATGGAATCATGCAGTATGTATTCTTTGGGTCTAATGTCTTTCCCTCACATGACTGTTTTTGAGATTTATCCATGTTGTGTATCAATTGTTGCTGAGTAGTATTCCATTGTATGAACCTACCACAATTTATCTATCCATTCTGTTGTAAGTAAACATTTCATTTGGTACCAATTTTTGACTACTGTATATAATGCAGCTATAAATAACTTTGTACAACTCTTTTTATGGGATATATTCCTAGGAGTGAAATTACTTGGGAAATACCTAGGAGTGGAATTGCTGAGTGACAGGATATGTATAAAAACATAGACCTTGTAAAAAAAACTATCAAACTGTTTTCTAAATTGGTTATACCTTTTTCTACTACTACCAATACCAATGAGGGAGAGTTCCAATTACTCCACATCCTGACTGTCATTTGATGTTGTCAGTCTTTTAAATTTAGCCATTTTAAGGGTCCATTAGAACTTTAATTGGGGTTTTATTTCAAAGTCTGGATAAAATTGAGGATAATAGACTTACCAACAATAATGGGTCTACTAGTCCATTAACATATTTCTCCATTTATCAGAGTCTTCTTTAATTACTCTCAATATTTTGTAGTTTTCAGAAGTCTTGTACTGCTTTTATTAAAATCTTTCCTTTATAATTTATGTACTTTGATGTTACTGTAAATGGAGTTAAAAATTTTTTCTTTTTAAATTGTTTGCTACTAGTTTATAGAATTGCCATTTATTTTGTGTATTGTCTTGCATCCAGCAACCTTGTTAAACTCACTATTACATCTTAGTTACTTTGCAGATTCCTAGGATTTTTTAAACCAAAAAATTGCAATAATAAGCAGAATGCTTATTTCTTTCCAATCTTTATGCCTTTTATTTCCTGTACTTGATTTATTGCCCTGGCTTATGAGTTCCAGTACAATATTATTGAATAGACCTGGTGAGAGCTGACATCCTTGTTCCTGATCTTAGGGCGAAAGCATTTAGTCTTTCACAATTAAGTATGTTCTTAGCTGTAGGGTTTTGTAGATGACTTTCATAAGATTGTAAAGATTCACTTCTATTTTTGGTCTCCTGAGAGTTTTTATTGCAAATGGGTGTTGAATTTTGTCACGTTTTTCTTGAACTTTTAATATCTACCCTCATATTTATTATTTCTGGTAGTCTTCATTACTTTATATTTATATAAGTATTTATAAGCATATAAATACTACATATGTATATAAGTTTATATAAATTTCTTCTAATATCATTTTTCTTTATCCTATCTTTATTTATATAGGTTTATGTTTATATAAGTATTTATAAGTATATATACACTATATAGTTATATGTTTATATAAGTTTCTTCTAATATCATTTTTCTTTATCCTGAAGAAATTATTTTTAGTATTTCTTTAAATTGATTTGATCATGTAGATTCTCACATTTATTTTTTCTGTTATATTATGAACTCATAATATTTCTTTATTTTCTGAAATACTATGTAAAATTGGTATTATTTATTTCTTAAATGGTTGAAGGAATTCCCCAGTGAAATCACAGGGCCTGGAGTTTCTCTGTGGAAAAGTTTTCCATTTTTTATTTGTTTGTTTTCTCTTATATCAGAAAAACACAAGAGATTTTTTTCATTGCATCTAACTATACAAGTTATTGGCATAAGATTGTTCACAGTCCCTTCTTAGTTTTTTTTTTAATGTTTGTAGGATCTATAATGATAGCCCTTTTCCATCCTGCTGCTATAGGCGACTTGTGTTTTCTCTCTAACAAAGCCTTCATGAGTTCAAAGTCATCAACCAATAATCTCACTGCCTAATGGAAAAAAGTGAAAAGTCAGCAAAGGAAGGTAACAGAAGCCAAATCTCTGCAACATATGATCTATACAGTGTCCTGTGTACAATAAAAAACTAATAGATACGTGAAGGAAAAGGAAAAGCTTACTCATACTCAAGAAAAAAAATCAGTCAATTGAAATAGGCCTGATACGATCCAGATATTGGAATTAGCAGACAAGAACTTCAAAGGAACTATTATAAATATGCCCTAGTACTTTGAGAAAAAAAAAATGATCATAATGAGTGAACAGATGGGGAATCTTAGCAGAGAAATGGAAACTATATTTTAAAAAATGGAAATTCTAGAACTGAAAAGTACAATATCTGAAATAGAAAATTCATTGAATATGGGTTTAAGAGCAAATGTGAGTTGGCAGAAGAGTCACTGGATGTGAATATATAGCAATAGAAATGATGTAATCTGAAGAATGGAAAGCAAAAAAAAAAAACCAGGGTAGAAAAAGAACAAAGCCTCAGTGGCCTGTAGTACAAGTGGCCTAATATATGTTCAGTTGAAATCCCAGACAAAGAAAAGAAGAAAAGAATAGGAGAGAAAAATATTTTTAAAAACAATAGCCAAGTCCCTCTAACTTGGAGGGCTTTAAACACCCAACTCTTTCTTGCCTGTGTTGACAGAGCTGAAATACCTTTTTAACCTTTTCAGCTTTCCAATTGTTGCTTTTACTACCAGAACCATAACTCCTACTGTATTGGTTTGAAAGAGGCTAAATTTAGACACACCAGAGGAGTGCTTTTAGGGCTACATATAAACTGTACCATGGCAGAGACAGCTCATTGCCTCCCAACACCCATGTTCTCTTCCTTCCTCAGGAATAGAACCCCAATTTGATATGGAGTCACATTTCCTAGTCTCCCAGCAGTGTAAGTTCTGACTGGAGAGATATAAGCAGAAATTGTTGGAAGGAAATCTGTGGAAGTCTTCTTAAGAGAGAAAGAGACAGCAGAAGAAAGACCCTTTGCCCTTTATTTCTTCTCATCTTCTGGTATATAGTGTGGACATAATGGTCAGAATTTCAGCACCCATCTTGGGTCATGAATTGACAATAGAAAGATGGAGCAAAAAGTTAAAAAGAGAGTGGTTCTTAATTTCTGGGGAGTTACCCCCACCAGAACTGCCTGCCACCAATCTTCTTTCCAATAAGTGAAATATAAATTTTTTATCTTATTTCAGCCATTGTTGGTAGTAGTTGATGCTAATCCTAAATGATGTAAGTCCAGTGAGGCCCTCATATAAGTAATGCACCAATAAACACCAGTATACCCATTGTATAGGACTTTTGTCAGGGGAAAAAGGTAACTGCAGTGGAAAGACCGTAAAGCTGCAAACCGGGAGACGTGAATTCTAGTCCTGCCTCTTCGAACTGTAGCTATGTATTTTTGAGCGAGTCTCCCTCTCCAGGCCACAATTTCCTCATCTGTGAAAATCCCTCGTTACATTAAATGGTCCCTAACCTTTCTTCCCCCATCCCACTGAAACTCTCCACGATGTAAATCACATTTTTGCAATTTTAAGGAGTTTGGGATCTTTTATATATTTTTTCCCTTTAATTTGATCATGAATCTTCCAAACAAAACTCTCTTCATCCTTCAGGTTCCAAGGAACTTTGGTGACCCATATCAAAGAATCCATGTTCCCATTGATTTGCGTCTGCTCACCTTATGTTTGGAATGGAAAGGATAAATTTTTGCAGTGTACCTCTCTGCTCGCAAATATTTCTTTAATTTTTTTAAGAGGCTAAAACCAGGCAGTGGTACAAATAAAGCACATTTTCAACAGTGCTGAGGCTCAGAACTGTGGCTGAGATGATGAAATGGTTTTATTTTCTAGATGACTATTTTTCAAACTAGAAATATGTTTTGCATCACTGATGTGTTAAGGTCAAGTCAAGAAAAGAGACAATATGTCCCATGTCACGGAGACCAGGATAATGAGAGTGTTCTCTGGGAGCTGGCTCAGAGGCTGTTCATTTCACCGGCAAAAGGTTATACCAGACAGATTGTTTCTCATTTGATGTCTTAAATTAAACTGCTGACATGACCTGCCTCAAAGTAAGAAACATACGTGTTTGCCAAACAGACCCTAAAGAAAATCCCTGTTTTGAGAGAGTTGGTTCCTTTAGCTGCAGCCTTTGAGGCTTTTCTGTTTTTAAGGTATGCTTAGGAATTGAACCAGGTTTCCAACTGCAGTGCAGCTCCTAAAGCCTTCTTGAGGGAGGCTGGTGGATCTGAGGCTTGGTGGCTGGTCGAGGTGCTATGGGACTTAGAATTTAGAAATAGCATACATTCAAGATGCTCACGAGATCACAGAGAAATTACTGAGAACAGAAAATTACCTGTAAGAGATTCGTTTTAATTATTCCCCTCCATTCTATCCCTGCCTTGCCCTCCTCTACGGCCATCTCCACCCATCACCCAGTCAGGGCTAAAGGAACATCAAATTTCAGGGGAGGTGGTCCCCAGACCAGCCACATCAGCACCACAGGCCCTATCCCAGGCATCAGAATCTGCATTTGCACAAGATCCCCAGATGTTTCAGAGGTCCTGGTCCACACATTTTGAATAGGATTAGGCAAGGGTGATGTGCCAGGCACAGTTCTAAGTTGGGAGGGTACAGCAGTAAATAGAACAGACAAATCCTGCTTGCACTGGGTTTACACTGTGGTGGGGGAAGGAAGAAAGATCAATAAACAAGCAGACAAGTAAGGATTAGTATTTCTGAGGGCCAGAAGTATTGGGGCAGGGAAAGGGGGATGGGTGCTGATGTGGAGTGACGGTTCCTATTTATAAATGGCGATGGGGGCGCCTGGGCGGCACAGTCCGTGAAGTCTGACTCTCGGTTTCAGCTCAGGTCGTGATCTCAGGGTTGTCAGACGGAGCACCATGTCAGGCTCCATGCTCAGCGTGGAGTCTGCTTGAGATTCTCTCTCCCTCTCCCTCTGCTCCTCCCACTCATTCTCTCTCTCTCTCTCTCTCTCTCTCTCTCTCTCTCTGTAAAAATAAATAAATAAATCTTAAAAAAAAAAAAGGGTGATCAGAGAAACCTTCACCTAAAGAGTGAAATCTGAACAGAGATATAAATGAAGTGAGAGGGCAAACCAGTGGGTGAGTGGTCAGAGGAGCCGAATCCAGTGTGGCCTCCCTCTCTATGTGGAGTACAACATTTTACAAGCTGCAAGCTTTTCCAACTTCCTGGTCCTTGGTCTCCTCCTCTGTCAAGTAGAAGTGAAAACACTCATGACAAATTTGTGGATGATTTAAAGAATCAGATATGATGAATATATGCACAACTGCTATTAACCCTGTGGGCCAGGGTCCGGGCTCCTTGACCCTTGGCCTCTGACTCACAGGGGTCCAAACGAGTGTGGTTCACAGTCGCAGATGGAAGTATGAAAAGTTGGGCTTTGCACAGTCACCCTACTCTCCGTCTTCCCTGAGTGTCATACATAAGCTCGGGCCCCACTCAGAACAGAAGCACCCCCACATGCCCATCCTTCACTGACTTCCTACCCGACATCCTACCTACCCCTCCTCCTTGTCACAATCTCACCTCCATGCCCAGCCCTTTAATATCTGCTCTCCTCTGACATCTGTATGTCATCTTCTTCCCGGGCAATGGTCCTTTCCCAGGGTGAAGCCACTTCTACTTTCCTCTGGCAGGGAGTGTCCTCTCAACTCGGTAGTTCTTGCCACATCTACATATCCTCCTCATTTCCATTCCTTTGGGGCTCTACAATGTATAGCACCTGTCTGCTTTGTGAACCTGGGAGCTCCATGTAAGCCCTCCTCTAGGACGTAACCATACATTGCTCAGTCCTGACTGCTGGCTGGGTCAGCAGACAAAGGGACAGTAGCGCTGACCTCCCAGTGAGGTGCCCCACTAGTGTGATGTCTGATGGAAGAGAGCCCGAGGCAAGGGCCATGCTGCGATTCACCTGGTGGCATTTACTCCTCACAAACAATCAGTTCTTTCTGGCTAATTTGAGAGAATGTCTGTATTTGGTGTTTCTGTAATTTTATTGTGTGTTTCAGTTGAGTAAGTGTTGCTGAATATCTGTAGAATGTGTGATAATTTTTTTTGTAAAAATCTCAATAAAAGAAACATTAGCATAGGAAAATATTTTATGTTGTGTAAAACACTTGGCTGAGGAAATGTTTTAATGCATTATATCAAAATGCTACAGACGCTCCGCAGCTAGATTACAGGAGTGTTTGGCACTGAAGGAGACCCAACTCAGCATTGCCAGGTTGGGAGAAGGGCACTGGGGGAGGCCTGGATGAAAAAAAGAATTAGGTATTAGAGGTTTTCTCTTTGACTAAATCAACATTCATTCAGCACCTTAAGTGCAAAGCACTGTTCTAGGCTCCTTGCAAGACATTAATGAAAAATACAAACAACCTATCCTCCTGTGGCTTACAAGCTAGAGATGGTCTGGGTATAAGCATTGATTCATTTGGCCCGTCTTTAGAGGAGTTACTATGAGCAAAGCACTGTGCAGGATGCCGGGAAATAAGAGTAAGACAGATGTGGACTCTGCCCTTGGTTCTAACAGGGATGAGGAAACATGTTCACGAGTTGTCATTAAAAATGTCAAATGTGATGAGTGGTAGATTTTGACATTAATGGTTTTATATCATATTTTTAAACCCAGCAACTCCCAACATTTTGCAGCCCTGTTTATTGGACTTTGGTTCATAGAATTTGGGTGACTTACAGTGCGGCAGAGATCACACTTCCCTTCTGTTGTTCATGCTGCCGACTCTCACCAAAATGCCCTTCACACCCTTTTTTTATCTGACCTTGTGGGCAGTTCACATAGTAAATGCTCAATAAACACGTGTGCGCTGAATGAACTGGACCTGCTATGTGTTTGCCAAATATTATCCTAGTACCCCTCTCCATTTAGCACACATGTGGTCTCCTGACCTTAATTGTAATTTGAGCTGTCCCACATCCACAGTATGAAAAGAAGTTTAATAATACCATTCCCTCCACTTAGGAGGACATACAGCCCTATATTCGGACATCAGTTTCAAGTCTCAATGGTTCCTTTGCAGAGGCTGTAAACTTGCAGAATCCAGACCACAGACATCAGACCTGTTTTGTTTCTTTGAAAACATTTGGTTTTGAATGGTTGAGACATTTACCACCAACTCCACTTCTAGTATTTTCTGCCACCCCCTCCCTCTTTTTTTATTACCTGACTGCAAACTACACACACTTGAGCTATCAATTCCCAACTCAACCCATCTGCATACATCTTGGGTCTGCATTTTCAGGAACCTGTGGGCCATTATGGCTCTAAGTCCTACCATTCTTATACCTTGAAATCTAGCACTGCAATAACCTCTGCTCCCAGATCATTGGAGAAAAAAACTGAACATCTTAGCTCACTTCGAAAGGGTTGCTGATCCCCTGACCTACACAAACACCATAGTCCTTGAGAAAATGTTGGGAGAGATATCATAAGGGAGGCCTAGGATATTGGAACCTTAAGACGCTGCCATCGAGGCTTTAAAAAAAGAATTCTGTGACTTAAAATCACCAGGTTTTTTTTCATTTTGCATAAAAATAATCTAACATTGGAGTAAAAAAATAGGAAGTATATCAATTTTTAATAAATACAAGCCACAAAATAAATTTAATAAATTATAAATGATAAAATTATTGAAAAATTAAATATTAAACATTCCCACATAAAAATGTAGAGCATTTATTAATTAGGGAGCATTTTTAGAGTAATACTTGCACTTTAAATTGGTCTTAACTTTTTAAACATTCAATGTTGTAGACCTATAGAAAATGCCTCACTGTATTTGCATGGCTGGTCACGGCTTGGTCAGTTTCCTACAGGATGGTCAGTGTGTGGAGGACGCAAGATGGTTAGGGGTAGGGCCGACGGGATTCCTGGGGCCGACGTTTATGGAACACGGTAAGAGAGCTCTCTTTTCCCGTCTGGATTTCCAAATGCAGTAGCCCCCCCTCTTATCCACTTTCCAGTTTCAGTTGCCCGTGGTCAAGTGTGGGCCAGAAGCAGATGACCCTTTTTCTGGCAAATCATCCCAAGGTCAATAGTAGTCTGACTTTACGTCACTACACCTGCGTCATTCACTTGCCATCTCATCACAGAGGCATTTTATCATCTCACATCATCACAAGAGGAAGAAGGGTGAGTACAATACAGTAAGATATTTTGAGAGAGAGAGGCCACATTCACATTACTTTTACTACAGAATATTGTTATAATTGTTCTATTTTATTATTAGGTATTGTTGACCTCTTACTCCGCCTAATTCATAAGTTAAACTTTACCACAGGCATGTATGTATAAGATTTGGTGCTCCCCGCGGTGTCAGACATCCACTGCAGGTCTTGGAACATGTCCCCGCAAGTAACGGGGGACTGTCGTACGAGGGAGAGCAACCACCGTGTGAACATTCCTGGTAAAGATTTGGAAGAAAGGTCCACACAGATATGCCTGGTTCTCTTCCTGGAGGCTTTAGGGAAATTCCCAGCCCAGATGCTCTTTCTTATTCTGAGGTTTGGACTCAAAAGGGGACAAAAGACAATGAAAGAGAATATTCGGAGAGTGATGAGCTTTTGTTTTCTTCTGCTCAGATCATTATGGTACCTTTTTCTTTTTACCTTTTAACTTATACACAGTTATTCTTCAGGCCCCCTCTGCCATCTCCCCCCTCCTTCTACTGTGGGAAAATAAAGGGTCCGGTTTGTAGAACCCAAGCACCAGGAACCACAGTGTGGCTTAAGTCCTACCCCACCCTCACCCTGTGCAATGCCACAGCCCTGTTTCTTGAGGTCTCTGAGTTGTCTGAGGAGACCTGGGAGTTAGATATGGACACGTGCTGTACAGATTCCTGTTCATGGAGGGTCCTCCTGGCCGGCCTTAGGGAGTGAGTGCAGTTAAACAGCCAGCCTCCAGCTGTCAGCAACTTCGGCATCAGCCTCAGCTGCAGAAGCCACGTGGCCAGTCACACTCTTCCAGGGCAGCCTACGTGGGACTCCTTAGGCAACATTTATTCCAGAGCACTCTGCCAGGTTGGCCAAAGCTTTGTCGGGCCTGCACCTTGGGCCATTCCCCACTCTTCCCCCTTCCCTTTATGGGTATTAATCCTTAATAAATATCTTGCTCCCCAAACTGCCTCAGCCACTGCCTCCGGAGAATCAGCCTTTCAGTACTGAGAGAAGGCAGGAGGGTGAGAAGGTGGAGCTTTAATGCCAAATCACTCACCACCTGGCTGGCAATTAGGGCCCCATTTTCTGGCACCAAGTGGTGGTCCTATTGTTAAAACTTTCCTCAGTGGTGGATTAGTATGGCATATTGGTGGAAGAGAATGTACTAGTGACGACAATATGTAAGGCACCTGAAACTTAGGATGCTGTGGGCGTCAAGATAGGGGGATTAGACAACTACTCTAAGTGTCACTGATACTCCAAGGAAAGATCACGAACAGCTAAAGATGAGTAACGGGGAACTGAAGGCCAGAGATGAAAGCCTAGGGCCTCTTTGTTTGCCTGCAGTGAAGTTCTCCTCTTCTGTAGCTGGAGAGTGCAGCAAGGCAAGGACCAAGCCCAGGACTTCAAGTCAGAGTGGATGAGCCAACCAAGAAAGATCTGTTAGCCCAAGGTCAGGGTCCTGGCTGGGAAACCTGGCACCTTGACACATGAGAACATCTGAGGGGATGCCCTCAAAGAATCTATGGCAAGTCCCAGTGGGAGAACGACAGTGCAGGCTTCTGAGGTTCTAGAACAAAGCCATGGTATCTTCACTATGGAATTATGTAGCTTGTGAAATACAACTCTAACATACTAACAGGGCCCTACTAGATACGAATGTCTGACCACAGGTAGGATGACCAATGTGTCGTACCTTGCCCAAGACTTTCCTAATTTCTCAATTTTAGCAATGAAAATAAGTCCCTTGTTACAGGAGATCCCTCAGTCCTGTGCAAATATGGTCACCCTAAGCACAGGACACTAAGTGCACAGAGCCTGCACTGCCCATCAAGGTCTGGTTCCTGTCAGAGCCACCACATCAGAAGGCCCAGCAACAATCCATAATAAGAGGGACATGATCCATCTGGGGTCAAACATAAGCAGGCCCGAATACATAAGCAAACTACATGACCAGGTAGCCCAGACCCATGGTATATCCCCTTGTTGCACATGCCCCTGCCTCAGCTCTTGCTTATTCATGTGTGGGACATCTTGTACGACTGGATGGAAATGGAGGGAAGAGCCCAGAATCTGGCTCAGTATGTGGGTTTAAACCAAAGATGGAAGGTAGCTTCGATATAGCCTCATCAGCAATGGCCTTGAAGGACAGTGTCAAGAGAAAATCTTCCAAATGGGCAGTTTCATGTGGTATACCTGGTCATCAAATTGTAGGAAGAGAAATGACCCAAGATTAGAATATATATTGTGGACTATAGCAAATATGCTGGCTTGCTGGCCAGATGCCTAATAGGAAAAAGATTCAAAGGTTGAGGATAAGGCAGTGTGGGGCAGAGGCACATAGATGAATACACAGGAGTGCACGTAAAGTGTGAAGATCATTGTACAACACGATAATGCCTACCAGAGAACAAGCCCTACAGAAGCACTACAGAAGCAGGTAGATAAAACGACCAGGCCAGTTGAGCTTATCCAGGCTTTGTTATCAGCCACATGGGTTCTGGTCTGATGGGCAACTGAATGAAGGGGCTGCAGCAGCAGAGATGGGGTCTACGTGCTGGACATAGAGCAGGGACTCCCACTTACCAAGGCTGTCCAGCTCTGCCAGTCGTCCCACCTTCCAGCAACAATGACTGACCCTGAATGCCCAAAATGGCATCATTCCTCAAGGAAATCAACTAGTCCCTTAGTGGTAAGTTCACTACATTGAGGATTTTTCATCCTAGAAGGGCCAACAAGCAGTTTGTTGTCACAAAATAGATACATATTCTAGGCACGACTTTACTTTTCCTACCAACAGGGCCTCAGCAAATACTACTCTCCAAGGCCTCGTGTAGGAATACTTGATCCATTGGCATAGGAACCCATGTAACATTGCATCCCATCAGGGGACCCACTTTATAGCAAGGGAGTGAGGAATGGGCATGTGACCCTGTGACCCATGGTTTGATCATGTTACATTCCACACTGCCCAGGATATAAAACATGCCTTGAAACAAAGGCCTTTGTAGGGCACTGTGTCCCTGCAGCACTATGCTTCCAGTAGGAAGAATTCATGTGTCCAGGAACCAAGGAAGAGAAGTAAGGAGTGGACTCCACTCCCAGTGACCCACTGGGGAACTTTGTGCTTCATGCACTTCCTGCGACCCAAATTTGTCTCAGAGGGGACAGACTTCCTCTAGGGGACACAGCAAGGATCCCATTAAATCCTAACTATAGCCACTGCCTAGGCATATTAGGATCCTTATATCTGGGGAGAAATACAGTGGGTACTCTTTGTATGCCTTGCCTAATTGTCACTCTAAATAGACAGAATCCGCAACACCATTAAAGAAAGATATGGTAATCCGTAGAGAAGATGGTCTGGGTCTAGCCACCAAGGTTAGCAAAGGTGGTCCCTGAGGATGACTGGAAGGTAAGAAAATAAACCTCACTATGGGCCCTGGAAGCACTTGCCTTGCTCAGATGACCACACTGGGAGCTGTAATTATTCACTAGTTTCCCCTTTCTAAAAGAGGCCCACGGGATTCCTGAACACATACAGAGCAGTAAATCCAAGCAGCTCAAAGGGTAGCATGTGGTGGGCACTGAGACGTGCCCCCCAGATCCCTTTTAGGGAAGAACTTGCCGCCCAGCCGTGGGAGCACAGCGGACACGGTTCCAGCCACCAGCCTTGTCATGGTCTGCCTCAGCTGCAGAGGGTGCCTTGCTCGCAATCATGCTCTTTCCGGGGCACCTCTCGTTTGGAGACTGAGCAAGAGGACCAGTATAAAGTCCTGGCCATTTCAGCCCAACACCATCTCCTCTGAAGGGCAGTACTCACACTAGGTTGTCGGGGGTTTGTTGGTCCTGCCTCATAGTGTGACTTCTTCTGCCTAATCCAACCTTCTCTGCTTTCCATTCACAGCCATTACTCCCTAAAGAAAATCTTGTGCCCCCAAACTCTATATAAGCTTCTGCTTCTGGACAAGTCATTCCATTTCCAGCTCTGAGAGGATCTTTGGCCCCAGAGCCAGGAATCAAGAGACAGAGATGAAGACTGCTTTCTAATCAGGAAGCCACCTGCAGGTAAGAACTGTACTGGAACACTCATCGTCTAGACGTGGGCAAAGCAGGGCTGTAACGTGGCAGGTGGAGGGTTAAAGAAAAGCTCCAATCCACCTCCAGGCATCAGTCTAGACCTCACAGAGCTAAGCCACTTTCAGGGCTTGATGAATCGTTGGCTATGAGGGTTTGGAGCTTATAAGATAGGCGCAGCCTGCTGTGATGAGCAGCCAGCTTTGGACACAGATATTGTGGGCAAAGTGGAGTCCAGAAGAGAAGATGATGAGAAGCTGCAGGGGATCTGCAGATCACAGTGGCAAGCCCTGTATTGAAGTGGCCTGTTGATTTGTCCATCTCACCTCCCTGCCCAGCCCCCCGTCTCTTCTTCATGGCAGTGACTATGTGTCATTCCCTGCAGCCATTGTGGTGCCCAACATAGAGCCTATACCCAGGAGACGTATTTTTAGAAGGACTAAACAAATCCTGAAAGTAGCCAGCAAAGAGGCCCTATAGCTCAGACGACCCTCAGCTTTCCGGCACTACCTTAGAAGACTCAGTGTGGCCTCCTGGGGGAGGTGGTCAGTAATAAAAGCAGCACCAGTGATCACTGCCTGGGATGATTTGCAGGAAATTTGGAGTGCCAGAAAATCTGTGTATAGCTTTAGTTAAAACTACAGAGTTCTTTTGTTTGGTTTTGTTTCCTGGAACATAAAAATGAGATGTTGGTTATCTCACATAAGAGGAAGTCTTGTGACAGGCTCTTCTAGGTTTAATTTTGGGGTTCAATGATATTCTCAGGGGCCCCTTTCTTTGTTTTTATGTCTTGGCACTCACCTCTGACTTGAGTTGATCCAGTCTGTCCCCTTGTGGTTGCAAGATGGCAGCAGCAGCTCCACGTGTCATATCCTCACAAAATAGTCTCCAGGGCAGGAAAGGAAACTGTGCCTTCTTGCGTCTTATGTCTGTTTCTCAAGACCCAGAAAAGCTATATTGGTCATGATAAAATAGATTATATTGGGGGCGCCTGGGTAGTTAAGCGCCTGCTTTGGCTCAGGTCATGATCTCAAAGTTCTGGGATCGAGTTCTACATCAGGCTCCCTGCTCAGTGGGGAGCCTGCTTCTCTCTCTGCCTGCCCCTCCCCCTGCATGTGTGCTCTCTTTCTCTCAAATAAATAAATAAAATCTTTAAAAAATAGATTATATTGTAGTAACAAATAAACCTCTAAATCTTAATGGCTTAAGACAATAAAAGTACACTTCTTCTCACACTCCATGTCTTGCACAGATTTGCTAGCTCACTGTAACGGACTCACGCTGACTGAGGCTCGCTCTCATTTTAAAAAGAGCTTCAGATTTTGCGGTGGCAGGGAAGAGAAGGTTGGAAACTTTAGCTCCTGTTGTCAAATCCTTTGGTCTAAAGTGATACATGTGACTTCCTCTTCGATTTCATTGGCCAGAACTCTACCAAGTCCCTGCCTCACTTCAGGGAAATAGGGAAGCACAATTTGCCATGTATTTGGAAGTAGAGGAGAAGCCAAAATTAGTGAACATTAGCTATGTCTTCCAAAAACAGCCTTCCCCAGAAGTTCCAAATCTTTTATAGCTCTTTGTCTGGAATTGGGTCACATGGTCATGACTAAGTGAAAACCCTATTCAGGGAGAATGGAATCACTATCAACCCTCTGGGGCAATTCAGAAACATTTGTGCCAGCAAGTCATGGAGGGTGTTGATCTGGGTAGGCAAACAACAGTACCTGTTCCTTGCTATCAAAGGGCTTATTTGGCAAAATAAGTGAGTCATTTGAGAGTCAAAAAGGTCCTTCATAAGAGGATTTATTTGCTCCTAGATTTAGAAAATAATGCTTCCATGAGTTAGCACCTTGCTCATGGACAATTCCTTAATCGCCGTGGGAGGGTCAGACCCAAACAGATCCCGCAATAGGTAATGTTAAGGATTTTGCCTTCATCCTCCAACAGCTCTGAGAGATGAATGGTGAACTTCAGGCAATAAAAGAAATTCCAGTTTGTTAGTTTTTCCAGAAAAATGAATTCAAACAAACAACCAAACACAAAGTTTTTGAAAGAAGCCAATTAGGTGTTTTTTACTCTAAGTTAATGAGGGACAGTTGAATTCAGAAGGTTCTTTTAATTTCTTCCTTCTCCCTTTTCTCTCTACCCATCTAATTCACTCATAAAATAAAACTACATAAAATGCCATTGCCCTATTTTGCCATTCTTTGGAGCCCCAGATGTTTATGATTCTGTGGCAGCGTGAGGGCAGTTTAGTGAATGGTTGAAAGGGGAGGGGGAGAATTACAGCAGATGGTTGAAATTCCAGAAAAGTCAGCCGTAGCACCCCTGCTAAGATTAAAATTGCTCTATTTCTGGGTAGGCCCAAACCTGGAAGTTGTTTACCTATATAGCCTCCTTGAGAGAAAAAGCAGCAGGTTGGAAGAGGAGCCCAAAGCCTGTAGAACCAACTTGATCCCAACCCCAAAACAGGCATGAGGTGTGTGTGTGTGTGTGTGTGTGTGTGTGTGTGTGTGTGTGTGTGACATATGGCAACTTAAAACAGTTAAACATATGAAGAATGTTTTTCATTCACAGATGGTTAAAAAAAAGGCATTTATTTTTTTCATATAACACATTCTCGGGCTTTGGAGCCAACTGCCTCCCAGGAGGGTCACCAATCCACTCAATGCCCCTGACGACTCGGGTTTATGTTTGAAGATCTGCTTCAGCTGAAAGATGAGTAAAACTGTGGTTAAGTCAGACGTTCCCTGGTGGCTCTGGGGCCTAGGGCCACTGATTATTTCAACAAGGCTATATGAAAAAGTCCAGTTCAGAACATTTGCGTCAAATGGATTCACCTGTTCAAGGCAGTCGAAAGAACAAAATTCATCCACAGAGTTAAATCCTTCCCATGGCACTTACCTGGCCCCATTTACCTAGCCTCAGCTCTTCAGGAAGGGCTTCTGGGGCTGTGAAGAGAGGGAGAGAGGTGGCTTTCCCTTTTCCTTTTCTCCAGTGAATGAAGTATTGCTGCTTGCCAAGGTCTTCTCCTGCTGCTATGAGAGAAAATGGGGACCCTGAGTTTCCAATCAGGGCACCAAATCTCTGCACTGCTTGCAAAGACAATTATTCCATGGGGGCTTTTGACAGTGGGAAAAGAGAATTAATTAAATCTCATTGTAAAATTAAGTAGCATAACTATATATTTTAGAACTAGTGCAATTATGCCTTATCTTGGAGTATTGTAAATTTTTAACGGTGATGTATTATTAGAAATTATCTTAGAATTCTAGAACTCAAGGGTCTTTAGAGATACGTAGCCAAGCAACTTCCTTTTGTAAAGAAGAGAACAAACCCAGAGAGGTTATGTGACAGACTGGAGCCTATAACAAGTCTCGCAACTCGAAATCTAGTACTCTTATCATTTCGTTTGATTTGCATTTTGCACAGAGATAAAGTCTGCAGCAGGTGAAAATAGCAGGTGGTCAAAATGGCCTCCAAAAATCTCTTAGAAAGGCACTATGCAGGAAACAAGCACGTGTCTTCCACTGAGTCCAACACAGACACGTTTGCCTTCAGTCTAGATCTCTGTTTCTCAAGTTGTGCACCAAATGAAGCAGGGAGTTGGGGCTAAGAAGCTCTTTTGTGTGGAAAATGGGTCTTTAAAGTCAAGGATCACAATTTGTAAAGATGCTCCCAGCATGAGGGGCAGCTACAGTTGAGACCAACTCATGGATCAAGAGTGTTCTTAGGGAAAGACTCAAAGGGAACACTGATCTCTGAAGTGTTCTCTCCTTGAGCTCTTACCTCTCTGGTACTTTGTCCTGGGAAGTTGAACCTCCCTGAAATCTGAACTCTGTCTCCTCAACTTAACCAGGCTGCAGGTGATTTGGGACTCCCCTGTCCCTGGGCTGGAACCTGGAGAGTCTCTCCAGAATTGGCTCATGTAATTATGTAGTCTGACAAGTCCTGAGATTTGCAGTCAGCAAGCTGGAGACCCAGGAAAGCAGATGGTGTAATTCTAGTCCGAGATCTGGGAAGAGCCAGTGTTTCAGTTTGAGTTTGAAAATGGGGGAAAAATGATGTCCCAGCTCTAAGGCAGTCAGGAAGGAGTTCTTTCTCACTCACAGGATCCTCTTTGTTCTATTCAGGACTTCACCTGATTAAATGAGGCCCACCTACCCTAGGGAGGGCAATCTGCTTTATCCAGTCTACTGAATATGGCTCATACATTAATCTCAACCAGAAACACCCTCACAGACACATCCAGAGTAATATTTGATCAAATATCTGGGTACCCTGTGGCCCGGTCAAGTTGACACATAAAATTAACCATCACAGATGTTCTGTCTACTGTGGTCCAGTGGATAAACATTTTTGCTTCAAATATGTCCTCTATTTGTCATTGCTATTTAAGGTGAGAGAGTACATTCAGTCTCCTCCTGCCCTGCCTCTCCAATAGAATGTGTTGTCCAACTACTGGATTATTGTCTGTCTCATGGAAAAAAATGGCATCTCTGTACATTATTATTTTGCTTTTCTCTTGTAATGAGTGACACTTATCATCTTGATATATGTTTGGCATTTGTGTTTTTTTCTACAGACAGTTTTTTTTCATGCTATTTGTTCATTATTCTGTGTTGGATTCTATCTTCTTTTCTAAGGGTTCTTTTTATAGAGAAATTAGCGCTTTGTCTGTATATGAGTTGCAATTATTTTTTCTCTTTGACTTTCTTTATGCTACTTTTGCATGGAGAAGTTTGGTTTTTTTTTAAAATGTAGCTGAATTTATCAGTCTCTTTCTTTATGGATTTTGAATTTTTAGTCATAGTTACAAAGGGCTTTCCTACACCAGGATTCTCCCATTTTTCCTTCTAGTACTTTTATGTTCCATTTTTCACATGTATGTAATTAATCTTGGTGTATTGTATAAAGTATGGATCCAGTTTTATCCCTCAGCACGTGATACTCAGTGGTCCCAATGTCTAGTATAAAAAGTCAATCTTTATCATATACTAAATTCTATAATATATGTATTTTATTCTTCTATAATTTCTATTCTTTTCCAAAGGTCTGTCTTTTTATATGTCTTTTAAACAGCACACTGTTTAAAAACTGGGACTTCTGGGGCTTGATCTCAGGGTCTTGAGTTTAAGGGCCACATAGGGCTCCCTGTTGGGCATGGAGACTACTTTAAAAAAATAAAATAAATAAAAATGTTTAAAAATTGGGACTTGTTATTAATATCAACTAGAGCTGGTCTCTAAAAATCCCTGCTCTGTCCAGTTGTTTTTCAGAAGTTTCTGGGTTATTCTGATTATTTGTTTTTCCATATGAACTTTAAAATCAGCTGGCTTATTTAAGTACAGGAAAGAACTGTTCGTACTTTACTGAGGTCATGTTGAATTCATAACTTAGTTTAGGGAGAAGTGAGATATTTATGGTGAAGACTTTTTGATCAAGAAACTTTTGGGTCCTTCATTTGTAAAAGGTCCAAGGGGATCCTGATGGTTTTCTACCACTGCCCTCCAGGCTCAGCAGTGAGCTCTGCTGGACAGATATTAGGACTGTGTTTTACTTGAAGGCTATTAACTCAGAAAGCCAGAGCTGGAGAAGGCCAAGTGTGTTTAAGGTGTTTTGGGGGGGGGGGGTTTCCATCGACATCCACATCGTTGTTTATAATGTGGAACATATAAGATCTCTCAACTGATAGATTAGCCTAAATGACCTCCACATGGCTCATCAAAAGCCATTTCATTACTTTTGGATAAGACTGGCCCCGTGGAAAATTATGAAGTGGTCAACATTTAGCAGCCTCACCTTTCCCATTTTTCATCATTTTCCCCAACACAACATCCCCTCCCTCCCTGAGGCACAACTGCAGCTATTAGTCATAGTCCCATATTCCCTCCTATTTTCCCCCTATCAAAACCCATTCTAGGAAAAGAAGCTGATATCAGTCATTTACACCTTAATATGAAATATGCTTCTTTCTAGCACTGAAAAGAAAAATTGTATTTATTTAAAAGAGTTTTGAGTACCCGGGAGCAACTGGAGGAGGCAGGAGCCTTCCAGGTGTCCCGGAAATATTACCAGGTAGATCTGTACCTTCTAAGGCCCTGCTTTCGGGCATAAGAGAACTCTGCAGACCCCAGGAGATGCTCTTGTCATCTCCCTTCCCATACTCTGAGAGGAATACTGAGACAATGTGAATCATTTCATTCTGACCACAGAATACAGAGAGGTTGTCCAGAAGGAATACATTTCCCTTATCTGCCAGGCCTGCCAGCATGCATCCGGGATCAGAGAACTCCTCTGAAAGCCAGAAGTGGTACGATTAGAAGCAAAATACGAAGTGCATTACATGCAACTTCTCTCACAACACATGCAAAGTAATCAATCTTAACCTCCGGCAGCCACACCAGGGAGTCTGTCTTTCCCTTTTTATTTATTGACTTGCCCTTGGCCAGCCCTTAACATATTTGTTTTCGTCGTTCCAAGGTTTTTGCTTAACATTCATCCAGTCCTGTTTCCTTCCTGGGATATAGACGGTTCATCTGTCAGCTGCCTTCAGGATTAGTGACCGACACCCATACCATATTCCAAAATAAAGCCTGCCTTATTATGATTTCATGATAGGGAGTCTTTCCAGCTCAGCCGTTCAGTGTTTTAATGAGCAGAGAGTCTCCCCTTTGGACTCACCTGGGGCTCGTCGCGGCTCCAGTTGGAGGGTCTGAGTCCACAGCTCCTTCGGGGGTTGCCTTCTGGGGGCACCGATGTGGCCGGGGAGTGGGCAAGGAAGCCTTGATGTGTCTCGGGCTCCACTCTGCACTGCTACTGCTTTGGAAGCGAAACGTTGTGCCCGACTCTAAACACTGCATTTGAACAGTTGAAAAACCCAGAGCTTCACCCTCAGGAGTAAGGGGAGCCTTTGGAACAAATGTGAAAGGGATGTGAGCTCACTGAAGTTCCTGCATGCGAAGCGCTGAGAGTGGAGGACTGCACTTCGTTTTTTAAACACCTCCGCAGTTCCTCTGCTTCAAGAACTAACTGCAGCGCACAGTATTAAAGGCCCCAATTCCCTCTGACATGCCTTCTTTTCTCTCAGCTTCAAAACTTAGACAGAGCTGTAAATGAGACTCGGGAAAAGAGCGGGGAGATGCGCTTCTAACGGCGGGAGACGGTCTTGCCCCATCCGAGTTCCGGCTACTCCTTCTCCCACCTGCTATTCTCCCTCAGGCAGGCGATCTGGTTTCATCTTGGGACTTTTTATTAGGCTTCGATAGACGGCACATCACAAGTCAGGTGTGCGAGAATGTATTTTTCTTTCACTCTGGTTAATTTTATATTAAGCCTTTGCTCTGCTGAGGTGGAGGAAATTTACCCTCCACTAATCTAAAGGGGTGGCATCGGCGAGCCAGGGATTTACAGAGGGTACAGAGCGACAGGTGGAAAGCTGGTGGGAGGGAGCGCTTTTGGTCCTTGGAATGTCTGCCACCCGAGTCTCTACTTAGCACTCTATCTTTAGTCCTTTGTCCCTGTTCACCTGGGGCCCTAGGGTCAAATCTCTCCACTGCTCTATGCCATGCTTGATGTCAGAGCCATCATTCACCGAGCTACCATTCATCCCTCGGGGAAAGGGTGCAGGTGCCCTCCGGCCTCAGATTTGGGAAAGCACATTGGCGTCTCCTAGCTTCCATGGGGCTCAGCCCACGAGACAGGACCAAAAGAGCCTTGTGTCCAGGAGCCACCATCATCTATATTCTGTGGATTCCTCCCTGTCTCTCTTCCATTTCCCCTGTTTTTTCCTAGTCTGAGGAGTTACAGGTAGAGAGGAACACATTTCTACATTTTCTCACTCAAATCCATAGCTCTCAAACTTTTTGTCACTTCCTCTCCTCAGGACACTCAAGAGCCCAGGCTTTTGGATGACAAAAGCCAGGAATGTAATTTTGATTTCCACTTCGTGTAGCATCCTTCCCTTGAAACGATGAACAGAAAGTAGCCCAGCTGCTTGAATGGGTATAAAATACATTGATTAAAGTTTCACAAGTATTATTCTGCTACAAGGATAAAAGAGCTTAATAAACAAAAATCTCTCGGAGGGTCCCTCTGATGAAGATCCTAATGCCTGCTAGCTGAAGGGTGCTGCACAGCAGTGTATCAGGATGAAGGCCCTGGGCAAACTCAATGAATTTTGGCACTAGTTTTTTCAAATATGACTGCCTTTTGGCACACTAACGTCTGTTCCCGCTTTCTGAAAGAGTTGTGTTCTAATGTCCCAGCTTAAGCAAAGGACTGTAGACGTTTTCTAAGACCATATTACCAATATGGAACCCAAGGACTTTTTCTAGCATCATCTCTCTTGTTCCCTACCTGCCCTTGCTCTTCCTGGTCTATCTTGAGGGCAAAATTCATATGAAAATGGAGAATGTGACCCTCAGTAAGATTCTGCTCTCTTTTCTCTAACATGTCTTCTAAGTATTTTCCTTTAAAATTTTCCCATTTCAAATTCAATATTTTCTTTAATATGTGAGCAAATTTGCAACAGACACTTTTTTTTACATGCTTTATTTTTCATCGTATTGTCAGATAAGCTCCAAGTCAAAGGAATTCATTTAGACTGTCTTTTTAAATTACAAGTCCCTTTTACATACTTTGGCATCTGGGATCCCTTTTTTAGAAGAATATTTATTTTTATTGATTGTACCAACTGGAAACAAAAAAAAAACTATTAAAAAATTTATGTTAAGTAATGTAAAAAGGAAGTTATTTTGAAATCCCTAAAGGTAGTGCAGGAAAAATCGCTGTTGAGCTCAACATTCAGTGATATGCATATAAAGACGTAAATACCCCCATTGCAAGAACACCTAAAAATGTACAGATATACTCAAGAGTGGGATAATATAGAGATGAGAAGTGGGTTGATCATGGAGCAAAAGGAGAATAGTGCTTTGTAGAGAAGAAAAGCGTAAATTAGCACATAGTGTGTGCGTGCTGTGTGCCTGGTACTTCTCAAGTCTGTGGTATAGACATTATTGCTTCCACTTTGTGTCGAAGGAAACGAAGGCCAGTTAGGTAGCCTGCCCAAGGTTACATGTCTCCTTAGCAACAGACCTTGGCTTTGAACCTTGGTCTCAGGGACTCCACAATATCCTCTTTTCACAACAAAACCCAGCTGTGGTCAGTCTAGTGCCCACAGAGTGGCAACATAGCTGTTTGGGGATTATCTACCTTGGGTATTTTATACGCCTAGAAATCCACACCAAAGGATTAGCTAGACGGAATACAGTGAAAGGAGATAGCCAACTGTATGTTCTTATACTATATCCATTTCACACATTGAAACAAGGTTGGCTACAACAAATCTAGTCGGAAGATATTGATTTGATCAGTGCAATCTTTCAAGATACGATCCAGGTCTTTAGCACGAGCTACACTATTTTTGCAATCCATTGAGTGGTGACAGGAGTTCACTTCACACCATCACAAATTTCCCACGAGAGCTAACAAAAGCTTGCAGTTTGGGAACATATGGGAAAGTGCAATATTCTACTCACAAAGTAAAAGTAATATGTCACCCTTGCGTGGTACAGTAATAAACTATGTGTGCACTATAAGTGAAATGGACCTGGGCAGAGGGGGCAGGAGTTAGTCCTCATACAGAGGATGTATTGTGAACTTAGAAACAGCAGGAGATGGTGCATTTCTCACAAAAGATTCGCTTCTGACACTCAGTCTAGCAGTCTGTGGCCTAAAAGCCTTTGTTTCTTTACCTTCAGCACAGGACTGGAATTCCAACATTTTCATTGTAAAATCCATTTTAACAAGTGCCACTCATTTGATGATACCTTTGGTCCATCCAAAAGAAAGAAAATGTACTTAAGTTTGATTTTCTTGAAGATCTAATCTTTTGCATAAGATGCTTGATAAAATATACAACCCTTGTACAGCTAACGCCTTAATGACTGACTTGAGGTTTTTTTTACTCTTGCATTTAAAGAAACAAACAAAAAATTTAGATGCTCCATGTCCTAATCAAATAGGACCAGCTTCCTTTTATTTTTATTTCTTTTTATTTCAGCAGCAGCTCCTTGCTCTCTTTTAAAATTAATCACTATGTTGATTTCAAAACCTGAACACTATAAAAGAAAAAGTTTTTAAAGATTGTCATTATCTAGAAATGGAACCAAGAACTAGTAAACCTAGTAATATACGGTTAACCAGCTGCTCATCCCCTGCCAGTAAAAACTGCTTTGGGATAAATTTGTCCTTCTCCAAGGACATTTGCTCTGTGAAGGCACAAAGAAGAAATCAAATATACCAGGAACACTGGAAAGTTCTAGGTAATCATTTTATTTCTAATTTTAAATAAAATTCAGTGCTTTAACGCAGTAGCTTCTCTCACCCCAGAGATACCCTGAGACAGTCTCGTGTAGAAGGAAGAACATGGGCTCTTGCAGCAGGAGGTTACCAGTCCCACAACCACCACTTCCTAACCAGGTGCTCTCTACCAAGTCCCTTGGTCTCACTGAGCCTGGTTTCTTAATTCATAAAAACTGAGATCAGTAAGCCTCTGATCTCATGGGGTCAAACAAGGTAATATTTGGAAGTATTTTCTATACTCTGATAGTACCGACTTTTAAAAAAGGTGAAACTCATATGTCACATGATATATACATTTACAACAGTGCGGTTTCCTTTCATTGCCTGAAATGCTCTGCATCCCAGAGAATTTCAACCACGTTAGATGTTAAACGAGCTTTCGTTTGCCTCACATGCAACCACCATTTTGTCTCTGAAAAAAATGTGGATCAATTTCCAATCAAACAATTAGCCCTCCCCTCCCTTTTGTTTTTAAACAAAGCCTGCTTGTTAGTTGGGGATTCATCTATTTTTCTCTGCTCGGTACTACCTGGGCCCTTCCAGGAAGGAACTGTAAGGGACTCACTGTTTCTTGAATTGTTGACAGCAGGCACTATTTTTGCATATCTAGCACACAGCACAGAGCTTGGCACAGAGAAGATTCGGTGAGTGTTGGTTGAGCTCAGCTGTTGAACAGACTGGCATTGTGATTACAGATGCATATGTATTATTTGGCAACCCTCTCCAGCTTCTCCGGTGGAATCTGAAACTGGCCCCTGTATGCAAAGGGCAGGGGGAGACCGAAGAAAGTAGCCACCTCTCCGGGTTGGTAGGTGATAATTTTATGAAGCAAAGGAACTTACACACAAGGCTTGCCTTGGGTGGCAGCAAGATGAGCACCTGCCTGTCAAATCAGAAAATTTACAGAGACCCTAAGTAGGTTCAGTCATGTATACTACACAGGCGTTCTCAACACCACATCACGCTCTCAAGGCTACGGCCGTGGAGCAGCCTCTGGGAGTGGGAAAGGCAAGCAGAACCCACATTCCAAGGGCAGAGAAGGGGGTGAGGAGCCTTGGATTGCCTGCAACCAGTTCATGGGCCAGTCGACGGTCATGTCTTTCAGTGACCTTCCTCGACACTGACAGTATAGCAAAGTGAGGCGGCAGGCTTGCACTTGGCAAGCCCGGAGCAGAGACTTCTGGCCATGGAGACAGCAGTGGTCACCCATCAGAAGGTAACAAGGCCAGTGGTGGAGGTGAGTCTCTTATTTGTGTGTAAAGGCAGAGTACAATTCTCCCTCTGTGAGGTTGTGTATACTTTTTATCTTTGTATAAATGTGTATATAGATAGATGATGGAAATTTTGATGGCTAGCTACACATACAGGTCCATTTAAGTGACATTTTGGGTAAAATCTGTTAAAAACAATCAAGACCTCTTCCTTTCTCTAGTTGTGAAAGTTTATCTACTTTGTCTTTTTATTCCAATTTGGCTTTTCAATCAAAATCTAATTTTACTGATTTTATCATCTTATCACAGCTTATGTATATGTATATATTAAAAAAAGGAATAAGCTATAGATGAAGAAAAAAGCCAGTCTGTTTGTAAATACATTAGTGTGTTTCACTTCACTCAGATGCCTCCCTGGTCTGAATTAGGCTATAATGGGGCCAAACACTGAGCTTAGTGTTGGTTTCCTGGGGAAAGCCAAGTAGTCAATTTTAATTACTTGTTGCCATATCCTTAAACAATGCACCAAGCGTGGAAATGTTCAAAATATCTTTCCTTCTGTCTGATTTCACTTTAGTCAACCCAAATTTGGCATCACTGCTTTCTGAAATATTTTTGATTTTAGAGCAGTTGGTGATTTTAATAATTTAGTACAGAGGAGAGAATGAAGAGAAAGAGATTGGAATTTAAAGCACAATGGCAAAAAAGTTAATTTAAAGTGATGTTTGGTTAAAAAAAAAAAGGTTCCCTTTGCAATGCTGTTGTGTAATTGAACGGATTAAGGGAACTGACGGGAACTTCACGGGTGTCTCAGTGAAGGTCTCTGAGGTCAGCCCTCAGCTCTTGTGCCTCGCTTTAAACAAGTTTGTCAATTTTCCATCAGATTGATTTTTCTCACAGGTCTGAAGGCCTTGTCTTATTTCGCCTTATTTCCACAGGGGTTCTTAGCATTGCAAACTTCCATTTACTTTTGTTTCAAATTGTGAAGAGTGATTTTTATCTCTGAGAGATCATCAAAAACGATAACTCTGGAGTTGGAACACCCTGTTTAATATGTAGACCATATTGGTTGTCTACCATTTTCTTTCATTTTTTTTTTCTTTTGAAATGAATTGCCCTTTAAGGATAATTGTGTTTATCTAGATTACCTGGAGTTGTCTTTTGCATTTGATTTTTTCAAATATTTACTTACAACAGCGGTTTTGAAAAAGATCAGATGAGTTGCCCCTTTCAAGATAAGTTGTTAAGTGACTATGGGCAGATTCCAAATAGACCCCTGGGAAATGCAGAGACTTACTAATATTTAAGAGTTGATCTACCTGGTCCAATGACATCTGCAAGAACTCAAGCACTGAGCAAAGAAGCTATTTCTTGGCTCTTAATTTTTAGTTCCTTTGTGATAAATATTGGATCTCTCAGGGTTTCTTTTTTTTTTCTTTTTTTTAAGTCGTGTTCTGTTAGTTCCAAAAAAGAAAAATCACTTTTACTCCAATTAAAAAAAAAAAAGTTCCTTAAAATGACTTTTAGTCTTATGACTTCCTTTTGAGTTTTTTGGAAAGCATATAAGAAAAAAAAAACACATTTACATAAGCAGAATCAATTATGTCTTTCATTGCTGTCCTTACACGTGCTTGACTATTTCTTATTTAAATAGGAAACCACAAAAATATACACATTGTACATTTCTGTTTTCTTAAACTTTCAAACATTTTCTTCAATACATGATCTCATTTGCTCCTCCCAGCAGTGCCATGAATTAGGAAGAATGAGTATTACCAACTCCATTTACAGATGGCATGTGTATGTCCCAACATGTATTAGTAAGTGCAGAGTTGGATCTAGAACTCAGGTCTTCAGACTTCAGGCTATGCCCCTTCTACTGCATCCTACAGCTTGAAGGAGCTCGTCAAAGATGCTGGATCCCTCAAATTGATTCCCTGGCAATTTTTCTTTCAAAAAAATGGAAATGGTTTCTTCATCTTCAACACTACAATCACTTCATCATGTTAATGGGGAAAATCTTCTCATTTCCAGACTTTTGACAAATAGTGATCAGTGGATAAATGAACCCTGCTCTTGTCTCTTACCTGGTAATTTATTAGCTGTTTTCATATTAATAAGGCCAACCTTAGGAGGAAGCAAAACAGGTGTCCATAATGCCTGAAATTCCACTATTATAACATTGATTTCTTTGCCTGCTTTTGTCCCCATTGGAAATACAAATAATCCTCAGAGAATCATGAAATGTTAATTAAAATTTTACTATGTGTTAGTCTCTGTGGTTATAGATACAAGTAATAATAGCCAGCCACTGTGCTGAGCACCTTGCACATATCTCATTTAACTATAAAGCCACACAGTAGATAGGTTCTGTTATCCTCATTTTACAGATTTGGAAACTGAGACTCAGGTTTAAAAGCATGTCCAAGGCTCACAGCTAAGTAAAGAGGTAGGGTCAAGATTTTGAACACTGTCAGCTTGGCTCCCAATTCTTTGCTTTTAGTGATCATGCTCTAAGAAACAAGTTTCCTGCCCGAGAGAAACTCGTGGTCTGGTCAGAGACAGGATGGTGTGATGGGGGTAGAAAACTGTGGGACCACAGAGGAGGGAGTGCCTCACTTTGCCTGTAACAGAGAAGGCTTTCCAGAGAGGAAGATTGGGGCCTGGGGCCTGAAGGATGGGTAGCAGTTTTCCAGGAGGCTGAGGAGTGAGGTGGAGAGGGCATTCCAGGCAGAGGGAACAGCCAAGACCAAAGAAAGGAACATCACATGTGTGGTGTGCTTGGGAATGGCAAGTAATTTGGTGTCACTGGAGCAGAGACATTTAGTAGTAGTAGCACTAACAGAAAATAGGTTGAAAAGCTGCAGGTAAATGCCAAATTACCAAGGACCTGGGATGTTCTGTCCTGGATTTTTAGAATTTTTCTTTTGGATCCAAAAGCATCCATAAAATATTTTTAGGAAGTTGAGTATGATTGGATTTGTGGTAAGAAATAGAGTGTGGAGCAAGAATACCATTTATTAGACTGTTATAATAACCTAGAAAACATAGGACCGGCTGTGTTAGTTATCTATGCTGTATAACAAATTATCCCCCAACTTATAGTTTTAAACAATAAACATTTATTATTTTACAGTTTGTATGGGTCAGAATCCAGGCATGATGTCTGGATGTTTCTGACTCAGGGGTTCTCACAGGGTGCAATCAAGGGGTCAGCTGGGACTGTAGTCTCCCCAAGGCTGGACTGTGGGAGGATCCAGCCTAGGCTGACTCACATGACTGTTAGAGGGTCTCAAATGACACACTACCAAGTTCTCTTGTGTGGCTGTGGCAGGCCTCAGGTTCTCATGGGCTGTTGGCCAAGATATCGGTTTCTTGCCACATGGGCCTCTCCACAGAGCTACTCAGAACATAGCAGCTTGCTTCCCCCTAGAGCAAGGACTCTAAGAACAAGAGAGCATGAACAAAGGAGAGAGAGAGAGGACGAAGGAGCAAGAGTGGGCAAGCAACACATATGCCAGAGTCTTTTGAGAACCTAACCTCACCATTAATATCCTGTAATGTTTGTTACATTCTGTTTGTTAGAAGCAAGTCACCAAGTCCAGCCTGCTGCAAGGGAAGGGATTATACATGAGCATGAATACCAGGAGGCAGGATCGGGACCACTGGGAGCCATTTTAGGGGCTGCCTACCACGCCAGCTTTTTAGAATGTTGATTTTGAGCTGCTTATGGGGCCTTAAAATGCTGATGTCAATTGGGTAGTTGAAAATATAGGTTTGAAGTTGAAAAGGAAAGTTGGATCAAACTGTAATTGTGTGTGAAGCAGTTTTGTTTTGTTTTTTTTTTTTTTTAGAAAACTCTATGGCAGCTGTGTTTGAATGTGGGGCACACCATAGATACATTCTTATTAGTAAATATTGAAGAACCCTCTGTGTGTAAGATGCTATGCTAGGCCTTGAGGTAATAATTTGGTGTGTTGCTCTTCTGTTTCTTAACGGGGCTCAACCTCTTGTGGTCTCATAGAAATTAAAGGCTTTTTGATGGCATGAAAATATGAGGTTGTGAGCCCTCACACCCTCCTGTAAGTGGTCCATATTTTTGCCATAAGCATCTTCACTGTAGACATCTTTGCTGCAAACATTGTCACCGCACACATTTTCGCCACATAACTAAGTGGCCATAAGGCAAATTTGCTGTAAAAAGATAAGAAAATGACTGGTTGACGGTTTGGTTTGACAGTTTGGTTTCATTTCTCCATTGACACAGTGCTCCCATTTAGCCCTTGTGGTGGCCTATACAGTGGTGCAAAGTTTAGAACCCATGTTTCCCATAGAACTTTGGAACACCTACCAACAGACATGTGACAATATGCCAACAGCAAAGAGCAGTGGAGAAAGTTTTCACAATGCAATACAAAGCTCAGTTACAAATATACATTCTAATATTTGGAAACTGACACCTCTCTTTATGAAGGAAGAGATTTTAGCAAAAAAAGAAAAAGTACAATGCTGAGCAAGGAGATGAATCAACAAGTAAAAAATAATAGTAATAGGGGCGCCTGGGTGGTTCATTCGGTTAAGCATCTGCCTTCAACTCAGGTCATGATATCAGGGTTGTGGGACTGAGTCCCACATCAGGCTCCCAGCTCAGTGGGGAGTCTGCTTCTCCCTCACCCTCTGCCGCTCGCCCCCCCGCTCTGCCCCCTCCTTCTCTCTCTCAAGTAAACAAATAAAATCTTAAAAAAATAATAAGTAAAATACTATGAATGAAGGGCTTTCAAGACAGTGCTTAGGTAAAATTCACAGAACAAAATCAGTTATTTGCACAGCACTGCCCTGAATCTACACACATTTTAAATGTATTCAAATAATTGTATTTTGCAATAAAGTCCTTTTAATTTCATTATTTATTTTTCATGTTTCATTACGTCCTTTTAAATGAATGTCCGCCTTTTATTATTTGTGATTTTCTTTTACAGCAAAATTGCCTTACAGCCAATTAATTATGTGGCAAAAATGTTTCCAGCGAAAATGCTTGGGGCAAAGATGCTTCCAGCGAAACTACTTAGAACCCCTCTTGTAGTATTGCGTAAACGTGGCCAGAGGGAAGGCCAGGCACTGGGAGTGATGACCTTGGCACATGAAGCAGCTCCTATAACCAGCCCAGAGGAAGGGCCTCGCTAAGGAAAGGCAATGCTCAGATACAGCTGAACTCCACCAGGTGCAAGCTGATCTAAACTAGCAGCCTGGAGTGCAAAACTGACTAGGATGAGGAGCCCAAATGCACTGCTGCCTTCATTTCAGTGAACTCGGAATAAATTGTTTTGCAAGAACCATGATTAGACTATGGCAGAGTTTATGGACTACAAGCCAAAATACCAATGATAAGGGCGTTTTCTGCTTCTCTTTACTCCAAGTGGATTACATACTTTAAAAAAAATGAAGTGATCATGTAAGGTCATCTTTCTAGATAGTTTAAGCAGGTTAAATCTGATTAAACAGACACCATTACAACGATCATAGCCAGTATAACAGAGTCCTAATGCCCAAATGATGACATACTTCTTGAAAACAGTATTCAACATTCAAAGCAATTAGACAGGGTCTTATAAGTTTGTTGAAATTGGATTTTACTTATACCCAGATAATTAAGACAAGTCAGTAGTTTTCCTGAAATCTCCAGATAATTGCTTCACTTACCCCCTTGGGGTATATGTAAATAACTGAATCCCCATGCAACTTAAGGAACAGTCCCTGGTGTCTCAGAAAAGTTCTAAGTACCTCACACTTTGGTACAGGATCCAGTTCATTATTCAAGAAGGAAAGAAAGTACAGCTATCCTCAGATAATTAAATGCCTAGCCTGTCAACACTCAATGTGATACATTAACACGTGAGAAAATACGTGAATTACAACTTTCTGGAGAGATGTATGACTAAAGTACACAGCCAAGCTTTGGGGAAAAAATATTGCTAGAGCCAGGGAAGTAATATCACTGTTCTACCCAAATACGACTCAGGTCCTTCCATGTGGCTAATTTAATTTATATCCTGTTAAGTTATTCTTTGTTTCCCCATTCAAGAGCGCTGCATTGTGTGACATGAGATGGAGCTCTAGCTCCAGTTAGGAAGTAGAACCTTGTCTATGGAGTGCTCTTCTCCACCATGACTTCTTCGGCTTCATGGAACCATCTAGATGTCTGGCCTAGCTTCTAATCTTTACTCCTCTTTCTTCATGTACCTCTACAGGCAGCTTGACTGGCAACATGCTGATGGTTGAGGTTACTGTTAGGACCAATGTTCCGAATCATTTGTGTCTCACAAAAATCTAGCAAGTAGTTAATGCTGGCGTCCCACGGGGCTCCACATATTTACAATTTTCTGATATTTGGAATATCAGAACTGAGAACATGATCTGACTTGACATAGGAGTATCATAATCATACCTTATATTGTCGAAGAATTTTAAAACTTTTCCAAGCCTTCAAATTTATATATATATGTATATATGTATATATATATAATATGTATAATTTAAATATATATTAAAATCTTATTGTATTTAAAATTTTATATGTTATATAAATGTATGTATAATATATATTTAAATTTTCATTGATACACAAGACAAGTATTGTTTATATTTTAAATGAAGAGATGGCCACAGAAAGTTGAGTCATTTATCTAAGTTCAGACATTTTTGGTGACAGGACTGCGATGATATATTATTCCTTTCCAAGGAAACTGGTAAAAAGAAATTCACAATACCTCTCCTCCCAGTTTTCATCAGTCAGTGCTTCAAGCATAAGCCCCATACTGAATGGATTCTCAACAAAGTCAGATCTTCACATCCTGCTGAAGTGCTCTATCACCATTTTCTTCCTTGATCCTGCCCCGGCTCCCCCCTTCTCCTCCAGCACCAACAACACTTCTACCTTGCTGTCTAGAATTGCCATGTTCCCAAAAAACCCCACAGGTATATACTCTTTTCTCAGAGTGCTCTCTTTAACTCTCTCCCTTAGTTGACAATTGGCTCTTCCCCAAGGATTTTGCATCCCCTACCCCTTTCAAGACCTGGCTATTAATTCTCTCCCTTCTAGTGTGCCTCAAGGCTGTCAGGAAGGCTGAGTCAGTACTCTCTGCTTCTTGCTGCTACACCTTGACTGTAACTCCCCCGCCTTCTTTCCCTGCTTGCCAGTTCCATTGTGAATGATACCACACAGCACTGGCACCCTGTTCTTTTTCCAGCCACACTGACCTATGGGTGCCTCCACTTGGTCTTTCTTCAGTTTTTTTTTTTTTAAAGCCGGCTTAGACTCCTTGACTCCTTGATAAATCTTTTCAAAAAGAACATTCTTTCAAGTACCCTCAACTCTTTTATGCCTCTGTTTTCCTTCATGATGCCTTTTCTGACCATCTGAGCCCATAGACACTGTTCACTACTAGCTTCCCTATCAGTTCCCACCACTGCCATTACGACCACCCCCACTACTACTAACATTGCAGTGTCTACAACCTGTATTACTGCCACCAGCCACCATTGATCAAGGGGGATACTCTGTGCCAACCCTGTGCTAAGTGCTTCACAGGAATTATCTTTTCAAATCTTCACAACAACCCTGTGAGGAAGGTACTGTTATTATCCCCACATTGTAAATAGTCTGGGATTCAGGAAGGCTTACTGTCTGTAGCCCTTACCGTGCACTTCCATGAATTTTTAATACATTGGCCCACACTCAATAGCTCAATGAGTTGTCATCAGTGAAGGTGACTTCAATGAAATGCAGCTCATTTCAAGGAGGATCAATTATATACCAGGTTTACACCAAACACTGGAGATACAATGATAAACAAAACAAATAATTGCTTCTTCAAAATTTGTGGTAGCCTGGTAAAGACAGATAATTGGGCGTGTAATTGCAATCAGGCAGCTCATATTTTGGGGGCTGGGACAAGAGTACAAATAAAAGCCCACATACCATACGCCTAAATATTTAAAGCTAATAAGCTGTTAAAATATGTTCTATTTCCCTGACAAATATATTTTGTAGAGACAAAATTGAAAAATATAAGTAAAATTATAGGCTTTATGTGATTTAAAGTTGGCAAAATGTCAAAAATGACTGAATTAATTGTTATTGCATGTCTGGGTGTTCTGTTGATGAGCTAAAGATGTTTGAATGAATAATAAAATAAAGACGTACATAATTCATAAACTATCATACATTTATTCCATAAATTTTTTCCTTCATTCTAACAAAATCACTAAGATGTTATAGTTAACATTTTCATATAATTTGTGTTCTGCTACGAGTAATGTCTAAATGTCTAAATATCTTAAAATATTAAGATATAATTATATTAGCTTACATAAAAATTTGAATTTATTTTCACAAAAGTGCAAATGAAAGTAAAACTTAGAAATAAAAAAGTTAAAATTGTTTTATATTTTTAAAATAATTTTTCTTTTAGCAGAAGGTAATATGGTAGTTGGCAGGATTTAGAAAGAGGAGGAAAAAGGGAGTTATTGTTGAAAGGGTATAGAGATTGGGCTTTGCAAGATGAAAATTCTAGAGATCTGTTTTACAACAATATGCATATGGTAACACTACCATACATTTAAAAATGACTGATAGTAAATTTTTTAAAAGATTTTATTTATTTATTTGAGAGAGTAAGAGCACGAGTTGGGGGGAGGGGCAGAGGGAGAGGGAGAAGCAGACTCCCCACTGAGCAGGGAGCCCCAGTGCCAGGCAGGGTTCCATCCTAGGACCCCGGGATCATGACCTGAGCCAAAGGCAGATGCTTAACCGACAGAGCCACCCAGGTGTCCCTAAGATGATAAATTTTATGTGATTTTTTTACAATAAAAACATTGTTCTTTAAAAATATTCAAAATAACCTATTAAAATTAAAAGGCACAATACAAATTATAATAATTTATAATTTTAATAATTATAAACATTTAAAGGCTAGATTTTTATTTTAATTTTTAAACATAAATCTTATCATATATTTTTATTTTAAAAACCTATATGCGGGCACCAGGGTAGCTCAGATGGTTAAGCGTCTGCCTTCGGCTCAGGTCATGATCCCAGGGTCCTGGGATCAAGTCCCGCATCGGGCTCCCTGCTCCTTGGGAACCTGCTTCTCCCTCTGCTTCTCTCTCTCTCCCTCTGTCTCTCATGAATAAATAAATAAAAATCTTAAAAAAAAATAACAATGTTTATTAAAAAAAAAACTATCTGCAGCTCTACTATTAAATTCCTACCTAGCTGCCAATGTAAAGCATCAGCATCATGCTACATACAGACCCTTGCCTATATACAAATTTCAGAGTAATACGCATCAGCAGCCATGTGTAACTGTTGTGAATGCCATGTTAATGTGTGAGTACCTTTGGAATCCCCAGTTGGAGTAAGAAGAGAAGCAAGCAAATGGACACTTGGTACCACTGGGAAATGGCGCTTTGTTAGGTAAGAATGCATTGCATTCAAGCTTTGTGAGAGGACAAATTTGACAAGTTAATTTGTCATTTCTCTTACCTAAGTGCTTCTGCTGGTGAAATCTTCCTTGTATTCTGAGGCAGAATCCATCCCTTCCATCTCCCACGTGAATGTAGACCTTCAGGGCATTCAGATGTGGCACCATTTGTTTTGAGGACGTAACACAAGACATGTGACCAATGCTTCCCTGGGGCTTACAGGTATTATTCAGGAGACTAGGTATTTAAGAATGCAGATAGCCAACCATGTGCTAGCACTGAACTTTGGATCTCAAATGGCAGAGGGGCCCACAGAACTGCTAAGTAAATAAAATTTAGCATCTCCTGACTTTCCCCATGTCTGGAGCTCCTTTCCTGCTCGCAGCTCTGGGAGCTTCTTACTTTCCACTCAGTACTCACTGTGGCTCCCTCTCTTGTGAAGGCCATAGGTTTTCTCCCTTTCCTGTTACTTTCCCCTCGCTCTTCTCACAACAGAATTTCTGTACAAAACTGGCAGTTAACCTGTGATTTGTTCTTTCCTAAATGGTGCAATAGGTACCACTTATCCTAAGAGTAGACAACGTAAGCAGGTTCCTTCCCAGATTACATTCTTGACTTTGGTTGATATCTTCTGGATTCAATGCCTTTTCTCCAAAGATCAACTCTAATACTCAAATTTAAGTTACTGGAGGCTTGACTGGGGGACATAGTTTGGGAAAGATGGGTGGGCCTCAGCAATTCTAAAACATTTGTTATAAAGATGCCACAATTGTGAATTCTTTTTTCCCAGTTCAAATATTTTTAATTTACTTAAATAATTCTCTTCCACTTTTGCATTATGTTAGGTCCAATTTAGCCTAATTTTCAAAGGTCAGGTTGCTATTACTTTTAATATCCCTTAAGGAAGCTCCCTGTGATTGGTATTCCTTCGTACTTAAAGGTTGATCCTTCAGAGTTATGAAGGAAGTCAGGAAATTGGCTGGGTGCCTGATCCTCCTCTAACGTTCTGATTCATGCATTTAATAAATTACACTTTGGACAAGCCCAGACCCTCACATGTCACATGTTCTTTAAAGTCAGTCTTTATATGCTAGTGATCTTAAATAACAGCAATAGCACCATTAGTGACTATTGAAAATGCCATTTAAAGATGACAAGAAAACTAAAAATCTTTATGAAAGGTAATGAAAGTTAATTTCCACAGACACTTTTCAAAATTAAATACTTGAGACACCTTACATTTTTCTTATAATTCTAAAAATAATTAGATCACAATGTAGATTAATTTCTTGTCACATTTAATTTTTTAGACAAAAGCTGTTGTTCAGTTGAGCACCAAAAAAAAAAAGAATCCCCAAATGAAACCATTGAAAGAATATTGCCTCCTTTTTCTTCCCCTGGCATTTTTCTCCAAAGAGATAAAGTTTAGGTCTCCTAGCTTTTGGAGTGTAGACCAAGATGGGATTTTTAGTCTGGTTCCCTGTATCTTAAAAAAAAGTCATTAAAATAATAAAATTGTTGATTAAGAAAGAAATCTTCACATTAACTCCTTATAATATTATAGGTAATGGATCTGACTATTCAAAAAATCTTATTTTCAAGAGACCAAAATGGAAAAAAAATATACATGTAGGATCCTGGCAGCCATGATGAACTATAACCCAGAATGACCTGATTGCTAAGATCTTGAACTCTACATTTAGAAAGATCTGAGTTCTGATCTCAGCACCACCACTCACTCCCTGATGACCTTAAATAATACTGTCACCCTTCTGAGCCTTGGTTTCTTCATCTGTAAATTTGAAATACTAATACCTACTCATCGGGTTATTGTGAGCATGAAACGACAATAAATAGAGAGCACTTAGGTCAGGTAAGGGTTCAGTTCATTGTAAAAAACTATTCTGATGAAGCCAGCATGACTTTCAGGACATTACAAAATACTGTTCACTTGGTATCAAATTAAGTAAAGAAATGGCTTTGACATAGAGAAAGTACCAGACTTACAGGGGACCATCTAAATCCCAGGCCCTGAGAGGTCATGGGGCACTGCAGATTTAACCATGTGGTGACAATCTTTGTAAGTTTCGTCTTCTGTATTTCCCGGGAACTCTGTGACCCTTGAACTCCCAGCCACCTGGTTTCTCACCTGTTGTGGGGAAGCTCCCAAGAACAGGGTGAAGGTCAGGGGTGACAGCAGGGAAGGCTTTGTGGGGAGCTAGAGGGACCTGCTGCTGTGGGGACACCTGCGGAAACATTCAACAGCTTGAACTCAGCAATGTGAAGTTGGGGAGTCCAGGTGGTGGGCAGCATCTGTTAAGGACGACCAGCCTCATTCACTGGCTAAAATACTCTCTCAACAGCTGAGATGGAGGCAGGCTAGTGGTGAAGCCAGAAATCTAGGCCCCTTAAGCCTAAACGGAAGAGAGGATTTCCATTTATCTCCCACCCTCCCACCCCCAACCACTTTATCTACCACTTTCTCTGCCTCCCTCTCTCTGGGCCACTCTGCCTTCCTCTTCTGCCACCAGGCTCACCCTGTGGTCACTCCCAGCCCATGCAAGGTAGAAACACATGGACTCCAGAGTCAGAATAGCAGGGTTCGAATCCCAGCTCTACTACTCGTCAGCATTGGCAAGTTCTTCATCCTTTGATTCTCCATTTACTTACCTGTAAGATGGGGTCAATCAATATTATTTATTTCACAAGTGGTTGTTGAAGGTTCAATTGTATAATATAAACTTCACAATAAATATCAGCTCTTGTTATTTGTTAAGAAACAGTTATTTCCCGAATATCTGGTGTATGCAAGGCAGGTGCTAAAAGGAAGAAATTCAGTGGAGAAGAAAGCCATTCTGCTGACTGTCCTCTGGAAAGGAATACATATAACACATATCCATAAGCAATCATACAAGGAAAGTGGGGATGTGAAAAAAGGATGTATGGTGTGATGAAAATATATAGCAAAGGGCTGAAAAAGGCTTCCTTGAGAATGTGGCAATGTGGCTGGCCTCTGAAGAAAGTATCGGCAGCTTCTGCCCAGCCCTGTCTACCTGCCCCTCTGCCTGGGCCCCACCGGTGCTTCGGGATTTGTCTGCCCTCCCTCATCACAGTGATCTCCGTCCTACCTGCCCTTGGGCCTTCACCTTGCCCACGAAAGAACCAAACAGTCTTTAGGTGTGTGTTAACACAGGAGGAAGTCCTGTTCCAACACTTGTGTGCTAGAACTTTGTCCACTTTGTGAAGGGTCCCTCAGTGGCAGGCATGTGTATGCATTTACAGTGAAGTGTGTGGGTATTTTAGGAAATACCTTGATGGGGTCATGGTTCAAGGATGACTCCTTCATCAGAGATTTAAACTATGAGAGATTTAGGGTGCCTGGGTGGCTCAGTTGGTTAAGCGACTGCCTTCGGCTCAGGTCATGATCCTGGAGTCCTGGGATCGAGTCCCACATCGGGCTTTCTGCTCAGGAGGGAGTCCGCTTCTCCCTCTGACCCTCTTCCCTCTCGTGCTTTCTATCTCTCATTCTCTCTCTCTCTCAAATAAATAAATAAAATCTTTTTAAAAATAAACTATGAGAGATTTAAACATTCAGGTCAGCCTATGCGAGGTAAACAAGAAAATGTTAGGATTCTTCAGGTGGCAATCAAGATCTGTGATACCTCATACTTGGTTCACTGTTTCCTAGACCAGTCAGAACTGCACATTCTCTTCTACCTGACCTCCTGCTGTCTGTATAGCCTAAACTGCCTGGTCTCCTCTCTGGAGACCTCCATGACTCTCTTTCCCAGAAACAAAATTGGCCACACTCCACCTTCTACAACATCTCCTGGCCCTCACATGTCTGGCTGTCTCACTAGCCCAGGAGCTGATCAAGGCCAGGGGATATCTCTTCGCATTCCCTGCCTGGCACATAGTGGCACTCAACTGATTCCTATAAAATGACTTGATATTCTCTTTGGCCATCCCTGCGGCTCTGATACCATGTAAAGGAGAGCCTGAGTTTTTATAAAAGCCAACAATAGTTAGGAAGAAAACACTTCTGTTTTATCATCTCCTCATTACCTATTGGCTTCCAAATCTTTAATGGCTTTCACATATTTTCCTTATCCTAAATCCTACCTTCATTTGAACTCAGGACACATTCTTGGTGCTTTGTAAAATTTAATAACAATGCATTTTATTATATATTTATTTGCCCCAAACCTGCTCTCAAATATGTACATATACAGAGGCATAGCTGAGTCTCGTAGATATTTATGTTTGACTCATTCCAGAATGATTCCTGGGATTTTTGCTGGGTCAGCCATCTGGCCCCTGTACTATGGGCTGTCTGGTGTCCCACTGCGGTGTCTCCCAACCTTCTATCCCTTTGTTTAGTTGGGTGACAGCTTGCCTCCGTGGTCACATCCAGCCCCCACCTCCTTGAGCCCCTTCTCCCACACAAGTCAATCTCTGAGTAGTGATAGTGGACAGAGCTGAGGTGGTGGCCACATGTCACAGGTGGGGGGTGCAGAGAGGAGAAGAAGGAAAAGGGAGTGCTCCCAGCTGCATGACTGTCAGGGGCTTCTGGTGGGGGAATCTGATGGAGTCAGGAGGTGAGAGGAGGACCAGCTGCTTAGAAGCTATTTATAAGACTGTCAGATGGGGAAGTGTGTCGGGCCGGCAGAAGCAAAGGGGGGTGGCGGACTGAACTGGCTCCTTATTTAGCTTTATGACACACACGCAGCCCAACTGTGAGAACCCACTCTGTGTGGAGACACCTGGTCAAATCTGCCACTGCCAGACGGTGGGAAAGAACATTGACATTTCTCAATGGGATTGAAAAATGGTGGTGCAATTGAATTTTCAGCAAGAACAATAAACTTTTTCCTATTTTCTTTTCCTTCCTTGCTCAATCTCTTGGGTCTCCCATCAGATGGACTGGTGTTATCCCCCCCTCCCACCCTGAGGCGTCCAGGCCCCCAGCCTGATAATAATGCGGTGCCAGGCAGGAAAGAATGGGAGCGGAGTTCGACTCTTCTGTGAGCTGGGCAGGAGCAGTCAAAGTCGGGAGATTTTTACAAAACCAGCTAAGTAGCAGGAAACAGTGTCTGTCAGTTGGTCTCCTGGAGTGGAGGGAGGTTAATAATGTGCATTTGGGGTCCGTTTGGGGACCAATGTTATTTAATGTGTTTATTATTGATTTGGAGGAACAAGTGGATAGTATGCTAGTGAAGGCTGTGGAGGGCACTGAGTTATTTCACTTAGTAAACACCACAGAGAGTTGTAGAGAATTCAGGAAGGATTTTCCATAGAGTTAAAGAAATTAGAAATGAAAACGTCTTGTTAGATGATGTACTCCATCCCAGTGGGCCAGCCCAGAATTGTTGCCGACAATAGAAAATAGTTCCAAGAGTTTAATTCAACCTCAATTTTTAAATGCCTTGAGTGTGCTCACCTTCCCCTTGGAATATGGAAGTTCTGTCTCTTCCCTAATGCCTGTCTCAAATTTTTCTTTTTAAATTCCTTCTCTTACACCCCACAGTTATTCTATGGGGATGAGTGTTCTTTGCGGCTTCTCCGTATTTCTCTTTCTGTATGCCATAATAAAAGCAGACCATTAACATCCCTCCTGGCCAACTCTGCTCCAAAGTAATTGTTTTAACTTTTCTTAAACCATTTTGTCATTCTTCCCAGTTCCCAAATCCTGGTAACAGCCTCATCTCCTAAGTTCCTTTTCGGGTCCCGTTCCCTTCCAGAGGCAAGAAAATGATGTAAATGTTGTACAAACATGTATTTAGACAAATACCTATTTGGATGTCCAGTGACCTGTGGCTGAAGCTCAAAGGCCTAAAACCCAAGTGAATAGATTGAAAACTCTTCTCCACCTTGCCATCTAGGCTAACCATCCGCCTTCTCAAGTTCCAAGTACCCATCGAGCTCGACCATCTGTGTTTCAGCTTGCTTTCCCCCCAGAGAACTGCTCTGTAGTTTTCAGTTCCCAGAACAGGGAGTTCTAGGCTCCAGTGAAGCTGCATGAGGCATGTTTTGTTGTTTAAAATATTCTTGACCATTCTGAAAGATGGAGCAGCTTGACGAGAGATGGTTCTTTAAATAAATGTAAAATTGTTTTTAAAAATTGATGCTTCCCATCCTGATTGCTTAACTGCTTCCATAGCATGCGTAAACATGATTTGAGGATTAAGTGTAACATATGTCCAGCCAAGACAATGGAGGAGGCTTCACCTTTGTACCCAATTTCAATCACTTGTTTTCTTCCCATTGGTATTATCTTCCTATTTGCAGCCCTCGTCGTGTATAACTACTTATTGACCTCCCAACTCCAGTGTGGACGCAGAAGCAATGGCACTGGAGAAGCTTCATGGGAAAAAAAATCTCCTTGCAGCCTTGTTGTTACATTAGAGGAGTTTTACAATTCTTCCACGTTAGCAAGATAGGCTTCTGTGTGGAGGCCTTCTTACATTGCCTCCTCTCGTCTGGGAGGAAATATGGTTCTCCAGGGCCCAGATAAATACTTAAGGGCTCAGAAACTGTTCGAGCTGGAGAGATCTTAAAGGTCATTTTAATTAGCCCCAGCATTCCTAGATGCTGGAATGGAGAAGCACCATTGTGTAAGCTCTTTGTTTGAATGCATGAAACAACTCCAGCAACTCATCCTTGAGAAGGAAAAATTTTCAACAGATGTAAATGAAGGAACTCCCACTTTTGATGTGGTTGCCCTATGACTCCGAGCGGTAACTGTCAGCTGGTTTAATGTGTATGGCAGGAGAGCTCAGCCCAGTTTACATCTCTTACCAACTGTTAGTCGATTCATTAGTCTCTCCCTGGAAATGTACCTTCTTAGCCCAAGGGGACAGGTTGGGGAGCTTTTGCAGAAGGATACGAGAAACTCTGGGGGACCCAGGCAACTAGCTCAGCCTCATCAACAGTGGGGGATCACGGGGTGACATATGCCACAGCCAGATCATTCTCACGTTGAAAATGCATAAAATTCAAAAGCCGCTATCAAAAGCAAATATATTTATGAGTTAATAATAGAAAACAGGTAACTTCTTATCTTCTGCAGTAATTTCCAATCTCCATCGCCATATCTATTTCTGTAGGATACTGTAGGGGATGCTGTGGTGTGCCACCCAGATGCCCCTTCAGGACTGAGGAGTCTCATTCCTCCCAGTGGGAGTGCGGCTGGAGGTGGTAGCTGAGCACCAGCAGCTGACTCCGGGAACTGGCCCAGAGCCAGAGTGAGCTGCCTTGCCCCAAGTCGCGTCCTTGCCCGGGAGGAGATGAGGACTCGTCCATTTCACTCCCAACGATGGCTTCTCCTGAGAGCACTCCTCAAGAAATTTCCTACATGCTCCTTCTTGGAGTCTGTTGCCTCAGGGACCTGACCTAAGGTAGCTATATAGAACAAGTATTATTATTGCCATTATAAAAATATAGGACTGGAAGCTGAGAGCAAACACTTCTCCTTTCATAGCACTCATCATATTTTATTATTTAATTATATTCTCTCCCACTCCTATCAGAAACCTTCAAATTACTGAAACACTTTCTCAAAATGCATCAGCCCAGCTCCTATCCTGGAGATGCTACCAGCTCTATTAGGTCTGTGAGTGTGTTTTGCAACTCTGAGGGACATCCCTGTGTGAGAACACCTAGGTAGAAGGATCCAGTGTTTCTTACTCATTATTTCCCTCCAGCGCTTAAGACAATGCCTGGCATATGGCAGCATTCAATAAATGTTAAATTAACGAATGAATTCCCTAAAGTCATGGATTGGTTCATAACAAAGGCCTAGCACTCCTGGCCCATTGCTTTCACTGCTGGAGGTATTTAAAAAAAAAAAAAAGCCACAACTTTCTTAGCAATATCTTAATCGTCACTCCTTTGGCAATTGTTTAACTTCTTAAAATTCCTCTCAGCCATGGTAACAAAAATAAAACCACAAAAAAAGCTGCATGCTAATGGGCTCTCTTAATAATTTCACCACCAAATTATATTGTACACTCTCCACTGCCATCCCCCACTTCCGAGTCATCTGCGCTAGAAAGATGATAGATCCACATATTAGTCTCTGGTCGTAATGAACACATCCATTATAAAAGCAATAGTAACGGCAACAGGGATTATGTGCTTGGTGAAAACATCTCCAGTGTCTTGTAAACACCTCAGCCTTCAGGCAGCCCCCCTGTGGGCCTATTTACTGCCTCTACAATGCAAGGTAGCTACTGTCTAATTACACACAACTGGCTTGGTTAAATCCTGTATAATAATAATTAAAAACAATTCATATTTTTTTCTTTTACTCTCTTTATTAACTTTAAACTTTTAAAAGCCTCAGAAGTCCCTGTGGAATCAAAAGCTTATTAAAATATCAAGACATGAGAGCCTTTTCAAGTGCATATTATTACATTTGTTTTTGTTAACATGACAAGGCCCAAAAGAAACTCAGCAGACTTCTGTAGATCAAAAGAAAGGCGACATGAGAGAAACTGGAGCGTGTGTGCCATGTCACCCATAGTCATGCCAAAAACAGCAGGCCCCAAGGGGCCGCCCTCAGCGCAACCCCGATGGGCTGGACGACATCAAGGGAGAGAGAACACAGCTCGGGGAGCTGCCCCACCGTGGCTGCTTCCTCGGGGACGCCTGCCTTGGCTCTGGGGGCTCTCGGCTGCCTTGCTTACCTGGCCCGAGGGAGCGGGGCGGCGGGGGGGGGGGAACGGGGCCAGTGTCAGATCCGTCCTGTAGACAGGAGGGCTGAGAGAGGGCAGGGGAGGGGGGAGAAGGCGCCAGTCCCGGCTGCCGGCGGCCGGCATACTCATACTCCGAGTGGACAATAGAAGGAGGTGGCTGCTTGGCTTGTGGGGAAATAAAGGAGTCTCACCTAGGTACATAAGCCCATGTGCACTTTCTGGGAACGTATACACAATGGACACTCCCTAGCCTCTCCATGGGCCTTGGGTAAAACCCTGTCCTCCAGGCCACATACTTCCTTGATTCCTTTCCCTTTTTGGACACTCTCTTTGCTTTATTTCACCTCCTTCTCGGTTTGGGAGGTGAGGCATCAGGCTGAGCTGTGTACATGGTGGGATTGGGCGGCCGGCCTTCCCGGGGGTGATCTCAGGCCCCAAAGGCTCGTGGGTCAGCCCAGGTAAAGACTAGTTACTAATTCTCAAAGTGGACTCTTCTTGTTCCCTAAGCACACACAAAAATCAACATAACTGATGGAGTATCAGAGCTTTAGACTGAAATGGTTGGAGTGGTAGAGAAAGGAAAGATTCCCTTGCTTATCCATACCGACTAATTAGCACTAAGTAATTTTAATTGGTCTCAGGAAGCAGAGGAGAGTGTGGGTCCACAAAGGCCACACATAGGCAATTACTATTCTGAGCAGAGAGGTAACATTATCTACTAAGCACCTTCTGCGGTAAGGCATTGCGCCAGGTGTCTCATACAAATGTAACCTCCTATTTGAGGTAGGGAACTTCGTTACTCAAAGCAAGTACGGAGAACAGCAACTACACTTAATATCTATATATTACATGGATTAACACATAATCCTGACAACGAGGTCAAATTAATATTCCCATTTAGCAGATGTAGAAAGTGCAGCTCAGCAATTTGCCTGAGTCCTTGCTTCAAACACATTCCCCCGGCTGTCGGGTCTCCATATGCTCTCGGTTTCCCTCCTACCCATACTTCACCCATTCCTCCTCTTCCTCCTCATCTCTTAATTTTGGAGTAACTTCTTCTCTAAATTTACCCCCTTAGTGATCTCACTGAACCCCATGGCTTGAAATACTGGTAACTCCCTCACTTCTATTTCTTCCCCCATATCCTCCCCCCATATATATATATATCCCGAGACTTGTCTATCCAACTGCCATTCAGCATCTCTCATCTCTTGGGAGGTCTATTGGATATTTCCATCTTAACATGTTGAAAATTGCCCTCTTGATTCTCCCCCCACCCAAATCCACTTCAGGTAGGCCCTCTGCAGCTCGGTGACAGCAACTCCACACTTCCTGTTGCTCAGGCCAAAAACAATGGCACCATCCCTGGCTCCTGTCATTCTCTGGTACCCTATCCATCCTCTATGTTCAAAATATGTCTAATTTTGTACTTCTTGTCAGTCCACCAGTGTTCATACTCAGGTCTGAGCCTTCATTATTGCTTGCTTGATTTATTGCAGCAGTTAACTAGACTCCCTGCCCCCTGACACTGAAGCTAGATCATGCCACTCCTTTGCTCAAAATCCTAAAACACAGACTCAGAATAAAAAAAAAAAAAATTTCAAAATCCTTCAACAACCTACAGGACCCAACATGACCTCCTATCTCCCTTACTTGCAGGACCTCATCTTTTTAAGTTTTCCCCTTGCTCCTTGAACTCTAGCCATCTGGTCTCCCACCTTCGTTCTGGCTGTTTCTTCTCCCTAAAATTCCCTCCAGAAATTCACCAGGCTAATGCACCTTAAGTCTTTGTGCAGATCACACTTTCTCAGTGAGGCTACTAGGACAGTGTGGCTTAGTCAATGAGTTAAATACAGAAACCGAGAGTGTGTAGGAACCTTTATAGCCACTTGACATTGGCCTGACATCCATGCATATGGTCTCTTGAGCACGGTATAGGCCAGTCCAGGTATTGTTGTCCTGCAGGGTGAGTCACACGTGGTGTGAGCTTGCTCACAATTCAGGCGCAGTGGAACCATGCGTTGGTCTGCAATGGACTAGAATGTCCAGAGCTGCTTCCTTGTCATGGTAACTTTGAGAACTGGCTGTTCTGAAGAGCATGTGGGCACTGAGGAGATTGTTCATGTGAAACTGGGACTTGGAAGTTGGGGAAGAATTCTCTCTATTGTCTCCAGCAGACCTGACACTTTGAAGCTCCTGCCAGTTCATTTCTCCTTTCTTCTCTCATGTTATCCAGAACCTTTATTCCCTTTTCCCCCCTAGAAGGTTGAATGTGATCCACTGAGTTAACTCAGAGAGAGAAGGCGGAGAGGTAGAGTTAGAGACAAAGAACACAGCTGCTGCTTCTGTTACTGAAACTGGGAATTAACTGAATTGGAGAGACTGGATAGAATTAGCAAGCTGTGGGATGGATCTGCTGGGAATTGGCTTTCTTCAAGCTGGTAGAGATGGGGATTTGGGAGGCGGGCTGGAGAGGGAAGCTCCCTGCAGACCTCAGGCGGGAGCATTCACTGTTCTTCAGCTGGAGCTGTGGTCCGGTTGGCTCCCCCCTGAGCCGAGGGGGATCCGTTTCCCCAGCTTTGCCACCTTCTCAGAATCCTCACCTCCGCTCCCCACAGCAGACATTTTCCTCCTTTTCTTTCTATCACCTGTGGTAAAGTAGTTATCTTGATCAGGGAAGCATGAAGGGCTCTGACATTTTAATTATCATCTGTCTCCTTGAACAACAAGAGTAAGAGGGAAAACAAATCCCTTAAGAGTTACCTGCTGGAGGGTTTTGCCAGGTCTCCTTTTACCCTACCTCCTGCAGAGTTAAGCGGGGGGGGGGGGGGGGGGGGGGGGGGGGCGGATCTGGGCTGCGAGGTAGGGAAAGGGGGCCTATGAAAATGCAGAGCTGTGTGTTGCCCGCAGTGTGGAACTGAGGAGGACCCCAGGAGGCTGGGTGTGGAGTGGTGTGAAGAGGCTCATACTGAGTGCTGCTATGGATCATAAGCGAGTTACATAATTTCTCTTTGCTTCTGTTTCCTAATCTAAAAGTGGGGCTCATACCAATTTCACAAGATGGATGAAGGATTAAATGCATGCGCAAAATATACGTCGGCCCCTTAGCACAGAGACAGATGCCTTACAAGCGATGCTCAGACAAGGAGGCAGTGACAGCAGGTGCTCTCAGTGAGCTATGTTTGTGTGAATTTTACCAATTTCTGGACACCTTTTTCTCTCTGGCTCCCTCAGCGTGCCAGGCGGGATAAGCTTCACTTCCCCTCTCAAGTTGTCTACATCCTAATCCCTGAAACCTGTGAATTTGTTATGTTACTTGGCAAAGGCGAATTAAGGTTGCAGGTGGAATTAAGATTGTTAATCAGCTGATTTCATCGTGGATTATCCAGGTGGACCCAACGTAATCACAAGGGTCATTAAAAGCGGAAGCGGGCAGCCTACGAGGAGCGCAGAGCGATGCCGTGTGAGGATTCAACCCTCCCGTTGCTGGCTTTGGAGATGGAAGGAAGGTCATGAGGCAAGGAAGGCAGGGCAGCTCCAGAGGCTGCAAACAGCAAGCAAAGGGATCCTTCTAGGGCCTGCAGAAGGAAGGCAGTCCTACCAACGCCTTGGGCTTAGCCTCATGAAATCCATTTCAAGCTTGTTGTTTTGAAAAACCACTGTATTTGTGGCCACGTGTGACAGCGGCAGTAGGAAACTAAAAGCCATCTCACTCTGCCTGGTGTTTGTAGAACTGCGCAAAGGCCGGCTTCTCAGGCCCTAGTTGGCAACTATTCAGCACGTGCTCACGGAGCTCTGGCTACATACACAGCATCGTTGCCCGGGCTGGGCGAGAAGGGAAGGAATGCAAGACGTCAGTCTGCTAGGTCTGACCATGGAACTGGAGAACATGGGCAGGTATAGATAGGTGCAATTTATGATACAAAGTGGTCGAAGACCTACAGGAAACAAGGGGGCCTTTGCAGCAGAGATAATGAATTTGAAGCGCTGGCTAGTATCTGAATATTTCACAGGCTTGACATTCATCTGAAAGAATGTATGTTGCATGATGCCCATTTGGAGGAATGCAGCTGGTTTGACATCCTGCCTTTCTGATTGGCAGAGATAGACAATGGGTAGAAGAGAAGAGGTGTCAATGCCATTGCTTCTTAGCTGACAACCCTGGGATATGTCCCTTTATCCTCTTCATCTATAGAATGTGGAAGGTACCCAGAGGAATTTTATAAGTATTAACTAGACATGACCTGTGCAAGTACTTTGTAAACTATAAGGAACACATACAAATAAGCTTTTTGCCTCTAATCTCTTTTGTAAAAGCTGGTAGCCCATATCCAACTGGCATCCTCAATAGTTAGGCATAAAAGCTAATGCAATCAACCTCTGGCTTAATCCACAAACTGTCAGATAAAGACTTGGGGGTGCTTTTGGGAAATTGTTAATTACAAATAAATAGCTTCTCTCCTATAGCCAGGCATCTCCGTAAACACCGGAACAGGGCAGCTTCTAGAAGAGCACTCCTGAGAAATAGAAACCATTTGCTCAGGATCACAGGGTAAGCAATGCATAGCACAGGGTGGGAAAAGGCAGGGCTTTGAGGAGTCTGTCTAGTTATGAGATTGCCTTCGCGAATGCTGGGACTTAAGGAGAGCATTCACTGTACATTCTCTGGGGGTGTAAGGATGTATCTGGTATTGGAGCATCAGAGTTTATCTTGCAAGGGAGTACAGATAAATCCCCAGGGACTGGACTCCAAGGCAGTGTCTGGTCTGACACCTATTTTTATTTCTTCCCTGGTTTGAGATGGTACAGGTGTGCAGGCCATCAGTTACCCTCAGACCTTCCCAACAGTCCCAGGGTTCCCCACAAGGTCATCATGAGGAGCAAAGGAGCTGAGGCCTAGAGAAGAGTTCTGCCAGCTAGAGAGCAGTGTCTGTCAAAGTGTGGTTCCAGAGCAGTAGCGTCGCCTCTCAAGGGCGCCTGGGTGGCTCTGCTGGGTAAGTGTCTGCCTCTTGGTTTCGGCTCAGGTCACGATCTCAGGGTCTTGAGATCAAGCCCTGCATCGCCCTCTGCACTGGGCGTGGAACCTGCTTAAGATTTTCTCCCTCTGCCCTTCCACTGCCACCCCCCACCCCCACTCGTAGGCACATTCTCTCTCAAAAAAATATATGCAAATTCTCGGCTTCCACCCCACGCCACTGAGTCAGAAATTCTGAGGTGGTGTCCAGCACTCTGTCTCAACAAGCCTTTCAGGTATGCCGTGCCCGCTACTGCTTTAGAACCCCTGCTGTCCAGTTACACCATTACCTCTTTTCCAAAGGTTTGCTGGCACCTCTGCCTCCCCACCTTTGTGATGTAGGGCGCTTCTGGGATCCCTGTAAGAGAACCAACAGTCCCAATTACGCCACTGAAAGTTTCATGTTACCTCCAAACCCCTTTGTTGCAGGAAAATCAGGGGGGTTGGTCTTCCTAGAAGGGACTTCATTAATGCTGTGGCTCTCGCTCACCAGCTCCTCTCCTGCCGGCCCCTCCATCTCCTCTCAAGACCACAGCTCAGTTCAGACCCTTATTGAGCCTATCGCTGCCCATGGAAACCTCTTTGATCAGTGGGAGGTAAAGAACATTGGCTTAGCATGCCCAAACTGATTCAGCACTGGCTCCATCCAACTATCCATTCAGTTCTTCATTCATGTGTTCCTCTTTGTCTATACTCTGGCAACAAACACTTATTGTGCAAGATGTCAAGGACACAGAGATAGCTTAGCAATTTACTTGACCAACTGTCTGAGCTTTCCCCTCCATAATTAAAACAAGAATTCTAGCAACCTCTTCATAGAGCTATGAGGATAAAATGAAATCACAGCTAAAAAGCAAACACCACAGGTCTGGCATACTTAACAAATGCTTGTTTTTCACATTGTGTCTCTCCCCTCTGATTTCTGCTGCTACGCCACCATAGTCAGGCACTGATTATGTCACTCAGCCACTCAAAGACCTCCGAAGGGCTCTCATTATTTAGTTGCCTGAGTGCCCGCTTCTCAGCCCTGCACTGACAGTCTTCCCCTGTGCTTTAGACACACCCTATCAACTCATTGATCCCTAAATGCTCTCCATTTTCTGTCATTGCCATCTGGAACGTAGCCCGTGCCTCGTCTTTCCCACAAATACCTTCACAAAGTATTTTGGATATCAGTGGTTCGAAGTCCTTCCTGGTCTCCTTAATTGGATAGGAATATGACCCTTAACCTATTTCATCTTGTATCTCTTCCTGTCTTGGGGAGCATGCTTATTCTAGTATTTCTGCAGGGCCTACACACAAACCTTGGGGCAGGAAACACATGAAGCCATCATTATAAAGCACAATGACGGAGATAGGTACGGGAACCTATGGCCATTAAGACACTAGACCCGTCTTCAGAGGAATAGGGAAGGCTTCCAGGAGACGAGTACACCTAAGACCAGGTGGAATTTTGCAAGCTAAAGGATATTGGGTAACGTATTCTCAAAGGCCAGCACCAACTCAAATGCCTACAGGTGTGAGGAAGTTAACAGGTGCGTGAGATAGGCAAGGTATGAGACACAGCAGACAGACCATGCGTGGCAGGGTCTAAAGGGGGCAGGACTCTTCCAGTGCAGCCTCATATTTCCTGGTAGGAATGCACACTCTGGTTGCCAGGTTGTCCAATTCTGTAACAGGAGGCCGAACTTCTGAGAATTTTCCAGCACATGTCCTTCCCCACCCACGCTCCTGCCCCGGTGGCTCCAGTGCCCGCTCCATGGATGCTCATTCCAGGATTGGTAGGGTTCTTTCCAGAGCCTCTAGTGGGATTTACTCTGATACCACAAGTATCTGGGGAAGTACAATGGATTTCATAGCCAGGGGACTGTGAGTATCCCAATTTTCCTCACCATTTTAGGTAATGTTAGTTTATTTCTTGATTGTGGCAAATTATACAATGATTCTTGTGACCCGATAGATGTATAAGTAATGGGTATACTTCTAATTTTAATATATGAATATTAAGATCAAGACTGTTAGGAGAATTGTTTTCCAGGTAACACTGTGTATTAAAACGTGGCACTGTTACTAAACATAAAGGTAGAGCTATCGCTAAGATAAAATTTCTCAGATTTTCACCTTTAATCTTGCTTTGTTTTTAAAGTGACATTTTGAGAGAATGCAGACTTGTTCTAAAATGCATCCTGCATGCACACACCCTCACAAGTTTGCACTTGTGTATGAAAAGATCCTGGGGCCTGTTTACCTGAGATTATTTTTTACTCTCTGTTACTTTGATTGGCTTGTCTTGCAATCCAAGGAAACTCTCAGCAGCTTATGTATCTTGAGTGATTACAATGACTTCATAATAGAAATCGTACAATTTTCACATTGATGGCTGTGTTAATTAACTTCTGAAAAGTATGAAAATTTTTGTGAGAAAAATATTACAAAAGGTTGTTTATCCCCATGAAAATTTTAGACTATGTTTATTGAAATATCAGTCAGAAACCATGTGAGGCTTACGAAGATAAAAGAGTTCTTTAAATTCTGGTCTGTTTATTTTTTCTCAGCTAAATTGCTTCTCTACAGCGAATGCTACTGACAAAAAGGTGAAAATAGGCCAAGAAGCACCATGGAAATTAAAAAAAGCCCAGAGTGCTCTTCTTAATAGAAGGTATCCTCTATGTGTCCAGGATTTTCAAAAGTGAATGAATCCAGTGTTGTATAAAATGTACATCCAGTGTTGTATAAAATGGTCCCATGCAGTATTTAACTTCATGAGAATTTCTGCCTTGCAAATATTTTCTGGTTATTTTAGTGAAACTGTCACTCATGCAACAGCTTTGAACTAGTTAACTCCTGGATAGAAGAATACAGCTTATTTTGAAGGACAGGAAAAGAAAAACGCAAACCAGTTGTAAGCCACATTGACTTCTTTCTAGTTGTGAAAGATTTTTCAGCTTTTTAAGAGAAGAGAATTAGCATAAAGTATTTCCTGGGCATCTCTTAAGGTCGAAAACTGAAGAAAATTGAAATAATGGCCCCTGTGTTTGGCTTCCTTCCTCCATAACTGAAAACTCTTCCATATGTTTGCTTTCTTACCCCTCCTCACCGCCCCCCCCCCACCCCATCTCTTTTTGATTTCCGGGATGGCTGATCTTGTTTTCCTATCTCTGGCTGCTGTTGTTTGAGAACAGCAGGATGTCCACAGGAATCGCTCTGTGAGGACTCAGAATATCTCTGTTCTTTGGGATGTTTTGTCCTCATGTCAGTGATTAGAACACGAAGAATTTAGGGGGCTCAAACCATTTACAAGGGTACAAAGTGCATTTTGTCATTTGCATCCTGAGGTCCACATCCTTCTTCAGATTTCAAATGAGCCAAAAATTAAACAAAAAGAAAAAACCAGTTCTTTGAGCTGTGGTCAGTAATAAATGTGGCATGGAGCAAGAAGACGGCGCCAGACCCACCCAGGGCCACTAGTTAGCATTCTCAGTAATGCATTGACTGCTGCCTCTTTGGGCTCAAAAAACTGGACATGCCACTTGGGCCATAGCTCGGACTTAGGTATAAGGAATGGACCAGGCCTGAGCACCTGGCTCAAATTAGAGCTTGTTAAGGGGAAGCTGGGAAACACATTGAATGGACTTGCCTCATACCAGGCATGATTTAAGGCTGAAACCCACTTAAGCTCCTTATTTCACCCAAAATCAGGACAGTCATTCGAATTTTTTAAAATTTTAATTTTAATTTTTATTCCAGTATACTTAACACACAGTATTATATTAGTTTCAGGTGTACAATATAGTGATTCAATACTTCCATACATCACCTGCTGCCCATCACAACAAGTGCCCTCCTTAATCCCCATCACTTGTTTCACGCATCCCTCCACCCACCTGTGCTCTGGTAACCATCAGTTTGTTCTCTACAGTTAAGGACACGCATTAGAATTTAAAACCCTATCAAACTCACTACGTAAGTTCTTTTGTGAAGGCAAGGACCCTAAAACTCCACATCCCCAATGCACTCTATGCTCAAGTTTAATTCCTACATCTAAAAGTAAACTGTTTAAATGATAGACTCCAGCATTTTCTGTACCTATTGCCTACTAACTCCTAGTTAGTTGATTTTCTTATCTCCATTGTGTTCATATATGATCTTAGATTTGGTCGTCCTCTACTTAAAATTGTTCTTCAGGAGTGATGTGGAGTCAGTCATTTCTACCTTAGTGAGAATTTAAAACATGTATATAGCTTCTCCCGGATATTGCTATTGATCAGTAACAATAAGTATGCAGAGGCAAATTTCAATGGTAAGAAGGTCTAACATTCAAACAGGACTAAGAGTGAACTTAGATCAGTCATAAACATTTTAGTCCTCTGCCCCAACCATTCTCAGTTAGGGACCTGACATCCTCCTCTGTTGCTGGAATAGCCTTGAGTGGTCAGTCATTGGTTTGATGGCTCTCTTGCTGTTTCCACCCAACCATTTAGAAGTTCTATGCTATTTCCCACATCACTCCATAGAAATCCTCTCCCTTGCAATGTACAAATTAGGTAACTTACGGTCTTCAAAAAGATACAGTAAAACTTAAAGAGGCCTGAAGGTCAAGGAGCTAAGATTCACAACTCGCTTCTTCTGCCTTTATAACGTGGGTTGCCATGGTGATGGGAATGTGGAAATTAGGAAAAGTCAAGGAGATGCAAAAAAAAAAAAAAAAAAAACCCAAAAAACAAAAGAAAACCTTGGTGATGTTCCCTGAGACCCTAATAGGACCGGTGCTACCAGAGGGCTGGTGCTTCTGTGGTTTGCATGTTAAATCTCATTTTTAATTGTGAAATGAAAGACTGTTGGAATTTCAAGCTTCATCAAGTATGTGGATGATTTTGGTAAGGGTCATGCAGTAGTGTGCTTGACATTGTATTGTACAGTGGGTAAGGTAGACCTTGTTGCTCCATACTCAGGATCCATAGCAAGAGGGGAGGGAAAGAAGAATGAGTCTTTCCTTGTTGTTGTTGTTGTTGTTGTTGTTTTCCTAAAGGGTGGAGAAATAAAACCTTTGAAATATTTTTCATTGACTCCGTATTCTCAGTTGAGGGCCACAAATCTCTTATGTAGAGAGATGGCCAGAACCCCCGGTCACCATTTCATTGACCATTTGCTTATAGACACTCCAGGTTCACAAGGGAAATGCTAAGCAAATGCACATATTTCACGACTAGAGGAATTTGACTGCAGAGGTCTCCACGGAGACCTTGGCCCTGGGGAGCTGGAGGGCCCACAGTCTGTGGATCAAGCCTATCACTTAGAGCTTCATACTTGGGTTGGTCCTCCAGATCTTACTAGTCAGAAGGCAATAAAAGGCAGAAAATGGTAGATACAAGAGCAAGAGACAGCTGTGTTCTTCCTAAAGTCTAGAGTATGTGGCCTCTGCCACCTACTCCATGGGTTCTGATACCTGAAGCCCATCTTATACCCACTGGGTTCTTTACAAGGGAGAGAGGGAAGGCAGCAGTCTTAGTCACAAGCTGGAGGAAGTCTGCCTTGTCTCGTCATACCAACTCTGTGAGAGGGCATGGAGGGACTCAGGGATGGAGATAAAAGTTTTTGGAGAAAAATCCAAAGAGGATATGTGTGTGGACAAATGAGCTTTAAACTTCTTGGCCTGCTTGGGTGCCCCAGTCCCCAGAGTCTATCGGCCTAGGAGCATCTGGGGTCTCGTTCGACATCACTGACCCTCCTGGTCCTCAAAACTCCTTCTGGCCCAGAGCAGTTTCACAACGCCCAGTGCCTACATGGCCCAGGCATGCAATGTCAGCATGTGAAAAGGCCCATGGAGGGAGTTGGGGGAATTAGAGTGTGCAGTGGGAATAGCTATTCAGGTCTAGCTGATGATCATCATGAGAAAATGCAATGCCAGATACTCCAATTTTTAAAGTAAAGCTACGAATTCAGGTTTTTATGGAGATCTCTCATTCTTAGAATGCTAGCTCCATTTAAAACACAAAAACACTTTATACCAGATATAGGTGGATGGTCAGTAACCAATGTTTTCCCTGAAGCTTACCCATGAAAACACCACTATCCAACGTTGAAAAGTAAGTTTGGGAAACTCAAGACAGAGCATATTACTAGCATGTGGAGAAGACCATGCAGGAGCTTATGCCTCGGGACACTCCAGCATAACTAAAGCAGAGCACAGTCCCAAAAACCTATAGGTACAGTCCAATTGCTTCTTCCTATTTTGGTCCAGGCTGCCATCATCTCTTGCTTCGATCACTGTAATGATCTCCTAAGTCATCTCCTTGTGTCTGTAATTGTCCTTTAGCTCAACACTGCCATCAGAGAGAGCTTTTCAAAGCATGTTAAGTCCTGTCTCTCCTCTGCTGAAAACACTGCAGTGGTTCCCATTTCACCCAGACCCAAAGCCAAAGGCCTTATTATTGCCCACAATGTCCTTGGTGTTCGGGCCCCGTTCTTCTCTGACTTCATTTCCTACTCCGCTCTCGCACTCTTGCTCTCGCTCTTTCTCTTCATGCACTTCCCAACTTTGGGCTTTGCACTGACTCTTCCCACTGACTTAGATACTCTTCGCCCTAATATCCATACACTCCCTTTAATGTAGAAGCCTGCCCTGATCACTTGATTTGGAATTGTCATTCACTCCTCCCTGGCAGTCCCTATCCCCTTTACTCTGCTTTGCTTTTTCTTTTTATCCATAGGGTACATCCCTTCCATCATAATATATAACTTATTCTGTTATTTATTGATGATCATTTCCCACTGAAATATAAGCTCCATAAGGGCAAGAATATTTGTTTTGTTCACTTATAGATCTCCGGGACATAACCAAGTGCTTGCATAAAGTACAGTGGAAACACTCACTATGTCTTTGTTGCGAATTAACGAATGAAAGCAATTACGCTTGGAAACCTATTTCCGCAGGAGTCCCAGTGCCCTAACAGATCGTAATGCTGTGGAGAATAACAGGTGCACCCTGAGGCCTCTTGTGTGGCTGGATTGAATCTGGAGATTCAGTGGCTCTTGAACGTGTCAAGGACCATGGGCAATGAGTGGCGAGAGAAAACAACAGGCTTCTTGAGTTTTGCTCTCGCGGAGGTGCTACGGGAGCAGACAAGCCTGGAAGAGCTTGGTCTGAAACAGTGTACAAGGAGCAGAGCCCCACGCTCGCACTGCCTCTTTGAAATCTGGTTGAGGATGACATCTCCTTGGCAAAAGCTCAGTCCCCACAGTCCTGACTAATGTTCCGTTAAGGCCTTGAGGTAGCAAAACCATTTCTCCTAGGAGCTCGTTTGAGCCCCGGCAGAAAGACAGGCAATTTATCCCTGTGTGCTGGCAACTGGCCTCTCCTCAACATCTGTTCCTTTCATTTTTCCTGTTACCACACACATGCCAATTAATTTTTGACTCCATTAACACATACTTCCTGCCACATCACCCACCATCCCTGCTCTCTTCTCAGTGAGCTTCCTTCAGACCTACCCTTGGGAGAGGGAACATTCACAAGGCATGATCCCAAGTCAACTTTACTGAGAGAGCTGAGGTATCAGTGGAATCTTATTTCATCCTCAGCCCACTACACACTTTTTGAGTAAAAACTACACACAGCACAAGACATAGCTCACTGGCAGGACTTTTAACTTGAAAACATGAATGCGTACCATCGCAGGGAGGCCCTACCCCTGACTGAGACTGCCCTCCTAACACCTACCCAACCTCATCCCACCTAGAGAAAGCCTATGGTTGATGACTACTTGAGAAAGGGCCTGAAAGCCAGCCAGAGGCTATAAGGTTTGGCAAAGGAGGTAGCAGGGAGCTGACCTGTGAGAACAGAAGACAGGACTTCATTACCTTGAGGTCTGAGAGGACAGCTTTCAGCCTCTGGAGCTCCTGAGTGTTAGGAAGAGAACCAGATTGAATCACTTTAGTGGCCACAGTGGCAGAGGAAGTCAAAACTTCAAGGTTGGCATGCTTGGGTCTTTCATTTGGGCTGGTCTCACGTTCTCCCCAGTTATGGTCACATTAGTGACCCTCCCTCCAGGCCTTTCCTCACTTTATGCTTCTACCTCCCAACCCAATACCATTCATCTCAAAAGCTAGCCATATGCCTCCCTCTTTTGTGGACCCTTCCTGATTAATCTTATCCAATAAATCCAACATCTAGAGATCGCCGTGACTCCCTCATCTCCTTGCCATACAGCTTAGCATTCCATGTACTATTTCGTACATATCGATTGTTGCTCCTACCACCTTATCAAATCCTATCCCCCATAATATAATGCTGTTACAATAATGTTGAAGTGAGGACCTCAGAGAGATCCAAGCTCACCAGCAATGTGATATTAAGGAATTGGGGTATGGTTTCAGTGTGGAGAATAATGATACCCACATAGAAGGTGTGTACCCAAGTGATTCCAAAATGATCCACTCAATCAAGGAAAGATAGTATTAGAACTTCTACTTACATTTACTTTTCAATTTCATCGTTTTAAGATTTCTATTGTGTAACTTATACTTGCATTATATTAGCCAAGTAGTATAGGTGCACATAATTTATAAATAAGTTAATACACATAAATTAGAGGGGCTAGGTCAAAGTTATGTTAGAAGAGTGTGTGCTATCAAAAAATCTTTGAGATTACTGGCATAAAAGTCCAAACAGAAAAATAGACCTCTGGATCTGTCTACATATTCCTGAATAAAGTAAAAAGATTATCTGACTTCAGAAGGAACCAATCTGATGTATTTGATATATTTATCATACAGTGTAACTCCAAACCATTTGCATTTCTTGCTATGGTAAGTGTATTGGCTTTTGAGAAACCTTCCTTTTTAAAAGTGTGGGTTCTAAGATTCTAAATTATAGCAGTTTGTTGACATTTATGAATTGTGGGGCCAGAAATAGCAAATCTTAATCTCTGAATAAGGGTAATCAACAAGTTTAAACTAGATGGTTCCTCTCAAGTCCTGAATTACTAAATGCTGCTTTCTGGCTGTGAGGATGGGTGTGTAAAGGAAGAACCAAGTGACAGCCATGAGACAGGCCTAAGAAATTGACCCAAGAAATGTTACAAATTTCATGTAATCTCATTTTGTAGTAAAGGGTTAACCACCAGGCCTGGGTTGTTGACACTCTTCATATTCTAAAGAAAAAGAAACTCGTCCTTGACTGGTTCCCCTCCTGGGACCTAACTACTAAATCCTTAGGATATCCTGCTTGATAAGAGGCCCTTTGTGTACCTGGGGCCTTGGGCCACGCCAGATAGTTTATGCTAATGACGTGATCGATGGTGGGGGCCTTGGGCCATGTTGTATCAGTTTGACCTTGGGAGGGGTGGGGTACTCCAGGCCCACATTACCAATCCCCAATGGTAAACCCTGGACGCCAAGGCTCAGATAAGCTTCCCTGGTTGGCAATACTCTGTACATGTTGTCACATATTATTACTGGGAGAAATAATCATTGTCTGTAAACTCCACCGAGAGAGGAAACTTGTACCTGCCCTATACTCCTTTTCCTGATTTTAATGTGTATCTGTTCCCTATAATAAGATACAGCCGTATGTAAAACGGCTTTTCTGTGTTCTGCGTCCTTTGAATCATTGAATTTGGGGGAATTCTAGCACAGTGATGACAGTATCTATGATGGGGATCATCATCGATCATATGATCTTATTGCATGGAATAGAAACATGAAGCTCAGAAAGGGGAAGTGACCTGCCCTAGGTTGCACAGCTGGGAAATAATAGAGGGAAGGATCCCAATCCAAGAGTGTTGGATACTGAAATTTGTCCTCAGATTTCCTGCAATCAAATACCAGTTCTGCCACTTACTAGCTGTGTGACTTTGTCCAAATTCATGTTTCTGTGGCTTCAGTTGCTTCCTCTGTAAAGCAGGGATGATAAAAGCAGCCTCAAAGGGCTGTCGGAGTTGTGAGGATGAGACAGTGCATGCAAAGATATTTAGAAGAGTGCCTGGCATATGGTAAACACTTAGCAGTTATTAGTTTATGTAATTATGATGATGAAAGCAGTACTTGAGACTAGATTTATTCCAAACTGAAGAAACAGGCCACTAGCTATGTGAGTGTATATGCGCAAATATATACATTTCAGCTATTCCTAAATCTCATCCCTGCTGCTCCTCTACGCAGTCATTTATTTTTATGTGTTTTGGTCCCGGCTAATCCTATCAAACTAAAGAGAAAGACCTGGGTTCTCTGCTCTTTCTCCTGTGAGGTGTAGCTTCCATTGCCAAAGGCAGCAATCTTGGCCTCAGGCTGAAGTTGATACTGATGGCAGAATGGACAGAAAGAATCTCATTTCTCTTCCTCCTTCCTTTTTTTTTTTTTGTATAATTGATATATAATATTGCATTAGTTTTAGGATATTTATATATATATTGGATATTTATATATATTGCAAGAATGATCACCACAGTAAGTCTAGTTAACATCTCTTACCGCACAGTTACAAGAAGTTTTTTTTCTTGAGATAAGGACTTTTCAGATATACTCTCCTAGCAACTTTCAAATATGTAACAAATTATTATTAACTGTAGTCACCATGCTGTATAGTATATCCCCATATCTTAATTATTTTGTAACTGGAAATTTGTAGCTTTTGACCACCTTCACTCATTTTTCGCATCTCCCACACTCTACCTTCGGCAACCACCAATCCATTCTTTGTATCTATGAGCTTGGTTTGTTGTTGTTGTTTCTAAATTCTACATATAAGGGGCGCCTGGGTGGCTCAGTTGTTAAGCATCTGCCTTCGGCTCAGGTCATGATCCCAGAGTCCTGGGGATCGAGCCCCGCATCGGGCTCCCCGCTCCGCAGGGCGCCTGCTTCTCCCTCTCCCACTCCCCCTGCTTGTGTTTCCCTCTCTCGCTGTGTCTCTCTCTGTCTCAAATAAATAAATAAAAATCTTTAAAAATAAATAAATTCTACATATAAGTGAGGCTATCATATCAGTATTTTCTTTCTCTGTCTGACATATTTCACTTAGCATAATGCTGTCACGGTCTATCCATGTTGTCATAAATGGCAGAATTTCATTCCTTTTTATGACTGCTATATATATATAGCATATATATATATATCCATCTTATATATATCTCCATCTTTTTTAACCATTCATCTCTCAATGGATGTTTGGGTTGTTGCCATATCTTGGCTATTGAAAATATGCTGTAAAATATTCAAGGAGCACTTGGGTGGCTCAGATGGTTAAGCGTGTGCCTTCGGCTCAGGTCATGATCCCAGGCTCCTGGGATCGAGTCCCACATCGGGCTCCCTGCTCCACGGGAAGCCTGCTTCTCCCTCTGCCTCTCTCTCTCTCTCTCTCTCTCTCTCTGACTCTCATGAATAAATAAATAAAACATTTAAAAAAAATAAAAATAAAATATTCAAAACATGAGATGCATATATATTTCAAATTAGTGTTTAGTTTTCTTTGGATGAATACCCAGAAGTGAAATTCTGGATCACATGATAGTTCTACTTTAATTTTTTGAGGAATGTTCTACCAATTTCCATAGTGAATATACCAATTTACACTCTGACCAACACTTCATAAGAGTTCCCTTTTCTCCACATCCTCACCAGCACATGTTATTTCTTGTGTTTTGATAATAGGCATTCTAAGAGGTGCGTGGTAATATCTCATTGGGGTTTGATTTGCATTTCCCTGACCATTAGTGATATTGAGCATCTTTCCATGTACCTGTTGGCCATCTGTATGTCTTCACTGGAAATATGTCTATTCAGCTCTTCTGCCCATTTTTAAATTGAATTGTATGAGTTTTTGTCATTGAGTTGTAGGAGTTCTTTATATATTTTGGATGTTAACCACTTATCAGATAAATGATTTACAAATACTTTCTCCCATTTCAGTAGGTTATCTTTTCATTTCAGTGATGGTTTCCTTTTGGGTGCATAAGCTCGTTAGTTTGATGTAGTCCCATCTGTTTATTTTTCCTTTTGTTGCTTCTGCTTTTGGAGTTAGATTCAAAAACTCTTTGCCAAGAGCAATGTCAAGGAGCTTACTGCTTATATTTTCTTCTAGGAGTTTTATTGTTTTAGGTCTTAAATTTAAGTCTTTAATATGTTTTGAGTTAATTTTTGTGTATGTTGTAAGATAGTGGTGGAGTTACATTCTTTTGCATGTGGTTATCAAGTTTTCCCAACACCATTTATTGAAGAAACTTCTTCCCCTTGGCTCCTGTGTCATAAATTAATTGTCCATATATCTGTGGGTTCACTTCTGGGCTCTCCATTTTGTTCCATTCATCTCTTTTTTTTTTATACCAATACCACAGTGTTTTGATTACTGGTTTGAAATCAGGGACTATATCATGAAACTCCAGCTTTGTTCTTTCTCAGGATTACTTTGGCCATTAGGGATCTGTGTGATGCCATACAAATTTTAGGACTGTCTGTTTTATTTCTGTGAAAAATACCATTGGAATATTGATACGGATTGCACTGAATTTGCAGGTTGCTTTGGGAAGTATGGACATCTTAACAGTATTATTTCTTCCAGTTCAAGAGCATGGAATATCTTTCCACTTATTTGTGTCTTCTTCAATTTCTTTCATCAGTGTCTTAGTATTTTAAGTGTACAGGTCTTTTACATCCTTGGTTAAATTTATTCCTAAGTATTTTATTATTTTTGCATCCAGTTGTAAATGGAATTGTTTTCTTTCTTTTTGATAGTTTGTTATTAGTGCTTAGAAATGCAACTGATTTTAGTGTATTGGTTTTGTATCCACAACTTTACTAAATTTATTTATTTGTTTTAATATATTTTTTTTTTTTTTTGGTGGGGACTTTTGGGTTTTCTAAGTATGTCACCTTTAAATAATGAAAGTTTTACTTCTTCCTTTCCAATTTATTTCTTCTTCTTGCCTAATCGTCCTGGTTAGGACTTTCAATACTATGTTGAATAAAAAAGGTGAAAGTGGGCATCCTTGTCTGGTTCTTGACCTTTTTGCCATTGAGTATAATGTTAGCTAGGGGCCTGTCATATATGGTTTTTATTATGTTGAGGTACCTCTATACCCACTTTGCTGAGAGTTTTTATTGTAAACGGATGTTGAATTTTGTCAAATGCTTTTTCTTTATCTATTGAGATGATCATATGATTTTTATCCCTTACATTTTAATATGGTGTTATATTGATTAATATGCAGATGTTTATCAATCTTTGCATCCCTCAAATAAATCCCCACTTGATCTTGGTGTATGATTCTTTTAATGTACTGTTGAATTTGGTTTGCTAGTAACTTGTTGAGGATTTTTACATCTGTTTTTATCAAGCATATTGGCTTGTAAATTTCTTTCCTTGTGGTGTCCTTGTTTGGTTTTGGGTTCAGGGTAATGCCGGCCTTGTAAAATGAGTTTGGAAGTGTCCCTTCATCTTGCATTTTCTGGAGGGATTTCAGAAGGATTGGTATTAATTCTTCGATTTTTTTTTTTTTTTTTTTTTTTTTTGCATAATTGAGCAGTGAAGCAGTCTGGTCCTGAACTTTTTTTGTTACTGATTGAAACTTTTTACCAGAATTTGTCTATTCAGATTTTCTATTTCTTCATGATTCATTTTTGGAAGGTTGTATGTTTCTAGGAATTTGTCTATTTTTCTCTAGGTTGTCCAATTTGTTGGTATAAAAATGTTCATAGTAGTCTCTTATAATCCTTTGTATTTCTGTGGTATCAGTTGTAACTTCTCCTCTTTCATTTCTGATTGTATTTATTTGAGCCCTTTATTTTTTTTTCTGGTGACTCTAGCAAAAGGTTTGTCAATTTTGTTTGTCTTTTCAAAGAACCAGTTCTTCCTTTCGAAGACCACCATGTCTTCGTGGTCTCTATTTTACTTATTTCCACTCTGATCTTTGTTACTTCCTACCTCCTAACTTTGGGCTTCATTTATTTTTCTTTTTCGAGTTTTTGAGGTATAAAGTTAGGTTGTTTCAGATTTTTTTCTTAAGGTAGGCATTTATCACTATGTATCTCCCTCTTAGAACTGCTCTTGCTGCCTCCCATAAATTTTGGCATGTTGTATATCCATTTTCATTTATCTCAAGGTAATTTTTTAATTTCCCCTTTGATTTCCTTAGTAACCAATTGCTTGTTAAGAATCTAAGTTGTTGATGATGTTCTTGAGCCACTGAATTCTTGGATTCTACCCTACTTTTAGATTTCCTTTTATAAAAATAATACATTACATTGTTACTTCATCACTTTGACTTAGGGATTTTTGTTTATCTGTTCGTTTGTAACTTACAACTGAAAGCATCTTAACTAACACAACCCAACCCCCTCAGTTGACTTTCAACTTTGCTACTCTGTCTTGAAAATTCTAAAGACAAAATTTTCTTCCCTTCAGTCAACTAGGATTTTTTTAGTTGCGGGAAAGAGAAAATCAATTCAGGCTTACTTGACCCTCAGTCAGTTACATTGTTTCACATCACAGAAATTTCCTGAGGTAGAATGAACTCTAAGTGTGGTTTGATGGGGTCTCCGGCTCCATTTCTCTTTGTCCTCCCAGCTCTTTTTCTTGTGTTAGTTTCATCCTCGTCTGTCCTGGCAAGGTAACTAAGTGGGTGATTCTATCTGTCACCCTTCCAGAAGCCATTTCCCACCCCTTCATACCTCTATACTAGGTGGAAATCTACTTTTGTTTAGTGTGTAATAGAGATCCCCTTATCCTCAGGGATCACGGTTCTGGGTCTGGTTTACAGGTAAGTGTGTAACCCAGTCCTTCTTTTAGGGTTGTTTGAGAATGACCCTTTTTAGTCCTGATGGGAGGAAGGCATGTGTGAGGAGAAATGATGCTTTGTGCTTTGTGTCCCCTCTGGCCCCTGCTGCTGAATACAAATGCATGAGGATGGATCTGCTGCAATAATAAGGCCAAGTGAATCATGGAGACTTTGCCTAAAAACCATCTCACTTAAGCCAGCTAACTCTTATCTCTGACTACTTGTTTTTTTGTTTGTTTGTTTGTTTTTAGATTTTATTTATTTATTTGACAGAAAGAGGGAGAGCTAGAGAGGGAACACAAGCAGGGGGAGCAGGAGAGAGAGAAGCAGACTCCTTGCTGAGCAGGGAGCCTGATGCGGGGCTCGATCCCAGGACCCCGGGATCATGACCTAAGCCAAAGGCAGACGTTTAACAATGGAGCCACCCAGGCACCCCTGATGTACTTGTTTTGTTTTGTTTTGTTTTGTTTTTTTAACAATAACAAACTACTTTAATCAAGTATTTTGGTTGCTTTTCACTGAAAGCATTCTTGACTAGTACAGCCTCACCAGCAGCAACCGGGGTTGTGTGCTTCCTTGTTTACATCCAAGGAGACAGAACCTACTACTAACTGTACCCAATGATTAAAAGTCCTAAACCTCATTCTGATTGAACCATCAATGCACCAATCACTATGGCACTGGGGATGACATAGTCCTGATTACCTTAGTCCAAAATGGAGTCAATCTCTACCAAGCCAAAAGTGTGGGGAGTGGGGAAGAGGGGATGAAGGGAGAATATGTAATGATTTGTAGGAATAAATCATAATGTTCATCACACACCTCCAGTCACATAAGCAAATATTAATAAGCACTGTGGTGGCCATGGAGGTGTACTACTCAGATGTTTCTTCAAAAGAACTTTCTGTGGACATATATTCAGTTGATGGCCTCCAGCTTTGGCACCTGTGGGCCCACCATGGTGTTTGTGCTAAGACAGGAGTATTAGATTCCAGTCATTCCTGCTCACTGAGGGTCTCCTCTATTGTCAGTCTTGCTCCTGTTGGCCAGCCTGAGACTTTCACAGAACAGCACTGTATTCTGAGGCTGCTCCTAATCGAGCTTTTGTCCCTCTCTCCTGTCAAAAGTGTCAGACTTGCATAATCGTCTAGGACCTCTGCATGCACCTACTCCTGCTCCTTCTTTCCTTTACTCTGGACAGGCATTTCCTTAGGACAGGCATAAATCCTTACATATCTAAATCTTTCATCACATCTGTTCCTCACAGGCCCAAACTGATGCAAGCATGTACCAGATGGTTCAGTGCTACACATTTTTGAGCACATAATTGTCCTGAGAGTGAGTGCTTCTCTCTTGAGAGTGAGTGCCCTCTGATGGCCTCATTTGCCTCCCTAGTCCCAGCCCTGTGACATAGTAAATATTTTAGACTTTGAGGTTATATAGTCGTTATCACAAGTACTCAACTTTGTTATCACAGAGCAAAATCAACCATAGACAATATATAAACAAGTGGGCATGAACATGTTCCAATAAAACTTTATTTACAAAAACAGGCAACATCCCTTGGGGCGCCTGGGTGGCTCAGTTGGTTAAGTGTCCCACTCTTGATTTTGGCTCAGGTCATGATCTCAGGGTCCTGGGGTCGAGCCCTGTGTTGGCGGCTCCTTGCTCAGCAGGGAGTCTGCTGGAAATTCTCCCCCACGCTCCCTTGCTCACTTGCTCTCTCTCTCTAAAATAAATAAATAAAAATCTTTAAAAAGAAAATAGGCAGCATCCCAACAGGGCCTACTGGCCATAGTTTGTTAACTCCTGATATAAAGGATTGATTGGAGGTAAAAAGAAAGTAGAGTCGGGCGCCTGGGTGGCTCAGTTGGTTAAGCGACTGCCTTCGGCTCAGGTCATGATCCTGGAGTTCCGGGATCGAGTCCCACATCGGGCTCCCTGCTTGGCAGAGAGTCTGCTTCTCCTTCTCACCCTCCTCCCTCTCGTGCTCTCTATCTCTCATTCTTTCTCTCTCTCAAATAAATAAATAAAATCTTTAAAAAAAAAAAAGAAAGTAGAGTCAATTACAATAGTTTAGATGAAAAATAATGGTTAGCTGATGTTGGTAAAGAAAACAAAATAAGGGCGCCTGGGTGTCTCAGTTGGCTAAGTGTCTGCCTTCAGTTCAGGTCATGATCCCGGGGTCCTGGAATCGAGCCCCGCATTGGGCTCCCTGCTCAGTGAGGAGCCTGCTTCTCCCTCTCCCTCTGCCCCTCCCCTTGCTTATGCTCTCTCTCTCTCTCTCTTTCTTTCCCTTTCTCTCAAATAAATAAATAAAATCTTTTTTTAAAAAAAACAAAATGAAGGAGACAGTTGTCACTTTCTTCATACTATAAAATTCATACATGTTAATTTTTTAAAAATGAAATTTATAGGAAAATGCAAGGGAGAAAATAGTCATAAAATGAGCCATTTTTTATGTGATTTCTTTCAGTAATTTTCTAATTTTCAGTAACTTGCAGTAATATTGCCAAATTCTCTTTAGTAGTATATTATCTTTACTCAATACTCTTATATTATTAACATGTCCTCATACCATTAAAAGATCTTTAAAGAATTATTTCTGATGGTTGTACAATATTTGACCGTGCATTCTGTAATTTAGTTATTCCTCTATTCACATGTTTAAGATTGATTCTAGAATCTCAACAGAAAGGGAACTTGGAGATTAACCTTATAAAATCTGTTTTCATTTTTTTTAAATATATCTTTGAATGATTTTACAGTCTCCAATATTTGGGAAAAGTTTTAAAGGTCATGGCCTTTTAAGGAAGTCACAATAACATTGGCATATTCAAAACCTTGAGAATTCTGTAATAACAATGGAAACTCCTTACCTTATTTTAACCCAGAATGTCCCAAAGACACTTGCTTATCAAATCATGCCTCCCTTTATTCTGGCCGAAGACCTATTGTATCCTCCAGGACTCTAATACTTTAAGGAAAACACTTTGGAAAAAACTGCTACAAGGCTTTTCCATCGCAAAATGAAATTAGAAGGCAAGCAGTGTTAGCAGAATGCAGTTCTATTAAAGTTCAAATGATGTGGTAGCTTTAATAGATAAACCTGGAAGACAATCAATGGATGTGAATATAATGCGCTTATTTTGTATTATTCCTAAAGAACCTTTTTATTGAAATTAGGAGATTAAAAATATGTCAAATAGAGATTATAGATGGCCCCTGAACTGAGGCAAGAAACGAATTTATGAATCCTGCCACAACTGCAGTCTCAAAGTAAATGAAAGAGTTAGAACTTGTCGGTTTAAGAGTTATAGATTTCTATAGTTAGAAGCAAATGATAAATGATGAGCATTGATAGGATAATTTCAGCATGGAACATAACAGCTGAATATTATTTATATTTTATTATATATCAAGGGTATTGCAGTGTTAAAATATCATCTTGAAATATAAATCTAAAGACATATTAATCTGCATCTGCATTTCTGAAATAGTGAAATCCTCAAATGAAATTGGTACTTGGTGCATTTGTCAGTTCATTGATACTCTTGCCATTTTGTGGAAACAGAGAAAAGAGAAAGAACATTTTCTATTTTCCAAGGAGTTATGCTTCATATTTTTCATGAACTTACATTAGCAGGAACCAACTGAAGATTCTTTTGTTGGGTATAGTGATTTCAGCAGCTGTCTGTGAAAGAAAATGACTATTTTATAGCCAATGACAAAAATTAAGTCTGCATTCCTAAACACAGGGAGATCATACAAAATACCTACAGTGACTTCACAAGAGGGCCAACTCCAGGCTATATCCTATTTAAACAAATTTTCAGACTGTACTAATTAGAAGAAGGGGGAGTATAATAAAGAGTCTGAATTAAATATCATAAGACTTGCAAATGGAACCAAAAGCTCATATAACATTTCTAGTTTTAGAACTAGCCACCTTTACCATAAAAAGTTCAAAAGGAAAAAATAAATAAAAGTAGAGAACTACTTAGTCTTAACCCCCATAGAGAGTGTCCTTGACCTAGATTATTAGATAAGAAATGGTGAACTGGAAAACCATGTACATGTTTACACATAATCTTCATTCACATTTATATCCATGCATATAGATGCCAGTTGTATGTAAAAGATGTTTCCCAGCAACGCTGTTAGATTACAGTGTCACAGCAGTAAACTGACGTGATCTCAACGAAGTCTGGAATGCTCAGCAATAGTTAAATCTGCTTTAATAGACATTCCATTAGCCTTACTAACTCATTGCCTAAGCTCTTTCAAGACTGAAATTCTGAGCCCATTTACATTTTATTAGTGTTAAGTTGAGCTAGACTGCAGCATATATATATATATATTTATGACTTCAGTTTACCAATCTTATTCTAGATTGTGTTTTCCAAGTATTTCTTTTCTGTGTAGAGTGGATTCCGTTCACCTTCCTCTGATGGGACCAGATTGGCATTTCTAAAAGTCACCAGGCCTGTAGGAGGGAGTTTTGAGTTTATTATAGAGATAGGGATTATAGATTTTTCTAAATATTTTTAAGAAAAAAGGAAGTATCTACATGGAAAAATTGGTCGTGTACTCTTTAGTCCTATATCTTCCATTTCTCCTCCTCTACCCCAAGGCCGTCTGATGATATCTGAGCATGGGAGGTCTCTGTCTCCCCATTTCCCTTGTCAAAAGCACACACCATTAGTCTCCTCCTTCTCAGAAGGAGTGAAGTGTTTCTTTCAATATCATACGCCCATCCTACTTGGGGCTGGTACTATAATCTCCTGGAGTAAATTTTACTTTCAAAAGAGCTAAAAATTCATGCCTTTTAGTAATGGAACAGATCCCAAGTATACAAAATTAATGGAATATTGGGATTGGTTTTCTAAATTAAAATTACATTGCTATAGACCCCTGGTATGAACAGAGAGCATAGGTCAGCATTGTTTCCCTTTCATCCATAGGAAAGTAAAAGTAAACAAAAGAAAATTTCAGTGAATATCATTTTCAGTGAGAAGATAGGAGACAGATATAACCAAATTCTAGGATACATATGAGGGGCATAAAGCTTCTAGAGAAAACATAGCAAAGATCTTTATGACACCAGGACAAGGAAAGATTTCATAGACAGGACACAGAAAACAATGAGAAAAAAATAATGAATTAGACTTCTTCTGAGTCAAAACTTCTCATCAAATTACACTGTTAAATAAATAAACCACACACAGGGAGAAAATGTTTGCCCTAGTTATATCTGGCATAGTGCTTGTATTCAGAATATGTAAAGAACATCTATAATTCAATAACAAAATGCCAAATAATCCAATAAAAAAATGGGCATACCCAAAGTTAGCTAAACTGCAAGGTCTGAGGGCACAGTCTTCCACATCCACTCTCACTTCTGAAACCAATTTCAAGTTTGGTGGGGCATGGTTTCCAAAACCACCTTCATGTTCAGTAATTCTCTGGATATACTCACAGAACTTACTGAAAGCTATTATACTCTTGGTTATAATTCATTACAGAAAAAAAAAATACAGAAAATCAGCCAGAGAAAGAGACTGCTAAGGCAGAGTCTGGGTTAGTTCCAAATGTGAGGTTTCTGTTGTCCCCAAGATACATTACCCTCCCAGCATTGATATTTGACAATATACATAGAATAGTGTCAATTTTGAAAGCTCATCTAAAGTTTGGGATCCATAGTTTTTATTTCATTGCATAGGCATGACTGATTGATTGCCCACATGGTTGATCTGAGCTTATAGGTGAACTGACTCCACATGACCCAAAGCACCCACCCTCTATTCATAAGGTTGATCTTTTGGTGTCCGGCACTCCTGTCCTAAACAAAGACACTCCTATCAGGTATAATAGATTACTCTCCAGAAAACAAGCACAAAGGCCAGAATTTCTCTTTGGTGACTTTTTTTATGACAAAGGGCAAAGGACCCTCTCTGCAAAGGAAGATATGTGATTGATCAATTGGTACACCAAATATTGCTCAAATCAGTAGGTAATCAGGGAAATGCAAAGTAACACCACAGAAACACTACAGTCCACTAAAATGGATAAAATGAAAATAACTTGACACCATGAAGTATTGTTGTGAGTGTGGACCAGCTAGAATTCTCATAGATTTCCTGGGCAGGTATAAAATTGTACAAAACCTTGTGTTACAAAGTTAAAAATACATATGATCCAGCATTCCACTCCAAATTAATGAATACATTTTTCTATAAAATGTGTGTACAAGAGTTTTCATACCAGCTTTAGTCATAATAGTTAAAACTAGGTACAACCCAAATGTCCATTAACAAGAGAATGCATAAGCAGCTTGTGGTATAGTCTTATAATACAACCCTAATTCTCAATAGAAAAGAATAAACTACTGGTTTACCCAGGAACATGAATGGCTCTTAAACAATTTATGCTGAGTGAGAGAGGCCAAATACAAAAAGAATACATAGTGTGTGATTCCATTTATACAAAATCATAGGACTGGCAAAACTAATCTATGCTGATAAAAATCAGAATAGTGGTTGACGTACAAGAAAGTGGGGTGGGAGAGGGTTGTGACTGACCGGGGAGAAACTCCAAGAAACTTTCTGGTGTGATGGAAATGTCCCATAACTTGGTAGAGGTAAGGGTTGCAAGTATAAAGTATAAGCCGTTGTCAACTCATCAACTTGAATACTTAAGATTTGTGCATTTATTGTGTGTAAATTACACCTCAGTTTTAAATCCACTTTCTGAAAGTGAGACTCATCTAGAAAAAGACAAGCTATAAATTCTTTGTTTGGAGTGATGGATGGGAGCTGTGTATAGACTTCTGCTGGGCTGGTTTCAATTCAGAGAAAAAGAGGAAACTATACAAGTGGATAGTGGATCCAGAAAAATCCAACTCATTCAGTAATAAGAAATAGGAATAGGCCCAACATCAATATAAAAATTTTATTTTTTTAAAAAAGGCAGAAAATAGCAGCAACAACCATAACAGACTGAATTGTGTTCTCCCAAGTTCCTATGTTGAAGCCCCAATGTGACAGTATTTGGAGATAGGGTCTTTAAAGAAGTAATTAAAGTTAACAGATAATAAGGTGGGGTCCCTAATCCAATAGGACTGGTGTTCTGGTAAGAAGAGAAAGAGACACAGAGGAAAGGCCATGTGCAAGGAAGGGAGGGAAGCTTCAGGAGAAACCAAACCCATCAACCGCTTGATCTTGGACTTCCAGACTCTAGAATGGGAAGAGATAAATTTCTATTGTTTAAGCCACCTAGTCTGTGGTATTTTGTTATGATAGCAATGGTAAACTGATATACCACAGATGAAGAACATTCACAAATTCAAAATAATTTTCCATAGAGAATATGAATATGGTTATAAAATATTTTTTTATTTTTTTTATTTAAAGAAAAAATTGCCTCCAGGGAGAGCACAATAGAGAAATGCAAAAACTACAGAAAGACATGAGCCAACAAGAGAGATGAAACGACTTGGCAGAATTAACAGAGGCATTAGAAGAAAAAGCAAAACTGTCATAAAAATAAAAATAAAATGGGAAGGATTCCAAGGAAGAAAAGACAATAAGAGAATATAAATTAGTAATGAGGGTGAAAAAAACTAGAAATTTTGGAAGAGGTAAAAAGCATTTGGAAATAAAAATTATAGGTAGAGATAGATACAGGAGATAAGCAAGGGAGATCCACCAGCCAAATAATTGGAATTCAAAAATTATAAACTCAGTAATGGAAAAATAAATATTTGATGATCTAATTCAACGTTTTCACCATGATAAAAGCATGCATATAACTCTATCAATTGAATGGGCATCCAGTGTACCAGAGAAAATTGAGCCAAAATGGTCAAAAAAGAGACTTATCATTATAAAGAAATAGATGGAGACTGCTTCTGAGGTTGAGCTGAGGATGCCTTGCTGTAAGAAAAGACAAGTTCTTCTTCTCAGATAACATGAATGTTACACATTCCTGCATAAGAACGTATCATTTTGCAAGGTGCTGAACTGCAAAGTGGCAGGGCCAGCTCATACCTGCTCCCAAGAGCCAATTGATAAAAAGGCAGGAATTTTGCAAGCTAGTCTTTAAATCACTGATAGCCTGAAATTAGCCATTGTGCGAACATTTATACCGCGGAAATTGGTAAACACTACTAATCAGGGCACTTTCCCTCCCTCCCTCTGCTGGCTTAGCAGCACACCACTGGCTAGAAGTATCTAGTGTTGGGAGAGGGAGAAGGCTTCCCGCTGAGCGGAGAGCCTGACGTGGGGCTCGATCTCCGGACCCTGGGATCATGACCTGAGCTGTAGGCAGATGCTTAATGACTGAGCCACCCAGGCGCCCCTACTTAAAATTCTTATATTCATAATTATAATTTATATTTCGCCTTTTAATTTTAATATATAATTTTAACATTGTAGAAGAAAATTAATTTCTTTGAGAAATCTATGAAAACTAAATGTTTATGTTTGATTTAAAGTTTTTGATGAAAATGTATTCAAATTTCCTATTTGATTACTATTACCTTTTACATTTAACACTTTAGATCATTTTTGGCAATAGAACAAAAATTATGTGAAAATCTTTTCTATTTTTGTCCATGGTTGCTAGAGGCTGGGGGGAGTAGGAAATGGGGGGGATGTTCTTAGTGGGTGTGGGTTTTTTTGGGGTCATAAAAATGTATTGCAACTAGATGGGAGTGGTAGTTCCATAACATTATGAATGTACTAAGTGCCACTGAATTGTTCACTTTAAAATAGTTAATTTTATATTATGTGGATTTCACCTAAATGAAATTTTTAAGAAATAAATAAAACAAGATAATGTTGCTAAAGGGAAGGCAAGAACAGAATTTTAGGGGATAGATATATAATAATTCATGAATTATGTTTGCCTTATTATTTATCCAAACATCAGCAGTAAATCAGCAAAACATCCAGACATGTGCAAAAGGAACTGAATTCTGTCATTTTTTTTAGTACTTGGTGGACTTTTAGTCCTATAAAAACTATGTCTTTTTACATATTACTCAATTTGTTATTATGAACATACATTTATCAGGATAGAAGAGCAGACATATTTTATTAAGAGTGCTAGTTTTAGTGTAACTTTTTAGACATAATGTGTAACTTTTCAATATTTAGAAATATGTTGGCCTACATTTGTGCTCCTGCCTCAGACCCCACCCACCAATGGTAGGGATGGGCCCATCCTACATGCTTGATGTGAAGCTTCAAAAGCCAGTGCAAAGAACAAAGCTTTGGGCAGTTCTGGAAGCATGAGAGACTGTTAGATACCAGGAGATATTTACAAAGTACTGTTTTGGAATAAATGTGAAATTCTCAATTATGGATTAATTTTTCAATCTGATTTCCATATGTTTAATGTGCATGATTCATTTAGTGATATTTCAGAAGCCAATTTACACAGAGAAGGATATTTCAGAAGTTCATTACACCTGCAATATCATTGCAGAGGACTTTGCCAATCTCTTAGAAAAATATACTATGATACATGGGAATGTCTGAATATCAGTACTTAAAATAGGCAATTGTTTATCCATCAGTAAATAGAGATTTACCTAACCACTGTTTTTTTTTTAAGCCTATCCAATAAGATAGAGTTGGAGAAAAACAGGGTAGGTTTGTACCTTAAATTAAGAGGCATGGCAGAGCAAAGACCTCAGTATCATATGGCTGTCATAGAAAAGCTAAATGACGACTTGGTAAATGTTATCTGGAGTTGCTGCCACTACTTAGAACTGTACTTTAAATGGCATTCACCAAAATGACTCTCCCCTCCCCGTCATTGCACCCAGTTTTGCCATTATGAAATAACTTTAGGCACACGACAAAATCCTCTCGTAGCCCTAACTATAGAATAATTGTTAGTCTCAGTCCTTTACAAAAGTCAGAGACTGCAAACATTTTGAAGGTCAGGGAAGAGACCTCCGTTTTGGGGGTCTTTCTTTTCTCTTCTTTTCTTTCCTTTTTTTTTTTTTTTTTTTTTTTTTGTAGCTCACTTTCAGCCCTCATGACTCCAGCTGTACTGAGAGCTAATGTCACATTACAATTCTAGGAGGGTTTGATCGACAATACTGCATGATAGACCATCCAAAAAATTAATCTGTGTTGGAAACAGTGAGATGCCCTCCAGACACTCAGTCAGTTGGCCCTTTTTTCACTTTTTCCTAGAGATAGTAAGGATTATAGTGATTCTCCTCAGTCCTTGAGAAAAGATACCACGCGGACATCAGAGCAGCATCTTTTGTCTGTATTTTCAGCAGGTCAGCCATCTGATCTGGGAGCTTTAGTTTTCTTCACAATCATACTGAAATGTCAGTCTTGTCAAAAGAGAGCATCACATCTCTGCCGAATGTCTAGGTGGTGGGACTGCATTGGGTCATGGCGACGCGATCTGCGATGATGGACGAGCCTGAAAGGTGATCACAGAGGCATTGTTGCTGTGTCCACAGCATCCTCCTTTGTCAGCTCTTCAGAAACTCCTTCGTAACCATGGCGTTCGAAATAATCTTTCCTGTGAAACATTTCAAAATGTCACATTACAATTGTGATTCTTTCAGAGAGGGTTGAATTTTCATGGAGCAAAAAGAGCAAAGAGGAAAAGAGGTTTTGAATGTAAACCCTGAGAAGTCAGAGACCAATCCTTCTTCATGATCTGATAGCTATTTTAGTTCTCAAAGAGGCATAGAAGGATCCAAGCTTTGGCATGAAATAACCTTCCAGTTCCTGTACCCTAAACGACTAGAATGGCCTTGAAGGTGAAACCTGCCCTCAAACCTTCATGCCTCCTATTTAGTTTCTCCATCCCCTCCGACCTGCAGCTACACTCTACAGTCTCTGACTTCAGCCATGACCTCTGTAACCCAAGGATACACTGGGTCTAACATCAAACCAAAATCACAACTTCCGTTTCTCCTACCAACTCCCAGACACGGGAGAACAACAGCCCCGCCTTAGCTTGTCTCTTGCAAAACACAAAGGAAAATATCTGGGTGAGGAGAAAAATAGAGATAGGAATATAGCAACAGACTGTCAGAAAGAGCACCTGAGATAGGAGAGGGTTCGTTCATCTCAACCCTGAACTATCCAAGAAATGATCGAGAACAGATCTGGAATGCAATCCCTTTGGGCTGCAAGAGAGACCTTAAACTCTGCCACTGGAGTTGCACCCTGTCTGAAGAAAAAAAGATCACAGCTCTTTTACTTAGCAAGAGATAAAAATACCATGTGCAGAAAGAGCTCGGCCCAAGAGCTGTCGTTTCCCCTCTGACTTCTGCTAGCCCCAGTGCGCTGAAAGATGTTACGGCTGACCGCCCCTCAAAAATAAGACACTGTGATGGTGATATATTGTGGCCCTTGAAGAATTTAATTGTCAAATTGACATTTATCAAAAGCTTTAGTGCATTTGAAAGATAAATTGTGCGAGTTTGGTCAGATCAAAGAGCCCCTGTCCTTCTCCATTCATGGAGCAGGCGGCTTCCGCGGACGAGTCATGGGTGAAAAATGATCCCCTTCCCGGCCCACCCCTTTAAGCACTGCACTGGTGACAGATAATCACAAATTTAAATGTTAGCCTCCTCTTCAGAAAGTTCTTAAAATAATGGAGAACCCATTGAGACCATTTGTATTTGAAAGGAGTGCTAAATAATTTAGTGTTCGCAAGCAGGATGCGCTGCGCTGGGCAGATAAATGATGAAACCCCAGCGCAGACTCTCTTCAGCAGTTGCCACACTAATTACAGATCAATTACTTCCCAGTTGTTTGCAACCTTATCAAAGAATGGTAAATTTACTGAGAGCAAAGTGTGATAAGATGACTTTTCATTATTACAGTAGATTTGTTGAAACAGCTCTGACACTGAGATTAATAAGAGCCCTCCCAGAGGTAATAGGATCCATGAGCATATAGGGAGAATTTAAGAGCCGAAAACTGGATGCTAGACGCTATCATAAAAAACCTTCCTCTCATTAATTGTTATCATGAGTGTGTTCATAATGCAGAAATAAGGCAGGGAGATGATCCATTCACTGAAACTTGCCTAAAATAATGTAGTTCTTTACTCCCAAAGAGGCATGCTGAAAATCAAAGGACAGTGAAAGCATTTGGGTTGGGAAGCAAGAGAAGAGTGTGTGTGTGTGTGTGTGTGTGTGTTCTAGCTGAATTCCATTTTCATTAGGACAATCACAAAGAGATGGTCTGTCCAATGTCATTATAAAAGGAAGTGTCAGAGTTTCTGAGGTGGATGTTAGTGGAATCCCTAAAGAGCTGAGACCAGGAAAGATTTGGGGCGGCTGTTAGGGTCACACAGAGCAGGATCCCTCCCTGGGGGGGAGGCCTGGGAGGAAAAATGAAGGGTTCATAGAGGCCAGGGAATCTCTCAAGATTTGAATAAGCAATGCATAATGTTCTTAACACAGTGCACCGTAACTTTGGAACCCTATTTTTGTTTGTTTTTTAACTGAGAAATAACTCGTTGAGGAACATTTACACTGGGTTGATTTTGACACCAATGTGTCAATCTACCAAACTTTTAGAGGCCATTCCATGCCCCCTAATAACCCCAAGTCTAGTGGGCACTTTGAACTCTTGTGGAATTGTTTATTCAAATTTGCAAGCTATTGCTATCTGAAATACATGCTCTGGTCAGAGGAATCTGTGGGAAATGGTGAGAAACTTCCACTGTGTTTGGGTAACTAGAGTGAGCTTTCAAGTCCCGTTGGAAATGGATGAAGAGAGAAGCTGGGAAGCAAGAACCAGCTTTTAGGAATGGGCAGGCTTTCATAAGACATTTTAATGAAGTCTGCCATAATTTTTCCTGACTTTTAAAGGAAATTTGAAACCATAAAGATCACGTCTCTTTGTGAATTGAATACCAGTCAGGAAAGGGAAGGACCAGGGGCTATGAGGCAGCATTAGTGGTAGGATGTTCATCCTTGCCCGCGTTAAGTGTTGCTGATGGGAGGATGGGCTGAGTGTGGTTCTCCATAGATGATATGCAACTTAACTTCTTAGGAGTTCTAGTCTAATAAGCTCTATACAGTTATCCTTATTTTTGGAACAGACTCAAATAAGTAATCTAAAGCCCAAGGACAGAAAATAATTCCTCCCAGATTACATTCAGAATCAAATTTAAAGCCTTGTTATAGATGTTCAAGGCCAGTGATTCTGTTCCTTCAAGGATAAGCCATGGCAAGTTTGAAAACTTTTCAGATACAGCCAAGGAAATCGGGAAAGAGGCCAGGGACAGAGTATGTAGTATTTAATTTGGACAAACAGGAGGAAAGATGATAATGACTGGGGAAAGATAATAGGAACTTGGTCTGCTTCAAACTTAATTCTTAAACCTGCAAACTTAATTCATACATGTCCCTATGGAAGGGCCTTGGGAATAACTGTCAACCAACCAGTACATTTTTCTGAGCCACGGACACCAAGAAATCCAGATGAAAAAGTAAGTCAATGTGGTATCAAGAGTAATGGCTGTTTTGTGCATTCACTTTGTGTGTTTTTGCCACAACAAAGAATAAAGCAAAAACTATAGGGGAATGATAAAATGTCTTCTTTAAAAATGTTCTCCATGAACTCTAGAAAAAGAGATAGCAAAACACCCCAAAACAAATATCTGTATTCTCTTCTACTCAATGGGCTATTTGTAAGGTGATAATGGAAAAGAGAAAGCTCAGAAAAGCCTTTGGAAAACCCACACAATGGAATTTCCAGCCCAAATTTCTCTCCTTTTCCCCAGTCCTCTCCGCCTTTCCCATCTCTCCTCTTACTTTGCTGAATTTGATTTATTTCGCTCTTGGTGGTTATTTGGACATTGAAGCATACTTCTTTGCACATTCTTATTGCAAATTTGTTTTCCTTCATTTTAAAAATCAGGCTGGGAAAACTAGTGTGTGTATGTGTGAGCTGCTATTACATAAAGGGGAGAGACGAGGAAGGGAGCTGGCGTGGTATATGAACTACACATGTTGAGAATATTCAGCATGGACTGTCTTGAAGCAGATGTGTTCGATGTATTCAAACACGTGCATATTCAAAAATCACAAGAGGTGTTAGGAAAGCTGATCAGTTCTCTCCATACTTCCTGCCCAGAATGTCAGAACAAAGGATCACTTGATGAAATTGAAGGGCAGAGATTTATGAGGGAAGGAGGTACAAAGTGAAAGGAAATTCCACTTCACATTACATTCATTCAACCTTCTGAATCTGCTTCTATGGAAAGCCCTGACTTCATACTGTAGTTGGATTTTAATAAGTTTAATTTTCTGACTGACTGTACCACTTGTACAAGCTTTTGCTAAGATTATGATAAAAAATAAGAAAATCTCTTGCTTTGGGTTATAGACCATCCTTGGAATGATTAACTTGATTCTGTGCATAGTGTTGGCAGAGTTATTTGAGGAAGAGTTGGATTTATTTTCCCTCCTCAGAAGCAGTGCTTTTGGATCATCATTGACTGGATGAACATTGTGCTTTAGAAAATCCTGTTCACGACAACCTGAAATCCACTTTGTTGAAGAGGCTGTTTCATTTGGTGTTAGCTGTCATTTTCTACAGCATTAGGGCTAGTCCCATTTTAAACATTTACTTTTTTTTATTGTAAAAGTTATATATGCTCATTCGAGGAAATGCAGAAAATTAAGGAAAGAGGGAGAAAAAGTACTCTCGTTCAGATATAGCTACTCTTAGCTTTCCAATAAATTTAATTCTGTATTTCCTCTACAAAGGAATTTTTTCCACCTTTTTTTGGCGGGGGGAAGGGCTGGCTGGCCGGCTGGCTTCTATAGTATATAATCATGCTTATTTAGAATTTTGCATCTTGCCTTTCTAACTACATTTTAGCATAAGTATTTTCTACATTATTGCATAATGTTTATAATCATTGCAATGGTTGTGTAACATTACACTGAGATCACAAACTGTGGTTTACTTAACCATTCTACTATTATTGGATATTTAACTTGTTTTCTATTTTTGCTATTGCTTAGAATTGTTTCCTTGGAGTAGTGGTGTTACCAAGTCAGAGAACATGAATATTTTAGAAGATCTAACTAATTTGAAATACAAATTACTAGAAAAAAAATAGATTGATAGGTTTGTTTGATTCCATGTTTCAATACTCAAACAGTAAGGGACCCCTTTAAGTAGAACAAGAACAAGGGCATCAGTTGTAAACCATTTTGAGTAAATTGATGTCTGCTTGTGTTAAAAATAGGACCTGAGGTCTACACCGTGTTTCAACACCCTTTATGGCTACCATTTCCAGCCAAGTGGCCACCATGTTTATGGGCCATCAGCTTCCAGACTGGTTTGTTGACTCTTGGTAGCAATCTTTTGTCATTTTTTACAAAGCACATTCTCAAATTCCCTTTGTGGAAAACATCTACAATTGCTGCCCTGAAACTTCCTGGTGGTATTTTTCTTTCCCTACTTATGTAAAATTGAATTTGCTTTCTTTTGCCTCTCAGGTGACAGAATAAACTCACCCAGGCACACTCAAGGGCAAATCCGCTAACTTAAAGGGAGTTGGGTGCGTTTCAGAAAGAATATTTTAGAACGGGGGAAAAAAGATTTTAGACCATCTTAAGTGCATTTTTTAAGAAGGATAATGAGACCATTTTCAGATCTCTCACCCACAACTGCTTTGGCCTGAGTGCTCCTGTCAAAGGAACCAACATTCTACCAGGGAGGCACAGGGCAGGCACTGTGACAGAGGGTACTAATTGTAGCCCTATAGCTCTAGGGGTCCCCTTATATTATCACAGCAGCAGGATCAGGAGGTCAAAATGCCCCTTTCTCTCTATGGCAAAATTGGGACTCTCCTCATTCTGCCCCTGTCCTGCGCTCCTGCTCATCTTTTGCCCCGGGGTAGGCTTATACTTGTGTTGTGATGTTCCATCAGCACCAGCGTGCCTTGCAGGCTTCCCGTTGGGAGGGAGATGGGTAGGGGTTGTCAGCGCTTGTAGAGTTAAAGCAATGGGTGTCCTCTACTAGGAGGTTTTTATGAGAAAAAAATAAGGCCATCCTCTAAGGAAGCTTATAGGCAAGTTTCATTAGTCCAGTGTAGTTAAATCTGTTAACAAATTGCCAACATTTAAAAATTGGGCATATTTATATGAAAATTTAGGGTTTTTTTAAAAAACATCTCATTAAGAAATCAAAAGTTAGCACTAGGCTGCATTTCCATAAAGCAGTAGTCTGAGGAGCAGCTACTCCCCACAGCATGTGCCCTTCATTCCTATTCACCGTGGTTCCCACCGTTGCCTCTTCACTTCTGTCACCTTCCCTCTTCAGTGACTCAGACTCCTTTCCTGGCCACTAGGCACCTGAAATGGTGACCTTCAAGATGTGAGAGCATGCCTGGGAAGAAATGTGGGGTATGGCATCCTAAATCAAGAGTGACAAAAATCTTAGGTTTCTCGTGGATGTCGTGGTCTTTTGACTAGGGGCCAGGTGTACTGGCTGCTCTACCCCGTGCTCAACACTCTCCACAGCTGTGAGGTTTTCCCTCTATAGATTTTTGGTTGTTCACCTGCACAGTCACATAGAGCAATCCTACTGACATTAACAATGAACCTGTCTTTGCATCATCTTAAAAGCACAGTATTGGAACTTCCCCTTTTTCGTTAACTAAAATTCTGTGAGATGTTTTGCTCATTGCTTTAGCGTGATGATAATTTAGTAAGAAAGTGTGGTCCAGTGACTAAAAGCTGATGTCTACAAGAAACCGTTGACATGGTTACTTAGCTCTGGGGAGCAAAACTGAGGTCTATGAAGGGAAGAAGAGTTCCTTCCCATCGTGTCGCATTTTGCAGTGAATTGATGTTTTTTTCCCCCATCATGTAAAGGTATAATTTTCATTTAAAGAAGTGAATGTTAATTTTTAAGTAACATGATAATGTCATGGGAGAAGGGGTGTAATGTTGAATAAAAAATCAGAGTACAATATTGTGTATACGGCAGGAACCCAACTTTAGAAAAATGGCATTTAATGTGCAAAGAAAAAGCCTAAAAGGGAGTAGTTCACAGTGTTCATTGTGATTACCTTTAAGTGATAAGATACAAATAACTTTTCTTCCTTAAAGTATATTTTGATTATCATTTTGGGACCAAGGCTATTTTATGGGAGAATGTTGTTCTAGAAACTCTTATAATTATACAAATTGAAATAGCATTCTAAAATCTTTCTTGAAAAGATATCAGGTGTTAATATAATGAGACCATGCTCTATATTGGTGAAATTTGACGTTCATATCAAATACTTAAATATATCTACTTGTTTCTCCCCCTACAATAAGAGGAGTCATACTTGCTTTTGTATTTCCAAGTTGAATATGGGGCCAGCCTGTTTCACAGACAACAACAACTGAGGGAATACCAGAAAATGGGAAGGAGAAGGGGAGACAGTATATCTGATATATGTTCACCTGTAATATTTTTTAGCCACCTGGCAATTCTATCTCACTCTGCCTTCTGGGTTTCAGGGAAGAGGGATACATAAAAATGGCAAAAGGAGTTGAACATAATTCATTCATTAGTATGGAAGGTGAGCTCTGTCTTCTCTCTTTATTGCCTGTGCCACGTGATGAAGCATTTCTAACAATACAGTGAGAAACCGGGATGCGTTTTACGATGAGAATATTACCAACGTGTGGACAGTCTTATATAGAACACTCTTATGTTTTGTTTGATGAGGAAAAAAATAGGCATTGTGCTAATAAATTAGTCTTTCCCTTCAAACTCTTAGTAATAAATATTAAATTTCAACAGGACGACCAGACCTGAGATTTTTAAAAACCAACATCAAATTTAACAATATCCATTGATATTAATGAGTGGAGATGTCGAAGGGGAGAGTTCCAGAACTTTTCACTGATTTATTTATTCTACCAAGAAAAAACACTGCATTGGATCAAAGTTAAGCTAATTACCAGAATGTATTCAGACATCCCTAAACAGAGGCTGGGATCTTTATAAACATCTCTTGCGTTCTTGTTTGGAAATGAAACAGGGATATACCATTTAGGAGCCCATGTAAATTATTTCTACTAAATCACTGAGCAAGTTTGAAATGACCTTACAGCAAAGTTTCTCCCTCAGGTATCAATTGTGTCCTGGTGCCCACAGAGCTCTGTGCCCCTGATCGGCCCTCTCAGTTGTCTGCCTGGCTTCATCTCTCTCTCAGCCCCTACTTCAAAAGCAGATGATAAAGGCCATTCTCTCAGGCATATTTTTTAGCTGCAACTATTAGCCTTTTCTTCTCATTCTTTTTTTGCAATTAGAAAAAAACAACAACAACTAGAGCTCTTTTCCAAAATCATTGCATTCCTTCCGGCTGAAGATGGGGCCACCTGCAAGTCATTCTGTTCACTCTCCTTTTCGACAGAGAGGGGAAAAGGCAGCCATTGTGTTTTCTGCCCCTTGACTCCTCATCCTTGTGTCTATGGAAGGACACCCCAGAAACACGCTTGTCACATTTTAAGCAAGTGGGTGCAAAGTGAAATTTAGACATTTCCTACCTTTTTTTCTAATCAAGGGGCATTCTCTCTTGCCAGCTCCCCTCTGGTGGAAAAGGTGTTTGGGTCTGACAAGTGTCTCTCTCTTTGTGCCAGGGAGGCCCAGGGTGATGCAAAGACGACAGAGATGGACCAGAGCTGACTTGTTCCTTCGTTAATTCAATGACCATGAAAAGTAAACTTTCCTGACACGGTGTTGTGGTTCACTGCTTTTATTCCCCCTGTCCTCCCTGAGCACAGAACAACTTTTAACATTACCTCAGTAATTAGCTAGCCTCAGACAGCTGAAATTTAAATCCCTCTGAGAGGTGGTAAAAACATTTTAAAGAGCTACAGCTGGGGGTGCCTGGGTGGCTCAGTCGTTAAGCGTCTGCCTTCAGCTCAGGTCATGATCCCAGGGTCCTGGGATCGAGCCCCACATCGGGCTCCCTGCTCCACGGGAAGCCTGCTTCTCCCTCTCCCACTCCCCCTGCTTGTGTTCCTGCTCTCCCTATCTCTCTCTCTGTCAAATAAATAAATAAAATCTTTAAAAAAAAATAAAGAGTTACGACTGAAACTGTTAGCCTATACCACATTTTTAGAAGCCTCTGAAATCCCTTCTTTTTCTTTCAAAAATCTTCCACTCTGAATTTGAAGAAACCTTGGCAGAGCAATAAATACTTAATTCTCGATAGATGGTTCCTAAATTGCTCAGGCCAACTTGTAAATAATCCAGCCTACAAAGAAAAATGAACTACTTGATCTGTTTACTGTGCCTGTTAACAATCTAATTCCTCGAAACATCACACTTTCAAAACTTCACCCTAAAAATCTATTGCTCTCAGGCAAAATGCCAGTCACCCTATTAAAAATCCTGAAAAACGGATTGGTGATCAAGACAAAAACCACGCTCTATATTAGGGACTAGCCTCTGACTTTCCATTTATTCCACAGGCGAAGACTGGCTTCATATGCGATCCATCAACCATACTTTAAATGAACTGGGATAACACTGGCGGATGTCAAAATCACTAAGAAAGCCAACTTTGGAGAGAATTTACTGAGTAATGAACCCCCGTGGATTTCTCCGTGACTCCATTCTTCTTCCTCAAAAGCTCATCTCCTGGGTCTCTTTCCCTAAATCGGTTCCCAGCAGCCCAGGGCTTTCTTGTCAATCCTTCACCGGTTCTATTACCCTTGCTTCAAACCTCCTGCTTCTCCCTCCCTAATGCCACTAAACTCCCAGCCTCCCCCACCTCTCTTGAAACATACCCAAGATTCCTGCCACTCTCTTGATACAAACTACTAATCTAAGACACCAATCCTAATTCAAGTTCTAGGAGAGCATCTGAAGGAGTCGGCTAGCCTTCTCTGTCTTCAAGGGTCTCCTAGAGAGGATACCCTGTCTTTACCCAAATCCTAGAAATGAGTCTAATAGTAGAGATTCCTCCCCAGCCCAATCACAAGAAGAAGGTGGCTGCCAATTTCTCCCCTGTGGTGGGCTGGCCCCGGCCATAAGTATATGTGTGGGAAATTGAATTGAAGTTAGTAAACCTAGTATTTACCCTGACCTAAAATTATTTACTTGGAGGTCTTGTTGATGCTTCTTTTCTGTCATGCTTTATAAACACAATTCTCCAAACTATTTATGCTTTTTGTCTTTCAGCTACAGGAACTGTTCTCAGTGCACTCTCCACACAGGTGTGTTGTGCTCAGTTGTGAGATGTCACAAGAAATTTGTTACCCGTAATAGTTTTTCTGAAGCTTACAAAGTATTTGGTTTCTTTTTCTAAGAAGAGTTTTCCAGGCTATAGCAAACCATCTCCTAGTCTTGTTACAGCTAGAATAACCCTGACAGCACCCTGGAGAGTGTGTTGCCCGTGTAAAAGTCATCTACCGGGGACGAAAAGGAAGAAAAACCATTGACACCCTCCGTGCTACGGCACTGGATCCAGTAATTGAATATAAGGGAGATTACTGGATCATTTATTCCAATGGGCTCCTGTTCAATTAAACCATATGCCCAGAAGAGCAAGGCAGCTAATTCACAGGGAGGAATAGGGCACCGCGCTCACCTCATGATCTAGAGAACATACCAGGTCAAACAAAAAGGGCAGTAGGTCCTCTGCTCTGGCTGACCGCTGCCATGGGAGAAATAGAGCCCAATGTTGCGAGCACTCCCAGTTTTTCCAAAGAAACTAGAAATGCAAATTTTAGTGTGGAATCTCTCCATTCATAAATGTAAATATGTTACACATCCAATCTAACTCACAATTTGTTAAATTCTGTTTGGGTTGAATGATACACAACCAGCCAGACAGGTCTGCAGGCCAGTTTGCAATCTCTCAATTCAGTGAAACATGAACTAGCAAGACTCAGCATTCAAAGATGAGTGTGACCCAGTCCCTGTTGCAAGGAATGGATGAGGAAGAGAGGGAAAGCGTCAAACGTGGGTAGCTTAAGCAACACACGGTAAACTGCTTTACAGGAAGCACGAAGTACCTTTTAGCCAGGAAGTAGAGCAAACAGAGTTGGGAGAGCTCGTGTGGAATCCCAAAGTTTGCTTGCAACTTAGGCTTCTGAACCGGGCCGAGAAAAGTCTGGCACCTGAGCCCTCCCCCAGCAGAGAAACCTCCTCCAGTAGATCCTGACTCCACTGAGTGTTCTCTGAGGGTGCCAACATTAGCCTCTTGGGGGCTTTGTGGACACAGCCCCACGTGCACAAGGGTTACAACGTGGGGGACATATTGACACAGAGCAGGAAAAAGGCCTCCTCGTCTAAGCGGTTACAACCCCATGACAGGATGCTCGGCTTGGCCAACAGATGATGGGATGGATTTTGTTCCCCAGCCGTGCCTTTGGCTGGGGGCCTTTTCGCAGGACACAAAATGCGAGGCACATTCACTGAGCAGCCCAGCTTCTTATCAACCTAGGTGTGCGTCTCCAGATGTGCTTTTTCTGAGCCCGGTAAAATGTAGACTGTGTTGAAAATTATTTTCCTGCAGTCTTCCTACCTGCCGTGTAGATGGAAATCAGGAGCCCTTGGGATGTGGAGCTATTTAAAAATAAATGTGGCATATGTAACCATAGCAAGCGATTATATCAATTCTAAATGGACTTTGCCCTAAGAAAAATAAAAAGCCAAGCTTTGGGTTTTTATTTCATTTACCGAAACCCAAGTGAATTGAGCGTGATTGAAGTGCCTGTGTTTGGCTGGGCTCCTCTCTGTAATGCTGGCTTGTTGGACTGGTTTGAGTGGACCCAGCTGTAAAACTAAGAAGCCCCTCTGGACACAATCTCTTCCCAGATGCCAAAAATACCTCCTCTTTGAGAAGCTGGAGGAATAATTCGGCTCCAACAATAGGACATTCTTTCTTCTTGAAGGTTTTATTTTTTCAGGGAATAGGAATGGAGCAGGAGGTTATTCTCCACCACAAGGCAATGCCTAGAGCAGGGACAAAGTCCTAACCTAGTTAGGAGACTGGGAATTTGATCCAGCATCCCAAAGAGAAAGTCGTTCTATTTTTCTCTTTAGACACAGCACCCTTGTCCCTACGGTGCATTTACCGTGTGTGTGTGTGTGTGTGTGTGTGTGTGTGTGTGTGAGAGTGAGTGTTGCCAGATGGGGACGAGAATCACTCAAATTCTTGGAACCAGACTTTGTTTTTATTTCTGAGGGCATCTCACTCACACAGTTCTTTCCAAAACCCCAGTGCAGAAATATTTCACCAAGCTGCATTACCGCAACATGGATTGGGCTGCAGGAGGCATGTACATTCTCTTCCTACCCATTGCGGATTGTGGTATGGCTGCAGCCTCCTATGGAAGCCTACCCCTCCTTTCTGTTTCTTTCAGGGTGTACTCAGCAGTTCTCCCACACAACCTTGTAAAGCGGATGTCTCCCGGTTTTATTTTAGCTCCCCACTTAGTTTGGAACTCTTGCTTCTTGATTCAATTTGAACAACTGTGAGAGTTCAGATTGAAACAAAACAAAAAAGCATTACCTCTCTGTCTGATGTTGACTTTCAAATTGGCTCGAGGGCTCCTGGGATTAAACAGAAGATGTGTGGTATCTTCTTGTAAGGATCATTTTTTCTTTCTTCCTTTTTAATAGAAAATTTCTGACTGAGACGGAGGCCGAGAGAGTCTGTTGAAAAATCAGAATATCTCATGTGGCTATTCCAATGGAAAATAAAAAAGAAATGCAAATCCTGTACAGCACCTCGGTCCCTATGCAGGAACCATGAATTTAGGAAGTTGGGAGTGGCAACTCACCTCACTGGGGAGCTAAAGTAATTAAACGGGTGTTGCAAAACCAAACTCTGAATGGATTTAAGCGTCACTAGGGACGCGCAGCCCCTTCCTTGGGAAGAAGGTGAAAATACGCATCCTGACGGCAAACAAGAAAGCCTTCCATTTGACTCTGTACTTACTGAGAGCGTTTGCTACCTTCTGTCACATCTGAGCTTATCTTCCCTCTTCTAGCCATACGGAAGCAATGTTACAACTTGTTATGTCGAAGTTGTGAAGGAAGTACGTACCTAGCTGAAGAAAGCATGTTGTTATTTTTCTTAATTATTTCAGAAATGTCATTTCTGATACCATCCAGTCTTTTGTAACTGAGAAGAAAATTGAATAACCGCCCATTTCCCAAGAACCACTTTAAAAAGTTTGCAGTCAATTTTTTCAGATGGCCATGAAACAATTCAATGATATGGGTAAGCTTGCAGGATGATAGGAGAGCCATTACATGTAATCAGGAAAAAAATATGATGGTGTATACAGGCAAACTGTTTCACATAGTTCAGTTAGTTTAGGTTAAGAAATGTTTTCTCTCAGGAAATGCCTCTAAACCAGGGCTACATTTTATTTAATGATGTGGAAAAATTCCACAAAATATCCTTATGAGAAATGTATTTAATTTTCTCCTTTTAAGCCAGTCAGCAAGTAAAGTGAGCTGCATATTGCTCGCATTACTAACACTGCCTGGCAGAGCACACTGAAATATGCCTGGTCATGCACATTCAGAGGTAATGTTAGTTGGGAGCACTTGGTATGGTTGCTTAGCACTTTCCAGAAACTGATTGACTTCAGCTGCTGGAAATTTCTACCGGGATATTGACAGATGTTGAAACCCAGAGTAGACTCCCTTTGCTTTTTTCTGTCCCTAAGTACAGAGGAATAAACAGATGTGTATCTTAGCATCACTACACAAGAACCTCACCTTCTCCCCGCTTACTGACTGCACTGAAGAAAGAGCATTTATGCCCTGATCCTAAAGAGCACTTATCAACTTGGCATCATCAGGGTAGGTGGAGGGATAAAAAGACCCAGGCAATGGGACTGTGCTCTAAATGTGCATCTTTCTTCCCTCCCGCTCTGGCTGCTATCCTAACTCAATTGATCTTTTTTAGCAGGTTTAATTATGAATAGGTCACATTCTGTCCTTCACTGGATCATTTGGTTTCTCTCTCTGACCTTTGGTGGAGGTGGGCTTGGCTCCACTCTGCTCTATAAACACTGCAAAGCAGTAATGACATTCTCAAAATATGTGGGATTCGGTTATGAAAACCACTGAGTTGACAGCGATAAAACAGTGTGCTAAATTATCTTTTCCCCTCTATTTACAATTTGTAAACTCTAATTTTTACTTCAGGTAAAAAGTAAACGGTAAAAATAGGCTGATTTTTTTGATAGAGGTAAATGTGATGGAAAATTCTTGGTGCAAAATGAAATGTATCTGATTTGAGATTTCCTTTCTTATTTGACCTTCACTCTTGCTTCCAGCTCAAGGCTACTTGCTTGAGCACTACAAAGAGAATGTGTGTTTTTCAGAAGTCAGATATGCAAAGGAAGAATTGCATTGGCAGGGCTGTTTAGGCATTTTCATTCTATTAAAGCTGTCATAGGATAGTGTTTTTTATAGAATCGACTTCTACAAATTTTAAATATGTACACTGTCTCAAGTTCATACATGATCAGCAAATTAATAGAAAATTTATGTACTAACTAAGGATATGAGCACAATAAAACAGTAGTTCTTGACCCTGGCACAGACATTAATCACAATTGTTTATATTCCCCACCCCCCACCAAGGTTAATTGTTGCAAGTTTTCAATGTGCTAATAGCTCTTAAGGAGGCTGTCAGCTATCAGTTGAAAATGAAGTATTGTTGTTACATAGAAAGAGCTTCTGCCCTCCAGACTGTTGATTGACACTAGGCCATGGGTAAACGTTGGGATATAAGATAGGTGCAGGCAGTCACTTGAAGCCAAATGTCTATCTGATTTTATCTTAATCCAATGGGAACAAAAAGGAACCAGTGTCCTGCAACACTGTATATCATCTCTTTGACCTGGAGACAGATGTTATCTCATGCTTAATAGAGGTTATTTTACACAGAGCTTTCATTTCCCTGGAAAGTGTACTGGTCTTCCCAACCAAAGACTAGGAGCTTCTTTTAAAGAAAAATCTTGCAAGAAAAATAGGGATCGCCCATAAATGTTCAATATATGGTCCCCAGACGAGGTGTCCTCTTTCATTCTTAGCCAATATCTAATAATACCAAAATAAGTGGCCATTGGCCCCATAATACAATAACCAATGGGTATGTGTGATATTGCTCAGCAAGGGAAATAAATGGAATCTCTTTTGTAGATACTCAACTAATATCCCCTTGCTTTTGATAGCTTTGGATTATGTATAAGAGATTGATAGAATAATTTTTTATACTTGTGGAGAAAAATATAATTAATGATCATAAAATATATACCTCCATGATTTTTCTACTGTAATCTTTGGCACAATATTCTATATTTTAGTTCTATGCAAAGTGAAAAGTAGTTTACATTTTTACTAATTTTTTTTGGTTATTAATTTCATAGTGTCCCTTTTCCTCCTTAACACAGGTTAAAATGCAGAGTTGCTTCGATTTCATTTAGGGTTTAAATAGCTCAATAAAGGCTCTAATAATCTTTCTCTATTCTAGTATGAAATAAGGCTAGACTGTTCAATTTCATACCATGTATTGGACCATCCATCTTACAGTCTCTATTTGGAGTCTTAATCCAGAGAGGTTACCTTAACTCTTATTATGCTTGACTATCCTAAATCTTTTTGAGTAAAGCCACCATGATTAATTATACTCTTAAAGATAAATATTTTAAGAAATGCTTTAATATTGGCATATCATAGTTATTTGTCTCAACCATCTCTCCTGTTATTATAGAAATAATACATATTCATAATAGAAAATTTGGGGGAAAAAGAGCAAAATATAAATAACTTTTAGAAAATAATGTTGGATTAGTTATATTCTCCCCATTTTTTTGTACTTCCCCAGAAAGAATTTAAATTGAATATTGATTTCATTTTTTTGCTTCAGAATATATCAAGATTATAACTGCATATTGGTTCAATTAGTCTTTGAAGCAAGTGTTTTAGAATTCAAGAGGCTCAGAGTTCTTGCATCTCCTGAGGACAAAACACCTTTGTAATTTCCAGAAATAATCCCTCTGTGCTAATAGATGATGAGACCCAATTCTCAAACCTTTACTCAAGAAAAAACTCCCAGTGGAGTCCAATGTTTAGGTAAGAACGCGGCACTGAGGCTGTATTTTATGTCCTGACCAATGCTATGGCCATTCACATATGAGTCCTCCTGGGACTGCACAATGAATACCATCTGGCTTTGGAGAGTTGAAACACTTACATGTCTTAAGTGCTACGTAATGACTTCCTGGAAGACTTTATTCTCCATCAACATTTTACGAAAAATGATTGCAGGAGAAATTTTTGTTTTACCTTAAACTTCTTTTGTTGAAATTTCATCTCTTGAATTCTCAGCTTTGTATCACATTCTTTGTGAAATTTATCTTTAGCAACAGACTTTTTCATCCAGCTTCTAAACTACAATATATAGTTTTCAAAAAATTTCTCAACAGTCTATCTTTTGTACCATCTGCTTATCTACCCCATCCCATCTGAATTTAATATATGTGCTTAATGCTATGATGACTATAATTAGAGCCAGGTAGGTTTTTATTTTCTACATTATATTTTACTTTATAGAATTTCTGTGTTTTTTTTTTCTGAAGAAATCATCTCTCTACTTCATCACACAGGGATTGCTCGTTCTTGCCCTTACACTTTACTTTTCAAAAGTAGAGTGACCTTCAGTGCCTTTAACTCAACATGTTTATACAATCTCAAGGCTGATTCTAGGCTGCTGAGTGTTTTTTATGTGTGTGTTTTTGTTTTTGTTTCTTGTGTGTACTAAACTTGTCCACTGGGCTATTGCTGCTGTGGCTGACCATGCCAAAAATTATAGAATTATAGACTCTCTGTCACTATTGAAAGGCTTCTCTTAGGTTCATTTTGCACAGTAGTTCTTAATTTTGTGTATTTTTTGTTTTTAACCAATGGGAATAAATTATAAACTCCTTGAAGACAGAGACTGTAGCTTTTTAATATTAATCTCAACATTTGTAGTGCTTAGCACAGTGCCTGACATATGAAATACTCATAAGTATTGAATAAGAGACTGAATGAGTGTCCCTTGACCTTATCATGACTCAAAATGTTCACTTTTTCTCCAGTTGACTTTTATTAGTTTATGGTAATATATGTATTGTCTACAGATGGTTTTAAAGATATTAAAATGGCAAAAGTTTTTGGGAGTGAGCTTTAGTGCTTTTGCTAAAGCAAAACTAAAGATATTTCCATTTAGAGTATAGAAGTAGTCATGACACCGTTGCAAGTGGAAATAGAGATTACACAGAAGAAATTCTTTACGGGTCTTCTGAAATCCTGTGTCACCCTGCACTACTTCTCCAGCCCACAGGTGGTGTGCTGCTGAAATCCATCAGTCTGCCACCGTTGCCCTGAGACCACATACAATTCCTGAGTAACTCTGGAATATTTGCATTAGATGGTGCTGCTGATATGTTGCAGACCTGTGGAAAAGATACATTTGAAATTAACAAAAACTGTCACCATTTTCTAGGAGAGGCTTGTGATGTCAGTGGGGTCACCACTAGACCAGGAACTATTGTAGAGATTTTGACACATCATCTCTTCGTGCTTGTTTGGTTTTTGGCTTTAAAAAAAAAAAAAAAAAATCTACCAGTAGTAACAGTGCTTGCTGGCTTATCAGGAAGGTAAAATGATGAATTGATAATCAATGTACTTTAAAATGTACAAAACACCCAACAAATATTGTTATCAGGTAGGCTCAGTCGGCTAATCTCTTCCAGCCATGCTGGAGCAGCCAGGGATGGGGAGAAGTATGTGCCAATCATCTCCTCTTATATGTGTCACCAGGGCGTGTGGACACAGGAGGCCCTGGAACTCAGCATGAGTATGAGTCTATCTTGTTGAAGAGACCTAAGTCTCATAAATTTCCCAAATTCCTATAAGTTGAAGATTAGATAAGAAGGATCTTACCAAACAACAAACAAACAAACAAAAGCAAAAGCAAGCAAAGAAGCAAACAAAACCCTGAGAAGGATGTAAAGACTATGTGGGGGGAACTGTCCCTTTTCCTGGTATAACTAGTCCCTTCTGACAGGATAGACCTCCCCTAGAAGCTGACTCTGGACAACTGTGTGGCACCCCTTCTTTCCTGCAAACCTCAGCGGCTCTGAGTGTGGTCGTGAACCCAGCAGCATCGACATCATCTGAGATCTTACTAAAAATACAGATTTTTACTAAAAATACAGGCCAATACACACATACTGTATCAGACACCCAGGGAGTGGGATGCAGCAATCTGTTTTAGCAAGCACATCAGGGACTTCTGTTGTGTAGTAATTGAAAACTACTGGTTTAAATCAAGGAGAAGTACAAAGACTGATCCTCCCAAACCCCACAACTCTATTCCAACAGTCTCATACTTGGTGAAAATGCCACATTTCAGCCTCTAAATGAGAGTCCAAAAGACATGGCCTAAAATCCCCTGAATAGTCTTTGAAATTTCAGGCCTATCATGTTGTTCCTTTTGCCTTTCTTTTATCTCCCTTGTTTGCATGGAAAACTCCTATTCACCCTTTACCCTGTTCAAATGACATTTCTTATGTGAAAACTTTCCTGACCTGCCTCCTTCCTACCCCAAAAGCCATAACAGTGTTATTTGTACCCTCCTCTATATGAATTTTGTCATTTGTACTTTTGAGAACCACAGCTAATTCTCTACATCTTTCCTCATTGGCCTCATTTGCTTTTTCCTCTTCCCCAGCTAACCCCTAAAGTGTCGGTAACCTCAGGGCTCTCTCATTTATGTTCTCTCCCTGGACAGTCTCATTCATTGGCATGGCTTCAACTACCATCATTTAGTTGATGATTTTCATGTCCATATCTCCAACCTAGATATCTTCTTTGAACTCTAGAGCCATATTACTAAAGCCACGTGGACATCTTCACCTCAGAGAACCACAGTGAACCTCAAAGTCAACATGTCTAATATGGAATGGAACATCTTTTCTCATCCCCTGCACCCAACCCCTCATTTGCTTAGTCTCTGTTTTCTCTCAGAGGCTGTCACTGCCATTCACTCTGTGAACAATACCAGGAATCTGGGAGCCATCTTGAACTCCTTCCTTGCCTTCTCCCCCAATATTGAACTGTTACCAACTGTCATTTTATAGAATTTACCCTGTTAAATCTCTCACAAAGATACTGGAATAGTTTCCTAACTGGTCTCCTAGCCTGAAATTAGTTCCTACCCCTATGCCTATAATTCACCCTGTTCACTTCAGGCAGAAAGGTCTCTCCAAAATGTAAATCTGATTATAGCATAGCCTTGCTTAGAACCATCATGGCTCCATATTTTATATTCAACAGAAGAAGGACAAAACTCACTCATCTGGGTCTTGGCTACCCATTCAGCCTTAACTTTCCCCCCCAATATTTTATTAAGAAAATGTTCAAACTTATAGAAAAGTTAAAAGAATTTTACAGTGAACACTCTCATACCCTCTACTTAGATTACACCATTTACATTTTACTATAACTACTTTATCACATAACAGCCCATGTATCCATCCCTCAATGCATCTATCAGTCCATCTTATTTGTTGATGTGTTACAAAGCCAGTTCAAACTGACTCCCCAAACATTTCAGCATGCATATCATTAGCTGAGTTTCAGTATTTATTTACAGGGATTTTATTTGAGGCAAAATTTACATATAATGAAATGCACAAATCCTAAGTAAATGTTCCCTGACAAATGTATGTACTTGTTTAACCCAAACCCCTACCCCAATATAGAACATTACCAACAACGCAGAAAGTCACCAAATGCCCATTCCCAGCATATTGTTGCTTAGCTCAGGCACTCACTTTTCTGACATTTTCCACTGTATATTAGTTTTGCCTTTTCTAAAATTTCTGTGAGTAGAATCTTTGTGTAAGGATTCTTTCCTTCGGCATTGATTTTGAGATTCATTCAATATAGTCCCCCACCCTTTTTTTTTTTTGAGAGAGAGCGTGAGTGGTAGAGGGGCAGAGGGAGAGGGAGAGAGGATCCTAAGCAGGCTCCATGCCCAGTGCAGAACCCACTCATGGAACTCTGATCTCATGACCCTGAGCTCACGACCTGAGCTGAAATCAAGAGTCGGACGCTAAAACGACTGAGCCACCCAGGTGCCCCTTAGTTTTCTCCCTTTTTATTGCTAAGTAATATTCCATTGTAAGAATAGAGCAGAGTTCTTCTCTACATTCTTCTGTTGATGACCTACTTTCAGTGTTTAACTATTATGAATAAATCTATGAACATTATCATAGATGACTTTGTGGACACATGCTTTAATTTCTTTGAGTAAATACCTAGGAGTAGAATTTCTGTAACATAAAGTAGCTTATACCTACTCTAGATTGTACCATTTTTTTGCTCCTACCAATACCGTATGAGAGTTCTGATCACTCTATATCTTTGTCAACTTTTGGTGGTGTTTGTCTTTTTAATTTTAGCATTCGTTGTGGATATATAATGGCATTTCATTATAGTTTTAAGTTGCATTTCTCTGATGACTAATGATATTAAGCATCTTTTCATGTACTTTTGGCCATTCCTGTATCTTCTTTTGGAAAGTGTCTTCAAACCCCCTCCTTAATGAGTTGATTGACTTTATGTTACTGAGTTGTAAAAGTTCTTTATATCCTGGATACTGGTCTTTCACCAGCTATATGCTTTACAAATATTTTCTCCCAGTCTTCAGTTTGCCTCTTCATTTTCTTAGCAGTGTCTTCTGATAAGAGAAACTTTTCATTTAATGAAATCGACTTTATCAATTTTTTTTCTTTCATGGTTAGTGCTTTTTTTATCCTATCTTAAAAAAAAATTAACCTACCCCCAAATCATGAGGGTATTCTCCTATCTTTCAAAATTTATCTTCTAAAAGTTTATGGTGTTAGCTTTTATGTTTAGGCCTAGTATCCATCTTGAATTAATTTATGTGTATAATGTGAGGGAAGGGCCAATGTTCACCTTTTCTCCATGTGGATATCCAATTTATTGATATTTATTTCCTTTTATTTATTATATCATTTATTGATAAGAATGTCTTTTTCCTATTGGAAGACTTTGGCATCTTGTTGAAAACCAAATGACCACCTAAGTGGGAATCTATCCCTGTGCCCTCTATTCTGTTCCATTGCCCTGTCAATCTTTATGCCAGTATGACACTGTCTTGATTACTGTAGTTTCCCAGAATATTGAAATCAGGTGGTGTAAGTCCTCCAACTTTGTTCTTCTTTTTCAAGATTGCTCCGAATATTCAAAGTCTTTTGCATTTCCATATAAATTTTAGGATCAGCTTGTCAATTTCAAGCCTGTTCATTGAGCCTTAACTTTTGATCTGCCGCACTCCACTCTACTAGAGAGAGTGAAGAAACTGCTTTCTTTAATAAACTCTTAGCTATATAGGGTTTTAGCCAAAGGACAGAAGTTTTAAAATACTGCATTTAAGGTTTATTCTTAATTTTAGGTAAAAAAAAAAATTCCTCTTTTCATTCTGACAAAACGCATATGGCCCCATTTTACAGTGACTATTTTTCTACAAGGACAGGGAAAGGAATGCACCTAAATGCTGCACTATAATACATTTTACCGTTAGTAAAAGAGGATTTTCCCATTTTGTTTTTACCAGACAGTTGTTTCTCAGGAGTCTCTCTCTAAAAATTTATTTATTTATTTTAGAGAAAGAGAGAGCACACGCACAAGGGGTGGGGCAGATGGCGGGAATCTCAAGCAGACTCCCCCTGAGCTCAGATCATGACCCATGAGATCATAGCCTGAGCCAAAACCAAGAGTCAGATGCTTAACCAATGAGCCACCCTGGTGCCTGTCTCAGGAGTCTCTTTTAAAAGGATTATAGATTTGGGTCTCGCTGATTTTCTTCTTCATTCTCTTCCTCCTCCCCTTTTCCATCATTTTCACCTTCATCATTACAACATCACAGTTGCCATTTATTGAGACCTTACTCTGTGCTGCCAAACCTGTGCTCAGGGCTTTCTTCATATCTCACTGAACCGTCACATCAGCCCCAGGTAGTTGGGCTTATTATTGAGTTCGCTTTAAAGACCAGGAACCGAGAGCTCAGTGAGATGAAGGACTTTCCTGAGGTCCAGTCAAGGAAGTGGTGGTGCTAGGGCTTGACTCAAATGTTCCTTACTCCAAAGACTGACATTTTAGGCAAATTCTATAAAATAACGCTTTGCTAAATCTATGCAATAGTATTTCCCTTGTCCAACCTAGGGTAATGTAGGACATGTATCATTATGGCTGCTGTTTCGGTAGCAAAATATAATGCATACCCTGAAATCTCCAGATACTCCTCCACCTTTGGCAATCATGCAGTTCTAATGGCATCTGGAAAACAAAGTTGGTTCAATTGGTTTTTGCATTACATGGGGTTTTAGAGCCAAAGTAATTTAACCTTCCCTTCTTCTCTTCCCAGTGGTAAACTATTTTCACAGTGATGAAGGATTCCTTTATACATCATGTATGTCTCATTCCAGTCCTAAGCTATCTTTATGTATAACTCAAAGGAAAGCTTATCATGCCCCACTGATTTCTATCACCCAAACATGTTGCTGAAATTCCAATTACGATGCCTCTTTCTCACTCAGCCATATAAATTCAATCCTATGATTTGGATTTTTTAATTTCACTATTAGCATAGAGATAGTCATCAATATATTTTCATATTAAGCTATATATAACAGTTTGTAATGAACTCCTTGTTTTGCTAAGAATAGAACATATGCCTCATTATCCTTATTCCTGAGAATCCAAACTTTCCTTAAAAAAGGAAATATTTATGTACATACACACACACATACATACATATACACACAAACTCTAATACAACCACATAGGTAGCATTCTCTGCTTTTTAACTGACTCTCAAATGGGGAATTGAAATCTTACCAGGTGTCTATATTGATATACAATAGCTACTGCCAAGATCAGAATGATGATGTCTTCACCTAATATAAACAGAGAAGAGTTAAAGGATTCACGTACTGGGATCCTTGAGAAAATGGCTTTATCTGAAGGTAAATGGTAGAGGAAGACAGAAGCAATGACCGAGAGGAAAATATTCTTTGTTTATTAACTACTGTCTACAAATAGACCCTCTATCACAAGTTCATCAGGTGATGAGAAATACATTATAGCTCAAATTGAACATGAATACATTAGTTGGTATAAATACTGTTTCTGAAGCTGTGAAATTAAATACAGGAATTTTTTCCTATATCCATTCATTTTATTAAACAGACACCATATTTGTAAGCTTAATGGCTTCGGTTGAAAGCATAATGAAAAAAAGTTGGTACATTTTCAGCTTAATTTTATAAAGATCACATAATAATGGTGACAGGTGGAGCCACATGGGGGTGGAGGCAAATTGGTCTTCTGTCCCAGACGTCAAAGACGTGCTGCAGACATCAGGGAAATGTCTCATGGTTGGGAAAGGTACGGAAACTCAGCAGGCTGGTCTTTGATACCTAGGGCTTTCATTTTTAATTAAAGAACAGAACTCTGGTGAAAAGTCATCATATCATCCTATCTTATACAGGGCTTGGATGATAGCTCTGTAAAGGAGATGATTGGGAATATGCCTAATGTATCTAAAAGGTTCTACATATGTAATAAAATAATAAAAATTAACATTTATTGAACATCATCTCAGCAACTACTCATGTCTCTGTGAAGGAGGCACAACTGTTATCCCCATTTTGCAGATGAGATAATGGATTCTTAGAGCAGTTGAATAACTTTTCCAGAGTCACAAAACTAGGAAGTGGGTGATCTAGAAGTAACCAGAATATCATCTTGAAGACTGTGCACCTACCCACAATGTCATATTCTTAGAACTTTTCTCTCTTCCTTGAGGAGAGATTAGATTCCTAACTTATATTTTATGAAAGAGCTTTTTATATACTGTGAGGTAGAATTATTTCTTTCTCCATATGTATGACCTCATCAAAATACAACCCTAAATGAGCTTTATCTCCAGGATCTTTTCTTCCAGCCATGGAAAGATGTCTCTTCTTCCTTTCTTTGACAACATGCTATCATACCCCACAATTTTCCGAACTTTAGAGTCTTGGAGACTCTTCCTAATGTCTCTTTGTAATCTCTGTTGCAATAGCCCAAAGCATTTGTTCTCCTCTGAGTAGGAACATGAAACAGCTGCTCACTGTCACTCATATAATAGTTTTTTCAGACACTCAGAAACTAATTGCTAACATTTCCTGCCCCTACCTTTGCTTTTCTGAGTCCGATAATTTTCCCTCCTCCTTGTCTTTGTCCTCCTCCTCCTTCTTCATATATAAATTACTTCCACGTAGAGCCTATTTCCAAAATTGCTAATCATTTTTGTTCCGGTCCTCCAGACTCTTTCAGCATCTGGATGTTCAGTGGGTGTCATGAAGACATTGCCATACAGTACTGAAATTATGGCATCTGGGAAAAATTTTAAACATGTCCACGGGAATATTTTCTGTTGTTTTACAAATTACAGGCAAAACATTAAAGAAAATTATGGTTTTCCCAGTTCTCAGATGGTGTTTTGTCTAAACTAATGCGAGACAAGAAAGGTGGGGTGGTTTATATTGTTTTCACTGCGTAGAAAAAATGTAGTCATTTTGGAAAGATGTTATGTTCTTTAAATTTAGTAATTATTCACATTTGTGTATCTGAATGTATAACATGAGGGATGCCAGTCAACTATAGAAATTTAGAGGGAAAAGAAGTTATCATTTAAAGGAACCCGGCAAGGCTTCACAGAAGTGGCATTTGTGATGGATCTTAAAGAATAAGTAGTACTATGACATAAAGAACTTGGAAGGAAGAGAAGTTCAAAGTGAAAAAGCAGCCTAAGCAAAAACTTGAAGAATTGAAAACATTTTCTTTGGAAAAGAGGAAATGATTCCATTTTGTGCCATCCACTGTGATTGGTATGTCAAGGAACATTAGACAGTAAGGCTGGAAATGGATACTGGGGCTAAATTATTTAAGATATTTAAGCAAAGTTGAGTTTCTTTTAGGAAAATAACTCTGGCAATGGAACACATGAGTAGAGAGGTTATCAGTAGGGAGAACAGTTTTGAAGTTGACACTATTATGATAACAGGACTGATACATATTGAGGACTTATGTGTCCAGGAGACAGTTAGGAATATAAAGTGTAACATGAAAAGGCTAAGTTTCCAAGAAAATGAAAAATAAGAAAAGGCCTTTGGATTTGATGATTAGGATATCATTGACTAGCTTTGAGTGGAAAGTTATCAGGAGAATGGAGAAAAATGAGTAGATAGGGGTGAAGCAAAAGAAAGTGACATGATGGCTACTTGAGGGTCAAGGGATGTTTTCTTGTTAGTTGGTTTGTAGGATGTGAAACTTAAACTTTTTTGGCTAACATCATAGGGCTAGTAGAGAGTGACACATTAAAGACTCAAAAGAAATGTTAAGTCCCAAAGCCACTGAGAAAATGTGACAAAGATGAAGACATGGTCTTGGCAAGCATAAGAGGGACATCTTCTGAGGTAACAACAAAGAGAGAGTAGTAGAATCTAATTATGGAGAGATTTTGAGGTCAAGAAGAGGGAAGTTGAGAGAGCTCATACTAACATTAATACTTTTAGTTAAATGGATGGGGAGTCCCCTGTGGGGGTGGGTGATGGGAATAAGTGGTGGCTGGATTTTAAGGGGTAAAAATCTGGTATAAGCTCCATGGAAAAACAATAAAGAACAGGTAAGAAATCAATTGCCAAGCAGCAGTGAGTGCCCAGCCAGGAAGGATGAATAGCACATATGCATAATGAGCATCTGTAGGATATTTAATGCAATGACAGCAAAACATTTGATAAATTCTTCATTTGCTTTGATGATAAGTTCATCTGTCATATATAGAGCAATTGACCAAGGCATTAGTAATCTCTTCTTAATTCTGATCATCAGGAACAGTGATTATGTCACCTGAAAGTATGTAGATAGTTGGACAGATAGCCTGAATATTAAGCAAGGCAATGTCTGGAAAGTTCCATGAGCTTAGCAATATATGAATATAAGAAGATACATGGTAAATGTAGAAGAGAAGCATAAGTCTATTTTAAAACTGACACAAAGACCTAGCTAAGAATAAATTTGGGGAGACATGACTTAACAGGAGCATAAGTTAAATGATTTAAGGGAATTAACATATATCCCTTATATATCATTGACGTGATGTAGCCAATGTGAACTTGGACTGCATTACTAAAAGTAGCAGGCAGAATAAAGCACAACCATCCTATTGGATTGGGTTTTGGTTGCCATGTCCAAATGATATTAAATATAACTCTTCTCTTGTCTTGGATTTTAGTAACAGGCGTCAAAGACATGAATAATAGAAGAGGTATCAAGTTCTCCCATATCCCCATATCTCCCATATCCCAAAGGGATGTGCTAGATTACTTCTATGGAACATGCTGAGAAACCATAAGTCCAGTTTGGTCAACATGAGCCCCTCAGTAGAAGATAAGGGAGGAGATAATGTTGGGAGGGAACTCTACTGTCACTAGCTGTAGGGAAAGAGTAGTATCTTGGGCTACAGGAGATTTGTGAGTTCATCTCAGCAGGAAAACACAGAACTGGAGGTACAATGTGCCCAGAAACCTAGGGCATGACCAAGGTTGTAAGTGGTCAGCCAGAGGAGAGGAACCACCTTCTCAAACTTTAGCCTGCATTAGAATCATCCAGAGGGCTTATTAAAACAGATTCTCAGGCCATACTCCTAGAACTTCTAATTCCTTAGGATGGAGGGGCCCCAAAATGTTATTTCTAACAAGTTCCCAGGTGATAATAACTTCATCATTTGTGGACCACATATTTGAGAAGTTTAGATGTCACCAGCAGGGCATCTCAGAGGAACATGTGAAAATACCACATATGAGAAAGAATAAGCTTTGCATATCCATTATGCCTAGAAGTCATCAACAGACTTAACTGCACCAACCAGTTTCCCCTAGTCTTTTCTCCCCCAGGGCAATCCTGGAGTGATTAAAAGCAGCAGCTAGGATGAAGGAGGAAGAGCTATGATACAGAAAAGGAAATAATCATACTCTGTCCCCCAACTCCACGTTTCAAAGACTGAGTTAGATCTGAGCAGGAGCAGGGGATAATCTCTTCTGGACACGTATGTGGAATTTTAACTAAACTGGGGTAGATTGGACTGGAGTTAGAAAGTTCTTAGATCTGTGGTGCCCAAACAAAGGAACTAATATTATTTCCAAAGTAGAAAAGCTATGGTGTCTGTTTCAGATTTTGTACCCTGATGGAAAAGAACTGGTTTGAGAAGAATGGATACAAGAATAAACTTAATTGAGGCGAGATTGTTTAATCAGTCAATTACACACATCTTAAGAATGGCATTTCTCAAACTCTTAGCAAATCCAGTAAGTAAAGCTAGGACAACAGGACCCTGGAAACCTCACCAGAGAAGCATCCCTCCAAGGTGATAGGGAGCCTCAGCCTGGAGAAGATTGAGGAAGCATAATGCCACGCTTAAAGTATTAATGGGCCATCTTGTCAAGGAAGGAGTAGCCTTCTGTGTAGTGGCAGAGGCCGCAATTAGCTTAAGTTAGGTGAAAGTCAAGAGAGGAAGGAGTCTGCTTAGGTTCCATATAAGGAAGACATAACAAAGCCATATTAATGACACCAAGTGATGGACACTTGACTGGAATATCGAAGAGTTTTACACATGGTGGAGCGTAGTTTTGGATGGACTCTACGCATATCAGCTCTCCAGCAACATTTTGCGGCAGGTATGGTGAAGGGCGGGGTGGGGTCATCAGGACCCACCTGGCTCCCTGTCCCTGCTTCCCTTCATGGACTTCAGCTGAGACTGCCTCAGTCTTCAGGAGGCAGTCTTTTCATCCCTGTTAGTTGAAATTTGGTAAATGGGCCTTTGCAGTCAGGCCTTTCTAAGGCAAAGTGGCAGACTGGTCAGGGTGACTGGATCCTGCCTGGTATCCAAGGCTCTGCCCTGCTCTTGCCATTCCTCCCCCTGCCCTGTGCACTCAGGCATCTTGTTGAAATAACTGACTGGGGCCGGGGGGTGGGGGTGGGGCGGTCTAAGTATGATGAGAAACCAGGGAAGTCAGAGACAAGAGGAGTTGACATGAGTCCTGGACACGTGGAGAGTCAAAGCGCAGGAGGGAAACTGGAAAGACCGGGAGCATATACAGTGACAGAGGTGGAAGGAAGAGAGGGTGACATGCTATGGCCCCTGACTGCAAACTGCAGAAGTTTGTCTGTTAGGCCTGTTCGTATTATCACGGACAGGAATGGTGATGATAGTTATGCCAGTCAAAATTCTGAGCAGACAGAAAGGCATTGTGTCTCTCTTCCAAATGTTGACATAATCATATAATAATCCAGGATCAAGAAATTCCTAATCCTCCATCTAAAATAACTTCCAAATGTCCACAGGGGTGCAGGAAAATATTCATGGGGTCAGCTGACCACAGGTAAGTGATTGTGACAGCTGCAGGCCTTAACGTTTACTCAGTGAAACAATGACTTTTAGACAGTGTCTTTCCGATTTGTTTTCAACATTGCAGCCAGAGTGCTCTTTTCAAAACACAAAGCTGATCATGTCACCAACCTCCCTAAAATCCCTGCATGGCTTCCTACTGTTCTTGGAATAAAGACCAAATCCTTAACAAGTTGCTGCTTGGTCTAGGCCCCTGTGGGGGTTGAGTGTGGGGGTGGGGTCCTCCTCTGGGTATGCTTTTCCCCAGGTCTCAAGTGCTCCCCCACTTTCTCTGTTAGGTTTAACTCAACCTTGCTTGTTAGATCTCAGCTCAAAGAGCCCTTTCTGCACCCCCACCTGGGCTCCTTTGTTCTTTACTTTTTATAGGACTCCATTCTTTTCTTTTAAAGCACTTATCTCAGTTGTAATTATGCATTCATCAGTGCCATGATTGGTTGACTGCTCTCCCATCCCCACTAGCCTCTCAGTTCCTTGAGTGAGAAAGGTCTCTTTTTGTTCATCTTCTAGAGCCTAACATTGTGCCTGGCTCACGGGAGGCCCTCAATGCCTTTTTTGCTGAATGAGTAAAAGCACTGCCTAAATTGTGCTTTCCTTCTGAAATTCTGAATTCTATAAAGGGAGGAAAGTGTTAAGCAGGCATCAGAGTAAAATTCTTAGTAATATTTCCTCTGCTTCCATGCAGTGATTTATTTTAAAATGCAGAACCCTCTGAGCTCTAATCTTCCTTTATATTATATAGAAATCAGTTCATCAAAATAACCCTCTAACTCTACCTGGTATTCTCATTTATTCCCCATTTTCTCTGGAATGAATTTAAGTAGTCTTTCTTAGGGTTCATCTTCTTTTGGGAACTTGTGTAGAGAACATTTTATTTTAGGTTAATTCAGTTGAGATTTTATTTAAAGGCACCCTAAGTTACAGACATTGACAGGTAAATGTTTATGAAGAGGTAATATACATACACTCTGTATTTGTGTATGTCTATCAATCCATCTAAAACTATGTGTTTGCACGACTTGAAATAGAAAAGATTGGATTTAGGTAAGGAAATCATTACAGTGTCGAAGTTTCCACCCCCAGACTCTTCCCCTCTCCAGCTAAATTCTGCAGGATTTGGTGGAATAAGCAGGCAGTCGTGATTTCCTGATGACTGACTGAGGGACGTGTTACTTCCTCTCCTAATGAAATCCTTAAAGAGTGAGTCATAATGCCAGAGGCGCTGTTCTCCAAGATGCCATCCCTGCCTATTTTCTAATCCAAATTCTGAAAGGAGCACAAGCCTAGATCCAGCCCTTTAGATCTCTGTGTGGGACTGAAGTATACATTTCCTTTCCAACTTCTCATTTTCTTTCTGCAGCAGAACTGACAGCCATTGGGCAGGAGTGGTCAACGTTGATGACCATGATGGCAACATAGAATAAAGAATTCATTATTATTTGCTAACTGGGCCATGGTGGTGAATGTCTCTTTCAGAAAGTCACAAAAATGGACATTTACTGAGTCATGAAAGAGCCCAAGCCAAATAATCTAGACAAACAACCTCTCCTATGACTATCTACAAATGGCCACATGTTATAGAAATCTGGTTATTTCCTTTAAAGTATCAATCTGGTACATTTGCTCCTCGGAAAAGAAATTTTCTTAAGGTACATGGAAAGAGAAAACAATCCTTTGTTCGATTCTACAACACCCTCTAGTTATTGTCATATTTCTCGCCATGCTTTTAACTGCCAGGTTTCTTAAAGAGTGGGTTTACGAGCCCTGTCTCCTTTTCTTCACCACCTATTTTTTCCTCAACTCCTTGTTTGTCCTCCCCCTAAATGGTTCTTACAAAGATTCAAGAAATCCACCTAATCACTTTTTAATATTACTTCCTAACAATCTTCGGGAGTTGGCCATTCTCATTCTAGCCTCCCTAAAGCTTCTAGTTTCACCCACTCCAACTTGACCCTGAAGTTTCGGGGACAGTGCTCTGAGGAGATTCTCTTCTTCATCATGAGACAACTTTCTGGATTTTAGCTGTCTGTGCCCAAACACCATCCAACTTTAGTGCCCAGCTTTGTTTGGGTTTCCTTTTCCTTTCTTTCAGTTCTCATTCATCTTCACATTTTCGACTATCACCTTTTTCAAGTGAATCCCCAAATTTTCTTCCCTAGCACTTTTTCACAGCTTCAACCTCACAACTTGATCATCTAATTGAATATCCCTTTATAAATGGCTGTCTTGCTAACACTTCCCTATCATGTTCCCTGCATTCCCTTCCATCCCTCCAACGTAATGTTTTCACTCCCACTGAGACTTGAAACCTCATGTTTGCCTTTGACTCCTCCTTCCCACACAATGTCTATATCCCATCAGTTACTGAAGCCTTCTGTTTTAAATTTTTTATTTCTATTCAAGTATAACTAACATCAAGTGTTATATTAGTTTCAGGTGTACAATAGAGTGATACAGTGATTCTATACATTACTCACTGCTCATCATGGTAAGGGTGCTCCTTAATCCCCATCCCCTATTTCCCCCATCCCTCGACCCACCTCCCCTTTGGTAACCATCAATTTGTTCTCTAGAGTTAAGGATCTATTTTTTGTCTCTTTTTCTCTTCATTTGTTTTGTTTCTTAAATTCCACATATTAGTGAAATCATATGGTATTTGTCTTTCTCTAACTTATTTCACTTAGCGTTATACCCTGTAGGTCCATCCATGTCGTTGCAAATGGCAAGATTTCATTCTTTTTTATGGTTGAATAATATTCCATTGTGTATATATACCACTTCTTCTTTATGCCTTTATCTATTGATGGACACTAGGATTACTTCCATATCTTGCCTATTGTAAATAATGCTGCAGTAAACATAGGGTACATATATCTTTTTGAATCAGTGTTCCCATTTTCTTTGGGTAAATAAATGGTTTGTTGAAGAGACTGCTGTTGTCCCATTGTCTATCCTCTCCTTTGTCATATATGACTTGACTATATAGTCATGGGTTTATTCCTGGGCTCTCTAATCTGTTCCACTGACCTATGTGTCTCTTTTTGTGCCAGTACCATACTGTTTTCCTTACTACAGTTTGTACTACATCTTGAAGTCGGGGATTGTAATACCTCTAGTTTTAATCTTCTTTTTCAAGATTCCTTTGGCTATTTGGGGTCTTCTTTGGTTCCATACAAAATTTAGGATTATTTGTTCTAGTTCTGTGAAAAATGCTATTGGCATTTTGATAGGAATTGTATTAAGTCTGTAGATTGCTTTGGGTAGTATGGACATTTTAAAATATTGGTTCTCCCAATCCATGAGTGTGGGATATCTTTGCATTTGTGCCATCTTCAATTTCTTTCATCAATGTTTTATAGTTTCCAGAGTATAGGTCTTTCACCTCCTTGGTTACGTTTATCCCTAGGTACTTTATTATTTTGGTGCAATTATAAATGGGATTGTTTTCTTAATTTCTGTTTCTGCAACTTCATTATTAGTGTATAGAAATGCAACAGATTTCTGTGTACTAATTTTGTATCTCTCAACTTTACTGAGTTCACTTATCTGTTCTAATAGTTTTTTGGTGGAGTCTTTAGGGTTTCCTATATATAGTATCATGTCACCTGTAAATAGTAAAAGTTTTACTTTTCTTACCAGTTTGGATGTCTTTTATTTCTTTTTCTTGTCTGATTGCTGTGGTATTACTTCCAGTACTATGTTGAATAAAAATGGTGAGAGTGGACATCTTTGTCTTGTTCCTGATCTTAGAGAAAAAGTATGAGTATGATGTTAGCTGTGGGTTTTTCATATGTAGCATTTATTGTGTTGAATTACATTTCCTTTAAACCTACTTTCTTGAGAGCTTTTATCATGAATGGGTACTGTACTTTGTCAAATGCTTTTTCTGCATCTATTGAAGTGATCATATGATTTTTACCCTTTCTCTTTTTTTTTTTTTCTGAGAGAGGGAGAGCATGTGTGTGAGCATGAGTGGGGGTAGGGGCAGAGGGAGAGGGAGAAGGATCTTAAGCAAGCTCCACGCTCAGTGTGGAGCCTATGTGGGACTTGATCTCACCCTGAGATCATGACCTGAGCCAAAATCAAGAGTCAGATACATAAGCTACTGAGCCCCCAAGGTGCCCCTATCCTTTCTCTTTATAATGTGATGTATTACATCAATTGGTTTGTGAAAATTAAACCATCCTTGCATCCTTTGATTGTAGGCAATTTTTTTAAGGTATTGTTGAATTTGGTTTGCTAATATTTTGTTGAGGGTTTTTGCATCTCTGTTCCTCAGAGATACTGACCTGTAGTTGTTTGTTTGTTTGTTTGTTTGTTTGTTTGTAGTGTCTTTGTCTGGTTTTGGTATCAGGGTTATGCTGGCCTCATGGAATGAATTTGGTATTGACTCTTTAAATGTTGGGCAGAATTCACCTGTGAAGCTACCTTGTCCTGAGCTTTTGTCTTTTGGGAGTTTTTTGATTACTGATTCAATTTCATTGCTAGTGATCAGTCTGTCCAAATTCTCTATTGCTTCCTGATTTGGGAAGTTAAGATGTTTCTAGGAATTTATCCAGGTCCTCTAGGTTGTCCAATTTGTTGGCATATAATTTTTTATAATATTCTCTTATAATCTTTTGTATTTCTGTGGTGTTGATCATTATATCTCCTCTTTCACTTCTGTTTTTATTTGAGTCCCCTCCCTCTCTCTCTCTCTTTTAATGAGTCTAGTTAAATGTTTATCAATTTTGCTGATCTTTTCAAAAAACTAGCTCCTGTTTCACTTATCTGTTCTATTGGTTTTTTTTTAGTCTCCATTTCATTTATTTCTGCTTTAACCTTTACTATTTCCTTCCTTCTACTGGCTTTGGGCTTTGTTCTTCTTTTCTTTCCTCCTTTAAGGTCTAATTTTAGGGGTTTATTTGAGATTTTTCTTGCTTCATGAGGTAGGCCTGTATTACAATAATCTTCATTCTTAGAATAGCTTTTGCTGCATCTCAAAGATCTTGGACTGTTGTGTTTTTATTTTTATTTCTATTTTTTAATTTCCTCTTTCATTTCTTGGTTTACTCATTCATTATTTAGTAGCATGTTATTTAACCTCCATGAATTTGTGTTCTGTCCTTTTTTTTTTTTCTTGTGATTGATTTCTAGATTCATACCTGGTGGTTGAAAAAGCTGCATGATATGATTTTAATTTTTTGAATTTGTTGAGACTTGTTTTGTGGCCTAACATGTGATCTCTTCTGCAAAATATTCCATGTGCACTTGAAAAGAATATATATTCCACTGTTTTAGGATGGAATGTTCTGAATATTTGTGTTAGATACCTCTGGTCTAATGTTCATTCAAAGCCACTGTTTCCTTGTTGATTTTCTCTATGGATGATCTATCCATTACTATAGTGGGATTGAAAGTCCCCTATTATTACTATATTACTGTCAATTTCTTCCTTTATGTCTGTTAATAGTTGCTTTCTGTATTTGGGTGTTCCCATATTAGGTGCACAAATATTTACAATTGTTATATCTTTTTGTAGAATTGTTCCCTTTATGATTATGTAGTATCCTTCTTTGTCTCTTGTTACAGTCTTTGTTTTAAAGTTTTGTCTGATATAAGTATCGCTACCCCAACATTCTCTTTCCTTTCATTCACATGAAAAATATTCTCCATCCCTTCACTTTCAATCTGTATGTGTCTTTAGGTCTGAAATGAGTCTCTTGTATGCAGCATCGATGGGTCTTGCTTTTGTATCCATTAATCACCCTGTGTCTTTTGGTTGGAGTATTTAGTCCATTTACAGTCAAAGTAATTACAATGGGAATGTATTTATTGCCATTTTGTTACTAGTTTTATGGTTGTTTTTGTAGCTCTTCTCTGTTCCCTTTTTCTCTTGCTCTCTTCCCTTTCATTAGTGATATGCTTAGATTCCTTTCTCTCTCTCTTTCTCTCTTTTTTTTGTATATCTGTTTTAGGTTTTTGATTCGTGGTTACAATTAAGTTTATACATAAAATCCTATGCATATTAGAGTCTATATTAAGTTGATGGTCACTTAAGTTGAAACCAATCTAAGAGTACTAATTTTTACTCCTCCCTCCATGTTGTATGTGCTTGATATCATACTTTACATCCTTTTATTTTGTGAATCCCTTGACTGATGTTTATAAATATAATTAATTGTACTGCGTTTGTGCTTTAACTTCTGTACTGGTTTTTATAAATGATTAATCTACTACTTTTATTGTGTTTGCATTTACTTGTGAAATTTTTTCCTTTCCTAATTTTCTTACTATTGATTGTGGCCTTTTCTTTCTACTCAAAAAATCCCCTTAACTTTTTTTTTAAGATTTTATTTATTAGAGAGCAAAGTGAGAGGGAGTGCACGAATGGAGGAAATGGGGAGAGTGTCAGAGGGAGAGGGAGAAGCAGACTCCCCGCTGAGCAGGGAGCCTGATGTGGAGCTTGATCCCAGAACCCTGGGATCATGACCTGAGCTGAAGGCAGACGCTTAACCCACTGAGCTACCCTGGTGCCCCCCCTTTAACTTTTCTTATAAGGCTAGTTTAGTGATGATGAACTTCTTTAACTTTTGTTTGTCTGGGAAACTCTTTCTGTCTCCTTCTATTCTGAATGATAGCCTTGCTGGGTAGAGTATCCTTGGTTGCAGGTTTTGTCCCTTTCAGCCCTTTGAATATATCATGTCACTCCCTTCTGGCCTGCAACGTTTTTGCTGAAAAATCAGCTGATGGGGTGCCTGAGTGGTTCAGTTGTTAAGCATCTGCCTTCGGCTCAGGTCTTGATCCCAGGGTCCTGGGATCGAGCCCTGCATCAGGCTCCCTGCTCAGTGAGAGGCCTGCTTCTCCCTCTCACACTCTTCCTGCTTGTGTTCCTTCCCTCGCCATCTCTTTCTCTGTCAAATAAATAAATAAAATCTTTAAAAAAATCAGCTGATAGCCTTATCAGGTGTCCTTTGTATATATCTGTTTTCTTTTTTCTTGTTGCTTTTAAAATTCTCTCTTTAGAAACCAATATTACACTATATGTTAACTAACTAGAATTTAAATAAAAATTTGGAAAAAAATAAAATTATCTCTTTACCATTACCTTTGTGGACCTCCTTGAGCTGATTTTGGAGGGAGGGGGCTCTCTCTGTTTCCTTCCCCAGGTTAGAGTAGTTTTCATTTATTATTTCTTCAAATAAATTTTCTGCCCCCTTTTCTCTTTCTTCTCCTTCTGGAATCCCTATAATGCAAATGATTTTGCACTTGATAATGTTGCTGAGTTTCTTAACCTATTCTCATTTTTTTATTATTCTTTATCCTTTTTGCATTCAGCTTGGTTGCTTTCCATTACTCTGTCTTCCAGCTCACCGATCTCTGCTTCCTCTAATCTACTTTTTATTCCCTCTAGTGTATTTTTAATTTCAGTTATTGAGTTTGTCTCTGATAGGTTCTTTTTTTATGTTTTCTCTCTTTATTGAATGTCTCACTAAGATCCTCCACTCTTTTTTTCTTTTTTTTATCATGTTATGTTAGTCACCATACAGTACATCATTAGTTTTTGATATAGTGTTCCATGATTCATTGTTTACGCGTAACACTCAGTGCTCCATGCAATAAGTGCCCTCCTTAATACCCATCGCTGGGCTAACCCATCCCCCCATCACCCTCCCCTCTAAAACCCTCAGTTTGTTTCTCGGAGTCCATAGTCTCTCATGGTTCGTCTCCCCCTCCAATTCCCCCCCTTCATTTTTCCCTTCCTTCTCCTAATGTCCTCCATGCTATTCCATATGTTCCACAAATAAGTGAAACCATATGATAATTGACTTTCTCTGCTTGACTTATTTCACTTAGCATAATCTCCTCCAGTCCCATCCATGTTGACGCAAAAGTTGGGTATTCATCCTTTCTGATGGCTGAGTCATATTCCATTGTATATATGGACCACATCTTCTTTATCCACTTGTCTGTTGAAGGGCATCTTGGCTCTTTCCACAGTTTAGCTATTGTGGACATTGCTGCTATGAACATTGGGTGCATATGACTCTTCTTTTCAATGCATCTGTGTCTTTGGGGTAAATACCCAGTAGTGCAATTGCTGGGTCATAGGGTAGCTCTATTTTTAATTTTTTGAGGAACCTCCACACTGTTTTCCCAAGTGGCTATACCAACTTGCATTCCCACCAACAGTGTAAGAGGGTTCCCCTTTCTCCACAACCTCTCCAAATTTGTTGTTTCTTGCCTTGTCAATTTTTGCCATTCTAACTGGTGTAAGATGGTATCTCAGTGTGGTTTTGATTTGAATTTCCCTCATGATCCTCCACTCTTTTATCAAGTCCAGTGTTTTTATGACCACTACTTTGAATTCTCATATCAGGCATATTGCTTATCTCTGTTTCATTTAGCTCTTTTGTTGTGATTTTGTTTTCATTTGGGACACAGTTCTCTGTCTCCTCATTTTGTCTAACTCTTTGTGTTTGTTTCTATGTATTAGGAAAGTCAGCTACATTGCCTGATCTTGAAAGTAGTGGCCTTATGAAGAAGAGGTCCTGTAGTGCCCTGCACTGCAATGTTCCCTATTCACTCAAACGTGGAGCTTCAGGGATATCTCCTATGTGTGCTTCATGAATTCTACAATTGGGGTGGAGTCACTTTTGCCTTCAGTGCGGTCAGCTGCAATGACCCTCTTTGCCTGATGTGGGCAAGGTTTGGTTCCTGTGCTGTTAAGGGGTCAGTCTGGGGCCACCATGAGCTTGTAATTGGGTCAGACCTGGTGCCTGCCCTCAGCCTGTTTGCCAGGCCTGCAATTGCACTGAACTACAGGGCATTCTCCCTGTATTGTCCCCTGAGAGGCTTCTGTTAGTGGGCAGGGTGTGCAGTCAGGTCAGATGTCTGCCCCCCCCCCGACCCCGCCGCAGCCCACTGCTGGGACTGCAGTTGAACTGGAATGTGTGGTTATTTTCCCCTCTGCCTAGGGAAAGAGTCACTTTGGAGTGGGACTGGTCACTGTTGGAGCTGCTTGCAGAATGAGAGATGTCAGGCATCCATTCGGAGGGACTCTTGCCAAATGGGGTGGGTTCAGTGGAATAGATCTGCAGGAGAACACAGGGGCAGGGTGTGCAGTATTGGCAAGCTATGTTGAGAGAGTTGATATTGTTTCCCACAGGTGTCCAGGAGTCTAGGCTAGGGGGAAGGGAGGAAATGGCACCTGCCAGCCCTTCTCTTTTTAAAGATGTCTCCTAAGGATCCCTGCCCCTCCAAGGTACATCAGGATTAGTAAATAAATCTCCTTCCCATATACCCAAGGTGCTTTTCAAACTGCTGCTTCTATGTTGTATCTCAGAGGAGTTGTTTGTTATGCTGGCTCTTTCAGGGCAGGGACTCCGTTTCCTACCACTCTCCGGATCTCCCAGAGCTAAGCCCGCTGATTTGTAAAGTTCCCACTGGTAAGCCCCAGTGACTGTAAAATCTCACAAAGTTAAGCTCCTCCGGTTTTCAAAGCCAGATGTGATGGGGATTCATCTTCCCACGCAGGTACCCCATGTCTGGGGTGCCTGGTGTGGGGTCTGCTCCTGTCCCTCTTCTGTGCTTGTGTTGTCCTTCCCATTTGTGGTTAGTCTATCAGGTTAGTTTGGTTCCCACCTGGGACTCCGTCCTTCCTGCTGTTTTCAGTGTGGCCTCCTGCCTACCATTAACTGTGGAGTGTCTGTTTTGTCAGTTTGGGGTTTTATTTTCTGGGTTTGTTGCACTAATATAGCTGTTGTCTAGGTGTATCCATGGGACAAATTGAGGTTAGAATCCTCCTACTCTGCCATCTTCCCAGGTCCCCTAAAGTTTTCTTTACATGCTTCTAATGTCTGCTCTGCTCCCCATGTCCACTGCCACCACTAAGTCTCTCACATCATGTCTAGATTTTGACAATACACTTCTAACTGGCTTCCCAATAATGCCTTCTCCTCCCCAAAACATCCAAAGTCTATTATCGAAAGAATTATTTCACCTTATTGTCTATAAGGAAAATTTCAAATATCCAGGTGCAGCAGGAAAACACTTTGAGATGTTAATTAACAGGGGTTACCCCATCCATTTTCCTCCTCCCCATTCCGAAAAGGCAGTCCAGGCTTTGGCTCTCTTCTTCCTTAGTAAGAAAGTTTGTATTAATGGGTGCCTGTAAGGCACTTCCTTAAAACCTGAGTTCCCTGAAGACTTTGAAGGTAGCTAAAAGAGACAGAGGGTGATTGCTTCAGAGTTAGAAAAGGGCTTCAAGGTTACTGAGGTAGGGAATTGAGTGTGTCCTCCATGGCAACGGCCCCATAGGAGGTAAGACTTCAAAAACAACGGCTTGGGACACCTGGGTGGCTCAGTCATTAAGCATCTGTCTTTGGCTCAGGTCATGATTCCAGGGTCCTGGGATTGAGCCCAACATCAGCTCCCTGCTCAGCAGGGAGCCTGCTTCTCCCTCTCCCTCTTCCTGCCATTCCTCCTGCTTGTACTCTCTCTCCCTGTCAAATAAATAAATAAAATATTTTTTAAAAAAGCAGTGGCTTTAGGGTCTATCTAGGAGGTGAGACCATGTTCACAGTCTTAGTAAAGATTCCTGTAAGCCACTGTGTCCAAAACAGGAGGGAGTCACAGGACTTTGAAGGAGCTATTATGGGCTTAGTAAATAAGAATGGTAGAATCCCCTCATACACATTTTTAATAGCATCTGTTAATTGTGTTAAGTGCTCCTAAGGAAAGGTAGTTTTACATTCATTTGAGTGATTATTTAATTTGTCAACTCCAACAAACTGTAAGTTCTATGAAGGCAAAAGCCATGTCAGTTTTTGAGCAATAAATGTTTGGAAGAAATGAAGGTCAAACTCAGGTGGGTCCTCAAAAGTCAGGTCAGCATCTTAATCAATTGTCATTTAAAAGACTTAGAAAAGACTTAAAACAATGTGGAAGCTCACCTGGCATTCGTTGTTGGCCACTACTAGGGCAGTCAGGCAGGGAATGTTTGATGTTGACATTAAGAAATTGCAGCTGTGGCACAGTAATATTCATTTTGTAACCAAATTAGTTAACTTTAAAGATTTTTATTTATATATTTATATGGCAGAGAGAGAAGGAACACAAGCAGGGGGAGTGGGAGAGGGAGAAGCAGGCTCCGCACTGAGCAGGGAGCCCGATGCAGGGCTCGATCCCAGGACCCTGGGATCATGACCTGAGCTGAAGGCAGACACTTAACGACTGAGCCACCCAGGTGCCCAAGTTAATTAACTTTAATATGATTTTTTTTATTTTAATGGTAATAATAGCAAATACTTCCGAGAGCCTACTGTAGACCAGGCATTGTGCTTAGTGTTGCTTACATTATGATTGTCATGTTCATGTATGAGCATGGTCTATGATTACTTTCGTTTTACAGATAGGGACCCAGATGGACAGAGACTTTATATAAGTTGCCTAATGTAACACAAATGATAAATGATGGGGTTATGATGTAGAGATAGCAGCCTAACTCCAAAGTCATACTGTCAACCACCTGGTCTTCAGCTTGATGCTGGTAAGAGATTGAAGAGCCAACCAGAGGGAGGTTTAAATACTGAAAGAATGTGAAGTGATGAGTAACTAAGGAAATTCCACGGATGAATGCAACTAAAATATAGAGCTATAGTTTCTTTTCATCAGGCAGGGAAGGACACAGGAGAAAAGAAATGCTCAAAAGCAAAGGCATTCACAATACCAAAACCAGAGCCATAAAGCAAATCCAAGGCTCTTCATTCAGTTGTTTCACAGCATGGATTGAATGTCTCTTGTTCACACACACCCAGAAGGTCTGGCACTGATCAGTAGGAATGCTTGTTAATCTTAGCATATAATTGTTCCTAGCTACTTTTCTTAATTTATTTTAATTCCTTAAACTTTAATCCTGGAGTTGTGGTTCATTCAAAACACCCTTCAGAATTTCTGAAGGTACTCGCTTTCCTTCTTCTAAATACAGTATACAGTTTCACTTTATTGGGTTGTCTAATTTTCCAGTATGTTTCATTCTCCAAGTGATATTTTTCATTATTGCACTGCTGGTTCTGTTGGACAGTCTGGGCTGCCCTCCAGTTACTGATTATTTGGTTAGAGGTCTTCTGGAAGTTGTTTGGAATGTCTCAGTGGCCATCCTCTGAGCAGCGCTCTGATGGGATCGCTAGAAAAATACACACCCACTTCCAGAAAACACATATTTTTAACTTATCAAGAGCATTCCCCAGTGCTTTTCTTCATCCAAAGACAGCTCCTACCATGTAGCTAAATCGGGGCTCTTTCACTGATATTATGTGAGTGCATGTTAGCTGAGGCCAAAAGGTGACCCTGTCATTTTCTTGACAGTTCAATTCAAATTCCAAAAAATCTCCCTTAGTTAATTCTACCCACTTGGAATCTCTTCATCTAGCTTGATAAATATCACATAGTGAGTTTGACTATGTAGCTCTCATGTTTGCTTTGAATATTTCCTAGATGATATACCTCTTGAAGACTAGAATTGTGTCTTCTACACCTTTCTTGTCTCTAGCTTTCTCATTACACTTGTGTAATAAAGTGTTCAATGGAAACCTGTGGAGCTGAAGTGAATGGAGCTGATCTTTAAAATTGAAAGGGACAACCTTGCATCTGAATGGTTTTGTGTAGTTCTGCTATAGGTAGACATCTCAAGACCCTGTTAGTTTCAGAACTCTAAAGTCTCCATTTCTCCCATGCATCTAGAGCACAGAGAACATTAATAGCCTCAAAAGTTTCAGAAAGCAACTTTAGCAGTAGCCACGCAGCCACCCAGATACTTTCTTTTATTCCTAAGTAGGAGCTATTGATAGTTTGGCCTCACATTAAAAATAGAGATTTTAAGGAAGTTCCTTGCTAAGTTTTGTTCATCTTTATTTGTGCCAAATGAAAACTTTCCAAGAATGTTCATTTAAAATCCAGAAAGATTTATTAAGTATGTATGTTTTAGTGTCAGAAAAATTAAATTCCAAAGAAAATCATTCATTATGTAATATGGAAAAAGAACAACTCGAAAGACAAAAGTCAACTGTATTTGAATGAATTATCCATTCATGTTGGGCTCTGTCTCCCTACTCGTCATTAAGAATTTATCAATTTCTTAGACGGAAAACCTACTATACAGTGATGCTATATCAATATTTAATGTAATAGTGCCTGGAGCACTGGATTGACTTTCTTATTGTGAAAATGGGAAAGGAAATTAAGACTCAGCCCTATTTTCTAATGGCAAGACACTCAGATAAATTACAATTTTGTTGTTGTTCTTTACATCCTAGGAGTGATAATGATCAGATTCTTTGTGTTCACGGATATGTTCTTGCTAGTTTCATTTTGTCAGACTTAACTGCAACGTTTAATGTTATTGATCAGTCTGGAAAGTGCTAGGATGTCCTAACATTCCCATGATTATATGGCTTGGCTCTAGCTTGTCCAAAAAAAAGGAAAAAAGTGGCTTGTTAGTCTTCTCCACTGCGTTCCTGAAATAGCCACTATTTTCCCTACATTCTCTGAGGGTAGTCCCTCATGTCTTACTATGCATAGCATATTAGCAAAATTCCCAACAGATTTTTGCTTTTATTTTCACATCTAGTATATTCAGTGAAAGTGTAATATATTCCTGACAACTGGCAGTCCTCTTGATATTTCTCTGCTGCTTGCCTACCTACCTTTCAAAATAAGATATAATGATTCTGCTACTATCCAGGTATGGACTCTGGTATAACATCAAGTTCACACAAAATCAGGACATTCTATAAAGTAAGAACAGGAAAAAGACAGACACTACTCAGTATGTATAGAGGTATGCAGTTCAGGCCATGGCCATATTGTATTGTTTGGAGTAGTCAAGCAGGAGAAGTAGGGTCCTGATGGCATAGACATAAGAAAGCTGTTCTCATCAGGCAATCAGACCTGAAATGTCCTCATTTAACCATTGAGTCTGGTTACAAATGATTCTAGATCAACTCCATGATATAAAAATTTCCCAGATTTTCTCCCCCAAAAGTAGCCCTTAACATGTCTCCTAAGAGCATTTTCTCCAATGTTCACCATGGCATTTTCTCATTAGCAGGTTTGTACTAAGTGAGTGAGACTTCTCCATGGATTGAATGTTGTCAGAACATATAAAATTAAGTGTGTGGAAAAGTGCCTTGGTGAAAAACCAGTTAGACTATTACATGCACTCAGGGAATCCATCTAATAGTAGATCCATCTAATAATAGATTCTAATAGTTATATTAAAGCCAAAATACAGCTCTTATTCTTCTAGCTTTCAACCTGGCATTTTGTTTTGCTTTAAGACCACTATATTCTGGATCGTTTATTACCATTGTCATCCAAATGAATCAGGACCAAGAAATTATCTCTTCATAGCAGGACAGCTTGCCACAAAATGTGTACATGGTATCCCCATCCCTCATCTGTAGATGACTCTCTTGCCCAGATTTCTGTGGTGAGTGAGTTTGAGGTCAGTTGGCCAGCTGCAGAATGGAGAACACTTATTACTCATTCCTATAGAAATAAACTTCTGATGGTACATTGTTTATCCAAGCAGAGCATCACTTCCAATTGCATAATAATTATGTGTGTGTGTGTGTATGTGTGTGTCTGTGTGTATAGTTATAGATAAATAAAATAACTGGCTATATAAATGTAGATATAATGTGAATGATCCTTGAATTGTGGGTAACAGTATGTTCAGGAGATAACTTTCTGGAACAATATGATCAGGAGGTACCACTGAGAAGTAAAACATTTTTCTTAGGTATAGGAAATATCCATTTGTTCCTCCTTTGATAACATCATTATCTTTGAGGTTTTCTCAGTTCCTATAATTTGGGTGGAGCAGATTCAAGTGACCCAGGGCTGGCCACTCAGATCATCACATCCCTGGATTTGGTTTAGAGATGGGCTCATGACCCTGTCAGAGACAATGAGACTAGGTTCTCAAATGATAGAGGAGCTGTTGGGAGAAAAACCCTCTAGCTGCTGGTAGCCATCTTGATTTCAGGAATGGAGAGATGGCATAAGAATGAAGCCAACACAGAGGATGGTAGAGAGAACCAGTGCTCTGATGGCATAGAATATATAGTTAGGTGAACCTATAAATGATCTCTTTTGCCTAATCTAGTTTAAATTGAAATTCTGTCATTTGAAACTGAGGCAGAACTGAATAATACATGGATTTACTAATCAGGTAGGTCAAGGAAATGCTGCACACACCGTGTGTTAGTATTTCAGCAAGGAATCTGACAGTGTTTCTCAGGAAATCCTTGTGGATAACACATAGAAATGTGGAATGGATGCAAGGACAGTCAGGTGACTTCATCAATAATTAAAGAGTCATGTCCAAGAATGCTAATTCCATGTCAACCTGGAGGAAATTTTATAGTGGTGTGCCTCGGGGTTCTTCCCTGGCCCTGTCCTTTTTGACATATTTATCAAAGCTTTGGATGAGTACACTGATGGCCTTCCTATCAAATTCTACAGATGATAAGTTGATTGGAGCACTAGATAGAATGTTGGATAACAGAGACAAGTCTCTAAAACTCTTCATAAGCTAGAGCATCAGAATGGAAGTTTAAAAAGAACAAATATAGAATCTTTGAATTAGATCCAAAAACTAATTATACAAATAACTGGGTAACCCTAGAAGCTTAGTTAAGTGTAATTTCAAAATGGATTAGCAATGTGATACAGCTGTCTAAATAAATAAATAAGGAAATAAAGCTACATTAGATTGCATAAATAGGATACAACAGTGATGGAGGCAGATGGCATATTGAACAAATCATGGTTAGGCTGGTAGGGCAGAAGCATATAGAGCCAAAGGAACTAAAGTTTTACAAGTATTTCTACCTGCATATCTAATGATCTGCCCCAGGGTGCTGAATCAGGTAAGCAGAATTACCAATTACCAATTACCAAATACAAATTACCAATGGGAACGTTCATCGCCCTTTTTCTGTTCCCACTTGTTATTTGGATATTCTGTTTTCTGCTTCCCAAAAAGGAAGGGTTGGTTGTTTTTCTCTGAAAGGTAAGTTATGCTACCTAATCAAGTAGGAAAGAAGGATGGGGAGAGGAAGAGACAGGAGAGCCAATGGGAACATGCTGAGAAAGAGTTTGGGGGTGTTTAAAGATAGCACTTTTTTCCAGAGCACTTTTAAGATGTAGGAGAATAGAGAGAAAAGAAGGAAGGGGACTCAATTTGGATTATGGTAACCACTCAGGTACACATAAAACCAAAATGCATCTTTACCGTAATTACCCAACTTTTGGTATGAGTCCCTGACTTTGTAAGTATTATTAGGACTCTTCATGTATTTTTTTCTCACCCAGGTTCTGCCTCCTCCCCATTCCCTACCACAGGCATATGAAAGGCTTATGGGAAAAACTACCGCATTCTTAACCAAGAATATATGATAGTGGATTTTGTGCCACAATATGACTGGGTCTGGAAGTAGACAAGGCTAATTTTTTCGAATGCTACTAAACAACATAGTACTGGAGGTTTTGGCCAGTACAATTAGACAATAAATTAAAATAAGAGGGACAAAGTTTGGAAGGAAGAAGACAAAATTGCCATTGTTTGTAGATTATATAATAATTTACATTTAAATGCAAGAGAAGTTACAAACTATGAAAATGAAGGGAGTTCAAAGTCGGCAAGGTTGAGAAATAAAAATATCACTAAACAAAGATAAATAGCATTCCTTTATACCAGCAATAACAAATTAGAAAATGTAATAGAAAATAAAACATTATTTACAATAACTCAAATGCTAAGAACTATGAACTTGCCTAATGAAGGTCCTTATAGAGGAAATTTTAAATTTAATAGAAGAGAGCAGATTTGAATAAATGGAAAGTCACACATATAAATGATGTGATAGCTTTACAATTTAAAGATTTGGATTTCCACAAATTGATCTACAAATTCAATGCAATTACAATGAAATCTTCAGCAGAATGTTTTGGGAAAATTTGATAAAACTGCTTCTTTTTTTTTTAAAGATTTTATTTATTTATTTGACAGAGAGAGACACAGCGAGAGAGGGAACACAAGCAGGGGAAGCGGGAGAGGGAGAAGCAGGCCTCCCACAGAGCAGGGAGCCCGATGCGGGGCCCGATCCCAGGACCCCAGGATCATGACCCGAGCTGAAGGCAGATGCTTAACGACTGAGCCACCCAGGCGCCCCAATAAAACTGCTTCTTATATTAATATGGAACAATAAAGGCCCATAAACAACAAAGATAGTTTTGAAAAAGAAGAACAAATAAGGAGCTTGACCTAAGCAGATACTAAGAAATACTACATATATTAAGAAGAACTATAATAGTTAAAGCAATATACTACTGGTAAAAGAACAAATGACAAATAAATAACAGAGTTATGAAACAGACCCTGTATGAGAACACTTGAGACCTTAGGGTAGAAAAAGATGTTTTAAAATAGACCCTCAAAGTATAATCCCTAAAAAGAATTAAGGATGGAGTTTGGCTATATCAAAACAATGTGAAGTTCCTATTGAAAAGGGAATACTATATACAATATTTAAAATATTGTATATACATAAAATATTGTATTTAAAATATTGTATAATACATAAAATATTGTATATACAATATAATAAAATATACAATATTTAAAAGTGACTCATATACTGGAAGATCTTTACAACATCTATAACAGACCATTAGTTTCTAGGATATATAAGGAATTCTCAACAATCTGCCAGGAAAAGACAGAAAGCCAACAGAAAAATGGATGAAAGGTATGAATAGGCAATTCACTGAAAATCTAATCAGGAAAAAAAAAACATTTGAGATGTTTAATCTCACTTATAACTAAAAAGTATTAAGACTATAGGAGATATCACTTGATACTATCCATATGGGCAAAATTTAAGCATTGAATATATCACCTGCTAGCAAAAATATGGAACCCTCTTGCAAACCAGGTAGGATCATAGGCTGGAATGACCATTTTGGATTGCCGTTTGGCAGGATTTAGTGATCCTAAGTATGTGTAAACCTTGTGATTCAGAAACTTCACTCCTGGTACAGTGGTGTACAGGGGCCATGCAAAGAGGACACTGCATTATTATTTTTGGTGGTGGGAGTTGGGGGCAACATGTGTGTCCTTCACTAGGGGAAGAATGGGACAGAGTACTTGTCTAAGATGGAATAATATGCGGTGGTCAAAAGAAAATGAGTTAGATCTTCATATAGTAGCACGGCTGGATCTCACAATGGTATATATGTACAATGGAATACTATTCAGCCTTTAAAAAGAAGAAAATTCCACAATATGTGACAACCTGGATGAACCTTGAGGACATTATGCTAAGTGAAATAGGCCAGTCATAGACAGACAAATGCTGCATGATTCCACTTACATGAGATATCTAAAATAGATTCATAGAATCAAAGAGTAGAATGGTGGTTGCAGGACTGGGGGGAGAGGAAAATGGGGAGCTATTAATCAACAGGCACAAAGTTTTAATTAAGCAAGATGAGTAAGCTCTAGAGATCTAGGTACAACTCTGTACCTATAGTCAATAACGTATTGAACACTTAATTTGTTAGGAAGGTAGATCTCATATAAATGTTCTTACCACAGTAAAACAAATGAAATAAATGAGGTTCATAGCAAAATAACAATTGTGTAAATTTCTAAAAAACAATTTCACACATACCAAACAATATTTTTACAGCTACATTTATATACACGTAAACAAAGGTATACAAGTAGATTGGAAGTATTCACATTGCAAATAAAAGAATGGAGAATCTATGAAAGGATGGTAAATGGGACCAGGGATAAGGATGAAGGAAAAGAATAAATTAAAAGGCAAGAACTTGCATGGACCAATTAAGTGCTGAGAACTAGAGAGCATAATTAACTCAATTCTATATAGGCAAAGACCCCAGAAAAAAGGGAAAGTGGAGGGAAAAAAGACTACTTAAAGGATACCGACTTAGGATCTCCTTCTCTGTAAAACACTTAAATGAGGTTTCATTATCCAGATTTCAGGCAATAGCTACTTTTAAATATCTATGGAGGAAGTAGCCTTTTGTCCTGAGGTCCTAAGGTTCAAACTGTCTACACATCAAAAGCAATCAATTTAATTTATAAATTATGCATTCTCTCTTCCTTTCATATGTCTGTCCATCTAGTTATATCCTAAAGCATAATCATTTATAAGGTGCCATAATATATAAAGCATTTTCATGTGAACTATACCATTTTTTTGAACTATATGATTTGATCTTCACAAAAATATGTAAAAGTATTATTAAAGGTGAGTTAGGTATTATTATTGGTTTCTCCTTTTATAGATTGTAAGCACTCCCATTTTGCCCAAGGCACATTAGTGGAAAGGCAGAACCAAGGGTTGAATCCAGATTGCATGACATCAAAATCTCATGGTCTTTCCACTGACTCCGTTCTCCAGAGACGAATATGCCCGATACACTATTTTCCTCAATCATGGAGATCTCTGGGAGGAAGGAAATATTACAGAACTAGGAAACTGTAGCTCAGAAAGTTTTCTCCAAAGTCTGACATTAACAATTGCAGGACCGGAGACTCAAACTCTGTTTCTGTGCCTTAATCAGCAAAAGGCCAATGTTGAAACAATGTCAGACCAAAGATCTCTACAAAATGGGCTTCTCAAAAGTACAGAAGCCAGTGTTTAAAAATTTACTAGCAGCTCTGAGTCGTTTTGAGGGCCCACTGAGCCCTCCAGAGGCTCCTGCAATCTCTCAAACTCGACTTTGTCTTGCAAGGAAATGCAGTAGAGCAGTAGAGCCGGGCTCAGCACCAGGGTCACCTCCAAGTCTCTGTGCAGGGCCACCCAGCTCTCTGCTCCAAGAGCCAGAAATCAGGGATGATGTTTCCCTGGTATTGTTGAGCACATTTAATGGACAGGCAGGAGCTTAGACAGAATGTGTGTCTATATTTACAACATCTGACAGGGTCTTTGAAACTTCCTAAATAGGTATTAACTCCTTAAACAGGGTTGGAAGGTCTGTAACCAAACACAGGAACTGTGGTTCTCAACCCTAGCTAGGCAATAGAATCACCTGAGGAATTTACAAAAACGCTATGCCTTTACCCAGTAGACCAGTTAAATCAGAATCTCTTGAGAGTAGAACCCATTATCAGAACCTTGTTTAAAATCTCTCCAGATGGTGATGAATATGTTCTGTAATTAGATAGTGGTGATGATTGTGCAACTTTGTGAATAAGAACCACTGACTTGTACACTTTAGCAGGGTCATTTTCTTTTTTCTTGGTTTTGATCAATAAATGATTCTGCTTTCCACCTTCTGCAGCCATTTGAGAACGTTGTTGGAAAATCTTTGACATTTTAGAAAACGCATTGTTTAGAATTTTGTTTTCTAAGTTTGTGATGAAAAACCTAGATTTAGGGCGCCTGGGTGGCTCAGTCGTTAAGCATCTGCCTTTGGCTCAGGTCATGGTCCCAGGGTCCTGGTATCGAGCCCCACATCTGTCTCCCTGCTCCGCGGGAAGCCTGCTTCTCCCTCTCCCACTCCGCTTGTTTGTGTTCCCTCTCTCGTGGTTTCTCTCCGTCAAATAAATAAATAAAATCTTTTAAAAAAAACCTTACATTTAAATCTGTAGTGAAGATTTTAAGATAATTTTTTTCTACCTGCCAACCCACAGTTGTGAAATATGTTACTGCATCATTAATTATAGACTCTTAATGAAGCAGATTTCCTAGATTTTCAGCATTTGTGGCAACCTCTTAACAATATTGATCTAAAATCAGTCTTTGAAGAAATGGCTACATTATTTGTCCTATGTTAGGTCACTTTGATATAAGGAAGTTGTTAATAATTTATCCCGCTAACACTAATTACTCCCAAATTACATATAGAAGACTCAGAACCTATTGTTAAGCCTAGTTTATTTGAGAGCATTACAGTATCTCTCTCTCTCTCTCTCTCTCTCTCTCTCACACACACACACACACACACACACACACACATACACATACCCCTCCAGGCTCATTAACACAGGGATGACACAACAATATTTCTGGGGCCTGAATTCTGACCACCCTTTCATTTTAATAGAGAAGTTGCAAATCCAAGATTATGTCCTTGAAATAGTGCCTTAAATTTGGCTTCCAAGGCCCGTCAGCATCAGAACGTAGTTTTGTATACCTCTGTCTACCTCTTACTCTCCCAACTAAGAAGACTTCAACTCATGCTGCTAGACATATGCCTCAGCCCTTGAGCCCTATGACATTCCCAGTGGGACCTTACCCTGGTACGCCATCACCATGGTGACATTCAGACATCCCTCATGAGGCCTGAGCAGGTGAGTCAATGCGTGGAGCTCATTATCCCAGAGCCAGAAAAGAGAGTAATGCATAAAAGAGTAGTTGGAAACCATGGCAGATAAGTAAAAGATCGTTATTAGGACCATTTATAGTAATTCTTTAGATGATAGATAAGTAAAATCAGAAAAGAATGAGGTTGAAAATAATTGGAAATAAGGTCAGTGAATTGGGTATGAAGGAAATATTCTCTAGTGAAGAATGAATCTTGAAACACCGGATAATCATTTCTATAAATTTATTGGGAGTTACTTTCAAGAAATCCTGTGTGAAAAAATTCTCAGTGAGTTGGTAGGATCTTTCTGCCTTGGAGACCCTAGGAAGAACTTTTAAATGTGTTTCTCACTAGTTCTCAGGACTCCCTAAGTCTTGAAAATAGATTTCTAGTCATTCTCCGTGGAGTTCATTGTCCAAATATTATTGGTAACATTTTTATAAAGTTATAATCACACATAGTGACTGATCCATTATCTTTCACTCATAACTCATCAATAATCTCCCAAAGTAGATAATTATATCATTATATGCAACATGATCTCTGAATATAACAGGTGTGGTTAGAAGGAGGCAGAGATGAGATGACAGCAAAAGGTCTGCTCAGGGATGAACACTTTTTAAAAAATTGCCTAGTTTTTCATAAACATTACCATCTGAAGATAATAAAAAAATATAGCTGATAGCATATACTTTGTTTTTCTTCTGGTACTTGAATTACTCCTTCTGTGATAATTAAAAAAAAAACACATTGAAAAAAGATTTCATTATATAACCAATCTAAACACAGTGTATTATGTATTAGCATTAAAGTGAAATTACATATGGTTTTATACTCATGATAGCCTAAATAAAAGAGATTAATAAAATAATTGTTAACATATATTCTTTTTAGAGCCTTGGTAGAAATACCAAGAAGCTAGTTTTAAGACAGTTAATAAAATATTTTTCTCTCTAAAAATCATGGAGGATTATATAAAAATATGAAATGGAAATCCTTTAAATTATAATGGAAGAGGGTATATATTAACTCTCAAGTAGCATAAGAAGAGAATTTCTTTGTATTTCTGCTATGAAAAGAACTATTGCCTTAAGGCTCAAAAAATAAGAGACCTCGTGATGTTAATGATCCCAAAAGAAATTGAATAAAGCCATCTCTCTCTAGTTTTCACAGATAGTTCAATGTGTAGAGAAGATCTAAATATGAGTGTAAAAATTGGTATGTTTCCTGAAACTACTTTTTTAAATTAATAAACCTTATTTTTTTTAGAGCAGTTTTAGGTTCACAGCAAAACTGAGCAGAAAGTACAGAGTTCCAGGACACATTCTGCACCCTGCCCTATGCCACACAACCTCCCCTACTGTTGACTTCCTCTACCAGCATAGAACATTCATTACAGTTGATGGAATTACATTGATACATCCAACACATCCGTATCACCTAAAGCCCATAGTTTACATTAGGGTTCATTCTTGGTGATGTACATTCTATGGGTCTGAACAAGTGTATTATGACATGGGTCCATTGTAGTACCATACAGAGTAGTTTCACTGCCCTCAGAATCCTCTGTTCTTGGCCTATTCATGCCTCCCTCCTCCTTAACCCCTGGAACTACTGATCTTTTTATTGTCTCCATAGTTTTGTTGTCTTTTCCACAATGTCAGTCACATAGTTGGAAACACATAATAGATAGCCTTTTCAGATTGGCATCTTTCACTTAGTAATAGACTTTTAGGATCCACTCATGTCTTTTTGTGGCTTGATAGCTTATTTCTTTTTTATTGTGAATAATTAATATTCAGTTGTCTGGATGTACCACAGTTTACTTATTCTTTCACCTACTGACAGATATCATGAATGCTTCCAGGTTTTGATGATTCTGAAGAAAGCTGCTATCAACATCCACATGCAAGTTTTTGTGTTAATATAAGTTTTTGGTTCATTTGGGTAAATACCAAGGAGAGTAATTGCTGGATAATATGGTAAAATATGTTCAGTTTTGTAAGAAACTACCAAATTGTCTTCCAAACTGACTGTATCATTTTGCATTCCTGCCAGCAATGAGTGAGATTTCCTATCGCTCCATGTCTTTGTCAACATCTGGTGCTATCAATATTGCAGATTTTGGCCATTCTGGTAAGTGTGTAGTGGTATGTCATTATTTTATTTTGAATTAGTCCTGATCTTAGGGGGAAAGCTTTGAGTTTCTCACCATTAAATATGATGTTAGCTGTAGATTTTTTAGAAGATATTCCTTACCAAGTTGAGGAAGCTCCCCCTCTATTCCTAGTTTGCTGAGAGTTTTTATCATGTGTGAGTATTAGTTTTTGTCAAATGCTTTTTCTACATCTGTTAGTATGATCACATGATACTAGAAGAAAAGAAAAATCACAAGAAAAATCATGTGATTTTTCTTCTTTAACCTGTTGACATAATAGATTACATCAATTGATTTTTGAATGTTGAACCAAACTTGCATACCTGATATGCTAATCCCACTTGATCATGGTGTATAATTCTTTTTATACATTGTTGAATTTGATTTGCTTGTATTTTGTTGAAGATTTTTACGTTTATGTTCATGATATTGGTCTGTAGTTTTCTTGTAATAGTTTTGTCTCATTTTGGTATTAGGGTAATGCTGGCCTCATAGAATAAGTTAGGAAGTATTCTATCTGTTTTTATCTTTTGGAAGAAATTATAGAGAATTAGTATAATTTCTTCCTTAAGGGTGTGGTACAATTTACCAACAAATCCATCTGGTCCTGGTGCTTTCTGCTTTGAAAGGCTAATTATTGTTTCAATTTCTTTAATAGATAAAGGTCTTTTTAGATTGTCTATTTCTACTTGTGTGACTTTTGGCAGATTGTGTCTTTCAAGGAATAGGGTAGCCAAATTTGTGGCCATAGAATTGTTCACAGTATTTCTTTATTGTAGTGTCCATGGGATCTATAGTGATATCCCCTCTTTCATTTCTGGTATTAGTTATTTGTGTCTTCTCTCTTTTCTTCTTAGTTAGCATGGTTAGAGGCTTATAAATTTGATGATCTTTTCCAAGAACCAGCTTTTGGTTTTGTGGATTTTCTCTATTAATTTCCAGTTTTCAATTTCATTGATTTCAGTTCTAATTTTTTTTTTTTTTGGCTTCCTTTGGATTTAATTTGCTCTGTTTTCTAGTTTCCAGTTTCTTTTCTTTTTAAAGATTTTATTTATTTATTTGACAGAGAGAGCTAGAGAGGGAACACAAGCAGGGGGAGTGGGAGAGGGAGAAGCAGGCTCCCTGCTGAGCAGGGAGCCTGATGCGGGGCTCGATCCCAGGACCCTGGGATCGTGACCTGAGCTGAAGGCGGACACTTAACGACTGAACCACACAGGTACCCCTCTAGTTTCCAGTTTCTAAGATGGAAACTTAGATTGTAGGTTTCAAATATTTCTTCTTTTCTAATACATGTATTCAATGCTAAATTTCCCCCTTAGCATTGCTTTCATTGTATCCCGCAAATTTTGATAACGTATACTTCATTTCTGTTTAGTTAAAAATATTTTAAAATTTTCTCAAGATTTCTTCTTTGATGTCAATGTCATTTAGATATATGATGTTTAATCTCCAAATCCTCTGAATTTTCCAATTATCTTTCTGTGATTGATTTCTAGTTTAATTCCATTGTGGTCTGAGAGCAGACGTAAATGATTTCTCTTCTTTTAAAATTTTAAGGTGTAGTTTATGGCCCAGAATGTGGTTTATCTTAATGAGTATTCCATGCAAACTTGCAAAAAATATGAAATCATCTGTTGTTGAATAAAGTAGTCTATAGATGTCAATTATATCCAGATGATTCATGGTGCTGTTGACTTCAACCATATCCTTACTGATTTTCTGCCTGCTTGATCTGTCCATTTCTATCAGAGTGGTGTTAGTCTCCAACTAAAATAGTGGATTCATCTATTTCTCCTTGCAGTTCTTTCAGTTTTACCTCAGGTATTTTGATGTTCTGTTGTTAGGTGCATTCCCATTAAGAATTACTATGTCTTCTTGGAGGTATTAATGCCAGTGTCATTTATAGCACCCCTCTTTATCCCTAAAAGCTTCCCTTATTTACAGTCTGTCTTGTCTGACTTTAATATAGCTACTCCCCCTTCCTCCTGACTAGTGCATATCTTTCTCCATCCCTTTACTTTTAATCTATGTGTCTTTATATTTAAAGTGGGTTTTCTGTAAAAACCACACCGTATAGCTGGGTCGTGTTTTTTAATTCATTCTGGCAATCTTTGTCTTTTAGTTAGTGTATTTAGACCACTGATATTCAAAGTGATAATCAATCATGGTTGGATTAATATCTACCATGTTTGTTACTGTTTTCTATTTGTTGCCTTTGTTCTTTGTGCCTTTTTTGTTTTCCACACATTTCCTGCTTTCTATGGTTTTAACTGAGCATTTTACATGATTCCGTTTTCTTTCCTTTCTTAGCATATCAATTATACTTTTTTTAAAACTTTTTTAGGGCGCCTGGGTGGCTCAGTTGGTTAAGCGACTGCCTTCGGCTCAGGTCATGATCCTGGAGTCCCGGGATCGAGTCCCACATCAGGGTCCCTGCTCAGCAGGGAGTCTGCTTCTCCCTCTGACCCTCTTCCCTCTTGTGCTCTCTATCTCTCATTCTCTCTCTCTCAAATAAATAAATAAAATCATTTAAAAAAATAAATAAATAAAAAATCTTTAAAAAAAAACTTTTTTAGTGGTTACCCTAGAATTCACATATATATTTGCAACTAATCCAAATACACTTTTAAACAAAACTATACTGCTTCATGGGTTGTGTGAGTACCCTATAATGACAAAAATATTCCTAATATCTCCCTCTTCTCTCTTGTTTTACTGTTGTCATTCATTTCACTTATACATAAGCATACATAATCACATATGATACATACATAATTAAGTCTGATATATGTATATATATCCTTAAACATTGTTGCTATTATTATTTTGAATAAGCTGTTATCTATTAGATCAATTAAGAAAGAGAAAAATAGAAAGTTTTCATTTTACTTTCACTTATTCTTTCTCCAATGCTCTTCCTTTCTTTAGGTAGATCCAAGTTTCCAACCTACATCATTTTTCTTTTTTTTTTTTAAGATTTTCTTTATTTATTTGACAGAGAGACACAGCAAGAGAGGGAACACAAGCAGCGGGAGTGGGAGAGGGAGAAGCAGGCTCCCCGCGGAGCAGGGAGCCCGATGCGGGGCTCGATCCCAGGACCCTGGGATCGTGACCTGAGCTGAAGGCAGATGCTTAACGACTGAACCACCCAGGCGCCCCTCCAACCTACATCATTTTTCTTCTCTCTGAAAAACTTTGAACATTTCTTGCAAGACTGGTCTCCTGGCAAAAAAATTATTTAATTTTTGTTTGCCTAACAAAGTCTTTATTTCTCCTTCAGTTTTGAAGGACACTTTTGTAGGGTGTTAGGTGTTCTTTTTTCTCTCACACTTAATATTTTACTCCACTGTCGTCTTGTTTGCCTAGTGTTTGAGAAGTTGGATGCAATTCTTATCTTTGCTCTTCTATAGGAAAGGTGTTTTTTTCCCCTTTCTTTCAAGATTTTTTCTTTACCTTTGACTTTCTAGTTTGACTCTTGTATCCCTAGGTGTAGGGGGTTTTTGTATTTATCCTTCTCCATATCTCTGTGTTTCCTGGATCTGTGGTTTGGTGTCTGACATTAACTTGGGGAAATTCTTAATCATTTTTGCTCCTTTTCCTTTTACTCTTTCTTCTCCCTCTGATAGTTCCATTATGCATATCTTACACCTTTTTCAGTTGTCCTACAGTGCTTGGATATACTGGGGTTTTGGGGGGTTTTTTTCCAGTCTTTTCTGTCTTTGCTTCTCAGTTATGAAAAGTTTCTATTGTCATGTCCTCAAGCTCAGAGGTTCTTCCCTCAGCCATGCCCAGTCTACCAAAGAACCTATCAAAGGTATTCTCCATTTCTGATACATTGTTTTTGATCTCTAGCATTTAAAAAATTCTCTCTTAGAATTTCTATCTCTTTGCTTACGTTATCTATCTGTTTTTGCATGTTGTCTACTTTTTTCATTAAAGCCATTAGCATGTTATTTATAGTTTTTAAAAATTCCTTTCTGGTAATTTCAGCATTATTGCCATATCTTACTTGGGTTCTGATGCTTGTTCAGTCTCTTCAGACTTGTTTTTGTCTTTTAAATGACTTATAATTTTGTTGTTGTTGTTGAATGGTGGACATGATGTGCTGGGAAAGGAACCGCAGTAAATAGGCCTTTAATAATATGATGTAAGGTGTAGGGGAGGGGAAGCATTTTATAGTCCTATGATTAGGTCTTATCCTCTGGTGAGCCTATTTCTCTGGATTGTGTACTTCACCAGTGTTTCTCTCTCTCTCTCTCTCTCTCTCTCTCTCTCTCTCTCTCTATTCCCCTCCTTCAGTGGGGCAGGATAGCCAGATGGGTCTGGAGTTAGACATTTCCCTTCCCCCAGATAAGTTAGGCTCTGATAATACCCTAGCAGGTTAGGGTCTAATAAAATTGTTTCTCTTGAGGGCAGGCTGGATTAAGAACAACAGAATGCTTTGTTGTATTTCAAAATGATTACCTTTCCCCTCTCCCTGCCAGAAGCACAAGGGGACTTTTCTCTGATATTCACAATTAGGACCTGGTAAAACTCCTGGGGATACAAAAGTGTTGTACCACCTATGACTAGGTCTCTTGGAGTTTCTTAACTCTCAGACTTATCCACATTGAGCCTCCAGCAATTTGTGAATTACAATTTTGGTTTTCCTACCCTGGTACTGGTTCTGTCGAGGTTTCTGCTCATGAATTTCTGTTCCAGTATGTTGGGATTCTCTGTACCTTCCTGTCTGTCTCTCCAGTTTTGGGGCCAGTGGTTTACCTTATGATCTCACTTCTGTCACAAATAGGAAATAGGAAAGAGGAAAGAGGTGATGGGTCCCAAGCAAATCTCAAACCTAGCAAGGCAATTTCCATCAGTTAGATGTTCAGGGTCAAGAATAATCCCCTTTGGCTACATGTCCCACCTTCTAGGTCCACTAAAAGCCACAGCCTTGTCCCTGGACCTGTGGTAGGAGTGGCAGCCATGTGATCTCTGAATTGCCTTCTGGGTTATTCTTCCCTTACTTGAAAACTAGTGCACATTCATAGCCAAAAATCTCTACGGTCACATCATGGAGAATCCAAGAAATCTGACAGCCTGCCTTCATTCTGTTCTAGTTACTCTGTACCCTTTTGTTCAACCTGGCAGTGTCTCTGCTGGTATATTCCTATTTCTGGCCCTGGTTTCTGCTGCGATGTGCATGAGTTGCACCTACAGTCTCTTTTAGCAAATGTTTGTTCAGCCACACTCTCAGTGTTCTCGTCCAAGCCACCTTTCTCATTTTTTGCCGTATGGATAGGCTGAGAATTTTCCATATCATCCATCAAGTTCTGGTTGATCACGTCTTCCCTCTCTCATTCTACTACAAGCAGTCAGGAAAAACTGAGCCATGACTTCAAAACTTTGCTTAGAAATCTCCAAAGCTAAAGATCCAATTCCTGTACTTACAATTCCTACCTTCCACATAACACTAAAACACAATTCAGCCAAGTTATTTGCCATTCAATAACAAGAATCACCTTTCTTCCAGTTTCCAATAACCTGGTCCTCATTTCTGTCTGAGATCTCACCAGAATGAATGACCTTTAACATCCATATTTCTACTGACATTCTGTTTATAGAAATCTAGTCTTTTTCCTAGCATGCAATTCAAAACTTCTCCAGCCTCTATCTATTACCCAGTTTGAAAGCCGTGTCCACATTTTTAGGTATTTCTTATAGCAGCACCCCTTTTCTCAGTACCAAAATCTGTCTTAATCAGCTCAGGCTGCCATAACAAAACAGCATAGACTGAGTGATTTAAAGAACAGAAACTGGCTGCCTCAGTCGGCAGAGCATGCAACACTTGATCTCAGGGTTTTAAGTTCAAGCCCCATGTTGGGTATAGGGCTTACTTTTAAAAATAAAGAAAGAACAGATATTTATTTTCTCACAATTCTGGAGGCTGGGAAGTCCAATTTATTGTCTGGTGAGAACTCCCTTCCTGCCTTTTAGACAGCTGCCTTTTCATTGTGTTCTCACTTGGCAGGGAGAGGGATAAAGGGGAGGAAGGGAGTGGAAAGAGGTGGGAGGAGGGTGAAGAGAAAGGGAGAAGAGATGGAGGGGAAGGAAATGGGGAGAGGAAAGAGAGAGTGATTGAGAGAGAAAGAGAGAGAGAGATTAAGAGATCGCATTTGCAACGAGTGCTCACCCAAGCACTGTTGTTATTTCTGGTGTGTCTTTTTATAAGGACACTGATCCTATTGGATCAGGATCCCACTGTTATGACCTCATTTAACCTTAATTACCTTCTTGTAGGTCTTATCCTTAAATGCAGTCACACTGGAGGGTGACTTCAACATATGGCTTCAACAAATGAATGGGTTGGGGAAAGCACGCAATTCAGTCCCTAGCAACAGGGTTTTGACCTTGGCCCTTTTCTCTTTTGTATGTATATTAGCAGTTGACAACCTTCATTATTATTATAACCATCAGGGAAATTTTTTACAAATCCTGATTCCCAGACTACACCCCAGACCAATTAAATCAGATTCTCTGGGGAGGAAAACTAGACACTAATCATTTTTGGAGCTTTGCAGGGATTGTACTATGTAGCCAGGGTTGAGAGGCTCTGCCATACTGTGTCATTGGGTGATCTCATTCATCCTGATAGGTTTAATTACCATCTATATCAGTGGCTGCTTATTAGAAATCCCTGGGGACAGATGTGCATTCTTTTTAAATCACTGCTTATACCCCTCATTCCCAGAGCTTTACTTAGCCTCAGGTAGAGTATCCGCATGGGTCTTTTTCAAAGCTCTTCCATGTGATTCTAATGTGTAACCAGCGTTGACAACCACTGACCCACAGACTGTTGACTTCCCAATGATATATCCCCAGCCCAGATCTTTTTCCTGAACTTCAGCCTCTGTGTCCAATTTCTACTAAACTGTACCATTAAATGTAATATGAGTATGCCATTCATTTAGTAAATCCTCCTTGCTCCAAGATCCTCATGAAGCCATTCACCTTTGGTTCATCTTTGGCTACCTCCATTTCTGTGGATACAAGAAATGATTGCTCACCATGTCCTGTTAAATCATCCTCCTAATGAATTCAAAAGTTTATCTACTTTTCTTCATCACCATGCCATTATTCAATCATTTCAAAATTATTGCAACAGCTTCCTAACTAGTCATCTATCCTCTAGACTTGTACATGGAAGCTTGTGTAGTCTTGAAAAAGAGAAAAATTTGATCACTCACCCCACCCCCTTGCCTCAAACCCTTTAATAACACCCCTTTGTCTTTTTTAAAAAAATATTTTATTTATTTATTAGAGAGAGAGCACGAGCAGGGAGGAGCAGAGGCAAAGGGAGAAGCTACCTCCCCACTGAGCAGAGAGCCCGATGTGGAACTCGACCCCAGGACCCTGGGATCATGACCTGAGCCAAAGGCAGACGCTTAACTTACTGAACCACCCAGGTGCCCCAACACCCCCTTGTCTTAAAGACAAAATCCAAAGCTCCCACCTGTAAGTCTCTTTCTCTTCTGGTCCTTTCTATCTTCACCCCTCTTCACTTCCCATTTGTCATCTTTCCTCTATTCTAGGAAGTGGGAGGATGTCTTCCTAAGGGATACATAAGAATTTCTGGGATACGATAGTGTGTATTTTGAAAAGCCTGTAACTTTCTGATATATATTCCCTCATCCCTCTCTATGTGGAAATCACTGCTCTAAGCCTTAACTCCTTGGGGACAGAAATCGTGTAATTCATCAGAACATCATGCTTATCACATTACTTGGTACAACCAGCAAGATATTGTGAATGAATAAACATAATTAAATGAATAAATGAATGGCTGATTGAATGAATGTATCTGTTGTAGTTGTGGAAATCAGATGACCAAATATATTAGAAATGTGTTTGAAATAAGAACAAGTAGGCACTGAAAGAGAACCTGAGGAATTCTCTAATAGTAAAATTAATTACTATTAGTGCATGGATTTTCTGATATAATTTGCCTGCTAATAATCTAATTTGCTTCCTTTCTGACAATTGCCCATATAATGTTAAAATGTGGGTGAGTAGCAGTCATATTTAAAAAAAAGAAACTTTTTATTTTTAAATAGACTCACAAGGAATGGCAGAATTAATATACAGAGTCCCATGAACACTTTACCTAGTTTCTCCCAATGGAGACATCTTTTTTTTTTAAAGATTTTATTTATTTATTTGAGAGAGAGAGTATAGAAGCAGAGTGAGAGGGAGAAGCAGACTCCCTGCTGAGCAGAGAGCCCAACGACATGGGACTCGATCCCAGGACCCTGAGATCATGACCTGAGCCGAAGGCAGACGCTTAACTGACTGAGCCACCCAGGTGCTCCCCAATGGGGACATCTTATTTAGCTGTAGTACAATATCCAAACCAGAAGACTGACCTGAGTGCAGTACTATTCAAGACTGTAGATTTTGTTCAGTTTTCGCCAGTTTTTATGAGTAGTTATTTGTGTGTTTGTGTGTGTGTATTGGTCTATGCAGTTTTATCTCATGTAAAAATTTCTGTAACTACTACCACAGTCAAGACACAGAACTGTTCCAGCAACACAAAGAAACTCCCTTATGCTATCCCTGTATTAGTCACACCTCCACCCCTGATAACCACTAATCTTTCTCCATCTCTGTAGTTTGTCATGTCAAGGATGTTCTATTAATAGAATCATAAAATATATAACCTTTTGAGATTGGCTTTTTTTTTCACTCAGCATAATACCCTTGAGACAAATCCAAATAGTTGCATGTAATAGTGTTTTTTAAGTCAGAAATTGCAAGAGATGTAAATGGAGTTCTGAAATTTGCATAAAACTTCTTTTATCTGAAATATATTGACTTGACTCTCTTAAAAGGCATCTGGGTTTATTCATCCTAGTTAGTGATAAAAAGTATATTTTAAAATTCAGGTGAGATTAATATTTACATTGTTGGAGAAATATTGATGGTTTCAGATATCATTTGGAAAGAAATATAAACTCAGATTGTGCAGTTTTGAAATTATGCTCTGCAACTTGATACATACTTTCAATATGAAAATTCACAAGGTAAACTCAATTTGCTATTGCTACCTACTATAAAGGGCCAATGAGTATTTTATCGACTCTTAGGTTTGGTGGAAATACCAGTCTGGTAAGACTGATTTAGCAGCTTATTTAATCTGAAGAAAGTTTTCTTGATTTCCCTATTCCTGAGAATTTTTCTTGTCAGCCAGAACCTCTTATTATTGTCACCTCTCTACAAAATGCTATCATAGCTTTCATATTAAAATACATTTTCCATTTTATTCATATTTTTGAGCTACTGACAGCTATCAGTCTTGTGACAGGTAGCATTTATGATAATACACTCAGAAATTGTTTGAAAGAAAAGAAAAGTGAGTGATTTATGTCTTGAGTTTAAGAGGTTAAATTTTATTTTATTGTAATAAGGCACTTTGAGGCAGACTTAGCTCTGCTGCTGTGAGCCTACTAGAGTTATTATGCCATTGAGTAAAAGCTTTTATCCATGTTTAGCCAAAAGACTTATTCATTCTGCAAAAGAAAGATTTCTATCATGGTTCAAAGAATTAAATTCTGAGTAGATTTTTGAGAGAGACTTTATCTTGTTAATGCTCTGCTTACATGATACAAATATATGGGGAACTCCCCAAAATACATCTTCTCCAGGAGAACCATTTTCTTCCAGCCTTTTTCCCCCTCTTGATTTGCTGATGCCATCTTCAGCTATGTTTTTCAAATGTAGCCTCATTAAGGTAGTATAAGCTTTCTGTCAATTCCTTCGACCCTGTTCTTCCACTTAATCTTTCTGTTCACAAACGTTCCTTCATGCAGACATGCATAATTTGTCAAAGAAAAACAACACAAAAGAGAAAAAGCATTTAGACATCATTTATCTTAATAACCTTAATTTATTAAAGCTCTCACACATTAATAAGAAAAAGAAGGAAACCCCAAATGATGCTTGGGGTAAATATCATGAATGGGCAATTCAGAAAAGAAGAAAATAAAAATACTGATAATCACACAAAGAAATGTCCAACAATATGATGAACAGAGAAATTCAAATTTAAAAAGCCCTGTTACTTTTTTTCTTTTCGATTGTTGAGATTTTATAAAAATGAACATTTCCAGATTTGGCTTGGGCTCCATGAAAACGACACTTCACTCAGAGCCTAATGTGAATGTAAATTTAGATAACATTTCTAAAAGGCAATTTGGCAATAAGAATCAGATGCCTTAAAAATGTACAAATGTTTTATGTTATTATCATAATTTATAGCACTTATAACATTTTTAAACTGACGCAAACTAAATGTCCCACAATAAGATAATGGTAAATAAATCATGGACTATCCATATGATGAAATATGATGAATTAAAAATGATTATATATATATATAGAAAGATGACAACAATACATTATTAAGTGAAAAAAAGGCTCAAGCTTGTGTCTACAGTATGATCTCAATGTTGTCCCCCAAAATGTATTTATGGTGAGAGAGAAAGATTAGAGACTTTAAGAATTCCTAACTAGGGGCGCCTGGGTGGCTCAGTCGTTAGGTGTCTGCCTTCGGCTTGGGTCATGATCCCAGGGTCCTGGGGTCGGGCTCCCTGCTCAGCGGGAAGCCTGCTTCTCCCTCTCCCACTCCCTCTGCTTGTGTTCCCTCTCTCTGTGTGTCTCTCTCTGTCAAATAAATAAATAAAATCTTAAAAAAAAAAAAGAATTCCTAACTAAATATCAATAGTGATTATCTCTGTGCAAAATAATCATGGTTGATTTTTCTATTTGTGTCTTACAGTATTACCCAAATTTTCCACAATGTATATGATTTATCTAAGGAAATAGGAAAGCGGAAATGATTTTGCAGGGATCACATACAGTATTCTAAAATGGATAATACAGAGGCTTAAATGATAAAAAGTGCTATGATATATCAAAAGACCTGTCTCTTACTTACAAAAGACTGTCTCTCTTACTGTTTTGTTTTTGCATTTTAACCACTAGGGACCATATTTATTATTTTCTCCCTCTCTAATTTTTTTTTCTTCAAATTTTTGTGTCAATGCCAGTGGGTTAACATACAGTGCAAGATTGGTTTCAGGAGTAGAAGTCAGTGATTCCTCACTTACATGCAACACTCCCTCCCTCTCCTATAGACTTCATGTTTTGAAATGTTTCATCTACCAAATAAAATTAAGTCAAGGTTAATTAACGTGTCTTCTCAATTTTCTTCAAAAAAATTATAGTTGTCAATCACTTTTCATGGGGAAATAGTTGTTACCAAGATGAGTTGATATAATCTTGTAAAAAAACCCTAAAAAACCCCCCCCCAAAAAACAGTGTTGCAGTCACTGAGCAGCCTTGTTACCAAACACGACAGGTGCATCCCAGGCTCAGACTGAGCTTCTGGAAGGCAAAGACCTCTGTGGCCTGCAATGAGCACGTTTGCCTGGAGTGACTGAGTTGTTTAAACATCTTTTAACTTTTATTGACTATCTCCCATTTGTTTGTTCTGTTTTCTAGATAATTTCCTTAACTTTATTTTCTATGGAATTTTTACATTTTACCTATTTTTTTTTCTCAAAGACTATTTCTGGCTCTCTGTTCTTTGTTTTTTTGTTTTGTTTAGTTTTTAATTCCTGCTTTCTATTTCATAGATGTATATATCCTCCTGACTCACTGGAAAAAATGATAGTCTGTTTTGTTTCATCTTGTTCTGTCTTAGAGATTTTCTTCAAATATGTCAAGATCCTTGCTGACACTTATTAAAAAAAACTTTCACATTTTTTTCATTGAGAATAACGTATATTCAGTCACGTGCACTTATATTAAATGTACAACTTGATGACTTTCTACACATGCCTGAATTCCCATGACCAATACACAGTCATGGTATGGAGCACTTCCAGTACCACAGATAAGACTCCCCCCGACCCCTTATTCTCACTGTAGTATCGTAGATACTTTGGCTTGTATTTAAACTTCATATACACTGAATCATGTAATATATACATTTTTATATCTGCCTTTCACTAAAAATATTGCCTGTGAGATTTATCGATGTTATTGCATACAGTAGTAATTTATTCTTTTTTTTAACTTTTTAAATAACTGTTTACTACTCCACCATATAAGTATACTACTCTTTTTCAATCCATTTTCTCACAAATGGTATTTTGATTATTTCCAATTTAAGGCCATTGTGAATAAAGTTTCAATATTCTTTTTTTAATGAAGATTTCATTTATTAATTTGAGAGAGAGAGAGCACAAGCAGGGGGAGCTGCAGGCAGATGGAGGAGCAGGCTCCCCGCTAATGCGGGGCTCCATGCCGGAGTGCTGGGATCACGACCTGAGCTGGAGGCAGACGCTTAACCGACTGAGCCACCCAGGCGCCCCTCTATGAATATTCTTTTACATATATTTTGATAGACATATAAACCCACTTCTTTGGGGTATATAGCTAGGAGTAGAATTGGTGACTTGTAGAATAAGTGTGGATTTAGATTTAATAGGTACAGCAAAACGGTTTTCCCAAGTGGTTGCCTCAATTTATACTTTTGTCAGTTAGTGATGTATGAGTTCAAATTGCTCATAATTCTCACCAAAACTTGCTATGTTCTTTTTAATTTAAGCCCCTTTTGTGGCTTTACAGAGATTCCCACTGTCATTTTAAATTATATATCCCTGATGACTGGTGATGCCAAGTGTCTTTTCCTGTGCTTACAAGATATTTGGATATACTCTTTTGTGATGTTTGTTTTCAAGTTTTCACTTAATTTTTACTTTAGGTTGTCTTTTATTTATTTGAAGAAGTTTTTTGCGTGGTCTCATAAGTATTTTGTCTGATATCTGCATTTCAGATATATTCTTCCTGTTGTGTCTTTGTCTTTCACTCTCTTAATGGTGTTTCTTGATGAACCAAGTTCCTTAGTTTTAATAAAGTCCAATATATCTGTTCTTTTAGAATTAGGGCCTTTTGTGCCTTTTAAGAAATCTTTGCTACTATAAAGTCATGAATATATTTTCCTATCACTTCTAAAAGCTTAAATGTTTTATATTTAGTCTATGATACACCTTTAATTAACTTTGCGTGTGGTGTTAGGTAGGAGTCAAGGTTCATTTTTTTTTCCTATGGGTATTCAAACAAAATTGTCTTTAATCTCCGTTGGTCTTCTGCATATACTGTGCCACATTCAGTCAAAAATCACACACACACACGCGCACACACACACACACACACCCCAAAGGAAAAGCAATTTATTAACAAGAGATAAAGCAGTCAACAGAAACAAACATCAAGAGAGATGCAGTAAGATCTGACTCTAAGCTCTCATATGTGGGTGGGATTGTAGACAGGCACCACTGTGTGATATTGGGTGGCTATCTGGCTTTTTAATGGGAACCTACGATGTCAGTTATTTTATTTTTTCAAGGCCATTCAGTTTTTGCTGTTAAGAAGCCTCCAATCTTCTGACACGTTTGGGTGTTTAAAATCTCCTTTCACTTGGTGTGGTAAAGGGGAGCTAGTGGTCTAAATTTTTTCTCTCTAGTCTTTCAACCAGTGATTCAGTGCTACTTCTCACTCCTCTTAGATGGAGAGAATAATGCGACTTACCTCACAGTGTTGTTGGAGTTAACTCAATTAAATTATGTGAAGCTTTTATATAATGCTTAGCACATGATAAGTGCTCAAAAATCGTTAGCTATTATTAGCTTTCTCTATTCAACCCATTCAGTTACCATTCCATTTGCTTTCATCTTCCAAAAAATGAGTAGACATGTCTCCTTAGCTACTGTCTTCACTCACATTCTCTTTGTTCTTTTAAGTATCTTTGTTGTAATTTTTACAAGATTTATGGAGGAATGTGATGTAAAAACATGTTCAATCAACGTATTTAACTAAAATTCCTCCAACTAAAAATTTAAAAATTTAAATTGCAGCACAGGCTCCCTATAATTTCTTAGACTGTGACTGTGTAATCACTGAGATAGATGATTCTAGTTCAAAGATTTCTAGCTCTAAGATTCCTTCCAGCTCAAAAATTTTTATGAATTGGTGACATTACAAATCATGCCCATGAAAATGGTGAATTCTATCTTTCTAAAGAAACCTCAGATCATTTATTTACATTTTTTTCTCCTTTTTCCAGGGTATCCATCTTCCTACCTGATTGGATATTCGTTGGTTGATTGACAGGTGTGAAAAACACTTCAGGGAAGCTCTTTGGCAAGGACAGGCAAAGCCATATACATTCCTTGATCAAATTTAAATACCCTTAAGCAACCTCCATTAACCTTGAATACCCCAAGCTGTTCCCTCAGGCTCTACAACTTACTCAAAGCTCAAACCAAATTTAGAGTAAGAATGAGTCCATCCACAAAAAAAAATGAGTCACTATTGTTTCAATGAGTGCAAAAAAAGTTTGAAAAAAAATAATTTCTGTAAATATATTTATGGCATTAGTACCTAATTGTGTATCCATATTATTTACACTGAATAAGCTATAGTAAACACGTTAGGAAAAGATCACATTATTTTACTCATTCACAATAAGTATAATATTCATAAAGTGAAATAACATTTAGGTTTATTGTTTGTTGCTCCTTTATCAGTTAAAAGCAATTGATCATTGTTTCATTATAATAATTAGTGACCTAAAACTTAGGGATCTTTATTAATTTTTCTCATAAACATATTGCAGCTGTGTAATATTTTCTAATTGTGTATACGTGTGTACATATATAATGTGTATATGTTTGTGTGTGTGTGTGTATGTATATTTAAGTGGGGGATTTGAGAGGAAGGGGGGAGAGAGAGAGACATTAGACAAAAAGACCCAGACTCAGCTGGGTTTGATTATTTAAATGTAGATTGTACCCATTTAAAATTAAATTCAATTAGCTTTAAGGTAGATTGGGGAAATACAAAATAGAATAATGGAAATAAGGCAAAAATATACATGGGGGGCTCCCGTAGTAGTTAGCTACTTTAGACTGTGAAGTGATATCCCAGGAGAAGCCGAGAAGCCTCCATCACTTGAATCATTTAAAATTGGACTAGACTAAGCTTGGGAGACTATACCATTGGGAGTAATCATGCTTTGACAGAGAAAGACTGAGAGATCTTTTTCAATTCTAATTGCCATGATCCTGTGTAATTCAATTTGAAATGGCCTTGCTATTCTAATTCACAAAGATCCCATTTTTACTAACTCTTTTTCATAATCCTGCTTCTGGTATCACTACTCCTTTTTTAAAAGGAAAAAGAAAACCTCAAACTTGGTTCCCAAGTATTCATTGAATTACACTCCTTGTTTCCGTGGTGTGTGTGTGTGTGTGTGTGTGTGTGTGTGTGTGTGTGTGTGTGTGTGTGTGTGTGTGTGTCTCCCCCCTCCAGCCGGGCTGTTTTGCAGACTCAGGCACTGCGCTCACTCGGGGCTGGGCAGACAGTGATTATCATCACCCCCTGCTTTCATCCATTAGAGCTGGGTGTTAGCAGGTAAGGGTGAGGGCTGACAGAGAGGTTTTCAGAATGGGTCAGCATAAATGCTTCCAGGAGGCCAATTTAGGATAATCTATCGAAATATGGATCAGAAATATTGCCAGCTGAAGTTGAATACCTCTATCTGTGGCATTTAAGTCAAAGCAATAGAATGCTTTCATGGGGAAAAAATAACAAAAGCCACAATTACATGGGGAGAATCGTCTGTTCGCATCATTTGGGGGTTAATTTTGTGAAATGGTTGCCATTCTGTCTGGGTCCAGCATCTGTCTCAGCCACTTTATTTGTTTTGAGATGCTTCAGGGGTAAGGTCCCTGGAGACTTGAGTCCAGGAGGCCTTCTGGTTTCCAGGAGCCAATTTGTGACAAGATCAAAGGGGTCTCTAGTCCCAGGAGCCTGAGTTACACTTTGGAATTTATAGGTGCCCCTCATTTTACACAGCACTTGCATGTTTGAAATGTATTGGAAAGTACATTTTAGTGAATTGAATTTTATTAACCCCCTCGCACTTTCAGTTGGCAGTGGCCTCTGATCATTTAATTAATGGTCAAAATTAAGAGGAGCCATTCAATGAATTTTTATAAGCTAAGAACGCTTTTGTGATATAGCTATCAGTGCTTCATGGCATTTCACTTCCCAGGTAATTTTTATTCAACAATTTCTGAAATGGAGAACTAAAACCAAAACCAAAAAAAAAAAAAAGAAAGAAAGAAAGAAGAGAAAAACAAAACTCTGAAAATTTGAAGTAAAATTTCCACACATTGTCAAGACAGTACTTATAATTCGTTTAAATTCAGTTATACATAGGTAATATTTAAATTATAGAGTGATAACAATTTTCCTACTTTACCTTACTAACACCAATTCTTTATTTTGATATTTCAAACATACAGAAATATATAAATAGTAATATAATATTCATTACGCATCACTCAGATTTTCTTTATTGTTAAGAAAAATAAATGTAGGCACATACGGTTTAAGAATGTTTAAACCCTTTCCTGGTGTTATTTCTCTTCCTTTCTCTCTCCAGAATAATTCCTGTCCTGAAGTAGGAATATACCCTGCCCACCTATTGTCTACATTTTTACTACATGTATATGAATCCATAATTGGTATATGGATAGTATTTTTGTAAATTCTTAAAATGTTCATAAATGATGGTATCATACTTCAGTCTTGCTTTTTCATTCATTATTTTGTTTTTAAGTTCTATCCATATCAATGCAAGTAGATCAAGGTTTAAATAAATTTAACAGATATGAGAGTTCCATCATTATTTACTTTACCCATTCCTCTACTATGTCTTTATGTTGCTTCCAATCTTTCACTACTGTGGACCGTACAGCACATCTCCCTATGTACCAATGTTCAAGTTTCTTTAAAGTTTACAACAACAATTGGAGTTTCTGGGTCTAGAACACATGTATCTTCAGCTTTCCTAGATACTACGAGGTAGGCTTTCCAAATTTAAATCTCACCAACAATAACCTGAAATGCCAATCTTTTCCTTTATGATTTTTACTTTCTGAGCTTTGTTTAAGAACTCCTTTCCTCTATAATTGATAAAAAGGTATTTATTGTGTGTTCACATTTATGTCTTTAAGCCACTGGAATTCATTTAAATTTTTTTTTTTTGGAAGTATGAGAGGTAGGATTCTAATTATATTGTTTTCCATATGGATAGTGAAGCTACTTAAAATGCCTGCTGGTTTTTAAGGTCACCTCTGCATGCATCAAAGTCCAATGTAAGATTGGGTGTTTTCATTCATTGATAGGTCTGGCTTCTTTTCCATTCATTGATAGGTTTATCTTCCCCTAATACCACATTATTTTAGTTGATATAGTGGTACACTAATCGTGATAGCTAATGGAACAAATCTTTGCTTCTTTTTTTTCTTCAAATTTGTCTTGGCTATCTTTGGAACTTAGTGGTCTTATATGAGTTTCATAATCATTTTTTAGAAAAACCTTTAAAATGATAAAGTGGTAATTAAAATGTATAATATAATCTATTCTTATATCAAATCACTAAATCTAATTTATTGCTCATTAGTCAATATTAATGATATCCTGCCATGTCCTGACACTTAACTTCTTTGAAAAATAAGCTTATCATGTTCCTTTTCTTCTACAAAATGATTACCATCTCTCGATTTCAGTAATTTTCATGTCATTCTCATTCGCCCAACTCATGGGCCTCTTAAGATCCATTCCTGCACCAAGTTAACAGATTCAGTCCTTCCTGATGCCCTGTTGTGAGAATGGCTTCATAAATGTAACTCTTTGTCTATCTTAGTCCTTCTCTATTTCCCATTCCAACACATTCTGCAAAGAGCTTGAGGAGCAGCTCTTTTCCTGGTTTAATCATGCCACTTTTATGCCCAAGAACTTAAACTCTTATTTGCCACAGGTCTTGAGTGACCCTCAGAGACCACACATTCAATTTCACTGGTGAACAACTGAAGTCCCAGAGAGGATTTGCTCTGCCTGGAGTCAGAGTTATCAGGAGAGGAATTAAGACTTTAAGATAAAACTTAGTCTAGAACGCAGGTCTTCTGACTCCTGAACAATTCTCTTTCTACCTTTTGCTCTCCTCCACTGAACCTTCAGATACTATTTCCTAAACGATGTCAACAGTGCATTGATTTTATTTCATAAAATCCCCCAAAGGAACTTCCCTTTCTTAGTCTTACTTCAAAATGTGGCTCATTCTTTCCTACTGCTTTGGAAATACCAACTTTTACCTTGAAATCCTGTCTCCTTAATTTTCACAGAGCTATGTCTCGCCTTCTTGGAAACATGCACCTTTTTCAGGATACTTAACTATTGTTACCATTATCCCATCTCCTAATGATGTTGATAAAACCACGACTTATTACACACCTACCATGAATCTAGCTCTTGAAAGACATGACCTCACCTTGCTTTGCTCCACAGATGCAGGATTTGAAAACCAGAGAGGGGAGGTAACATGCCCAGGGTTCCACAATAGGGAGTAGAACCCCGGTCTTTAACAGTCCAGAGCCCCCAGAGCCCACGAGTTTATGACCTTGTTCTGTGCCTCCTAACACTAAGGATTTGGCACTTTTTGCACTAGCTTACTCTTGGTTCAGTTGCATTTACTCTTAGCTGATTGGGTGTATTCTTAATGTTTGTCATCAATGAAAGCTCTTGCCTTTCAACTGGACTATATATCTTCTGAATACAGGGTCATTTAAAACTTTCTTTAGATTGCCCTCTTCCCTCAGAGCATCTAATGTGAAGCCCTGCTCTGAGCCCTCCTATGACTAGTAAGGGTCCAGTTAGCATGGAGAGCCTCTCACAACCAACCAAGAAGCTTCTATGTTGAAAAATCTCCCGTTAAAACTGGGACCAGTAGTTTTTATGACAGGGTGAAGAGAATGCCACTGAGCAAACATATTTACTCTATATTTTAGCACAACGACTTGTTTGCTGTTACATAGATAAAGTTCAAGAAAAAGCTCTCTGATTCATCATTATTTATAGTTTCCCTAGCCAATATTATATGCTGTTAATTAAAAACAAATTTGGCCTATCATGTGAAATGCATTATAAACCATTCTGAGTGAATTTTACTTTAAAAGTGATTTTGTGAGAAGAAAACGTAAAAGCATATGAAATTGCTGAGATGAAGAAAATGCATAAATATAATGCAATTTGAGGCCCACTATTCACAAAGCTCAAAGAGTATTTTCAACGAGTTTGGATGAGAGTACTCTGTGGCCAGGCGTGGACAAGGAAGAAAGCCTGGTCCTCCCTCTACTTCATCTTCAACAGTCATCTTCTAGCAGTGAATAAGTAGGGCATGGATCAATTTCCAAAAGGCCTAGTAAAAAAAAAAAAAAAAGGACACTTAAAGAATTTTAACATTGTTGGGCTTTTTATTACAAAATTTACAAGACAGGGGTGCCTGAGTGGCTCAGTCATTAAGCGTCTGCCTTCAGCTCAGGTCATGATCTCAGGGTCCTGGGATCGAGCCCCACATCAGGCTCTCTGCTCAGCGGGGAGTCTGCTTCTCCCTCTCCCACTCCCCCTGCTTGTGTTCCCTCTCTCGCTGTGTCTCTCTCTGTCAAATATATAAAATCTTTAAAAAATAACAAATAAATAAAAATAAATAAAAATAAAATTTACAAGACAGACTTCTAACATTTCATAAACTTTATTTTTTAGAGCAGTTTAAGTTTTGTAGGAACAGTGAGCAGAAAGTTCCAATATACCCCCCTCCACCCACACACCTCTATGCACCCTCCCCAGATCCCCCTATTATTAACATCTTGCATTCATGTAATACATATTTTACAGTTGATGAGTCAATATTGATACATTATTGTTAGGTGAAGTCTATAGCTGACATTAGTGTTCATTCTTTGTATTGTACCTTCAACGGGTTTTGGCAAAAGGACATGTATCCACCATTACAGTATCATCGAAACAGATTTTATGCTAACAAAATATAAAAAGAAGGTAGAAGATACCATTTTGAAATATTTAACTGGTGAAACAAGTTAAATAAACTCAAACTCAACCAAAAACTTAGTGAACTTATTCTTTATAGTTCCTACTAGACAGAAAAGCAATATAATAAAAATTAAGTAGTCTTTTCTTTGAAAATTGTAGTTATTTTGATAAACAGTGCTGTCAAAACAGCAAACATGAACACCACAAACTCTAGCTCATTGTCTTTCATGTACTGTTCTCAAGATTTGGTGTGAATACTTCATAGTTAAAGTATGTCTTCCCTTGAGGATCACATAGCCATTTAATTTCTGTTCTGGCATTTGGCCTATTGTGTTTATGAGGTTCTATTGAGAAATAGAATTGATGATTTCTTCCATAACCACAAAGAAAAATTGAAAGTTACTGTTTTCAAACTGCTATTATAACCTTTCATGTTTTTCTGGAAAAATGTTTTCTTTCCAAAATGGAAAAGAAAAAAAAAAAGAATTCCCTATTAAATGTCTAACCGTTCAATATCAACTCATCTTTCAATATATTGAAATTCCACCTCAGACTTAGCCAGAGGAAGGCTGGAGTTTCCCATCTTTAGTTTGGAATCTACCAGATGTTGCTGCCTGGTCTGATAGATCTCTATTAGGTTCCTGCTTCTTGATGCATCATTGTCAAGGAAAAGAGTGTATTTCACATTTAGGGCCAACCCTGTCTGCCCCCCATGGCAACATTTCTTGTCAGTGTAGATTCACTGCTTTTGCCTCAAAGACTTCCCTCCCCAGCCCCCACAGTCCCTGAGGACTTAAATGAAGTCAGCAGTGATGCTTTTTCCAATATCTTTCTCCTCGTGTGAAGTGCCATTTTAAGACTTTTTGGAAGAATCAAAATCCAAGTTGTGCTATACAGAATTTCCTCTGAAGCAATGGTTCTCAGCTAGGGGCAAATTTGGCCCCCAGGAGGTATCTGACAATGTCTGGAGATACTTTTCTGTTGTTTCAAACAGGGGTTGGAGAGGGTACTGCTGGCCTCTAGTAGAGAGAGGCCAGGGATGCTGCTAAGCAGCCTGCAGTACACAGGACAGGCCTCCACTCAAAAGATTAACCGACACTAAAAGTCAATAGTACTGAGGTTGAGAAATCATGCTCTAAAGATTTAGTCATTCAGCCATTTTTGCCATTTTTGCATTTCAAAGTATTGCATTTGTTGAAATATTAAAGCATTGTGTCTTGATTAAAGCATTGTGTCTTGATAAAGTTAATGCCCAATAATAGTGGAAAGTAATGTGTTTTTTTATTACCTTGCTCAAGAATAAAGCTACCATGTTTGTAAAGTAGAAAACCTTAGTTGTCACTCAAAATGTAAACTGTCATAAGGGATAAGAGATTAACTGATTCCACTGCCAACTTTTATAATGTCATTATTTTCCCCTCTAACTACCTCCTTAATATCTTTGCTGACGAAGATGTTTTAAAATGGAAGACAATTAGAGCCTTTTTGTTTATGAAAAATGAAGTGTTCAGGCACAAAAGCGTGCACAGTGGACCTCTTAAAGAATGTTTAAAATCTCCTTTCATTAAAAGATGTTCTTAAGTGGCCATTTGTCACTTAATAGGAATTCCTGTTGTTTCTACTGTTGTTTTTATGTATAAACACCAGCATCGATAGATTTCCAGGATATCCTCTACAATTTCACACCCCTTGATTTCACGTTGGCTTGATTTTGGCTTGATGATTTTTCCGTCTTAAAATCACATTCTGCATAAGTTTACCTGAGAATGAATGCACTAAAAAAGCCATTGTAAACCAGCAGCCAGAGAACCACATCCTAGGCACAGATGCATTTTGTTTAACCAGGGGAGAACTTAAATTTTTAAAAATTATTTGCCAGTATTTTTTTTTTTAAGATTTTATTTATTTATTTGACAGAGAGAGACACAGCCAGAGAGGGAACACCAGCAGGGGGAGTGGGAGAGGGAGAAGCAGGCTTCCCCTGGGAGGAGCAGGGAGCCCGATGCGGGGCTCGATCCCAGGACCCTGAGATCATGACCCGAGCCGAAGGCAGATGCTTAATGACTGAGCCACCCAGTTGCCTCTATTTGCCAATATTTAAAAAATTAATAGCTTGCTCACAAGAATCTGGATATCTCTTTTTTTTTTTCTTGAGAAATGGAGAGATCTAGCCCTTGGGACCAGTATTCCCCCATGGCAGCAGTTCACTTCAAGAGAACAGCTGCTGGACACTTTTGCCAGGCGCAGGTGCACGCCATCCATCCTACCTATTCATGCCCAGCCTGCTTCACTCGGTCACCCTGCCAGGCTGCCCTCAGCGACCTTTGGATCTGCCACCCCGGCTCCCTTACAACTAAGTTCTGCAAGTGCGAATGTTTGGTAGTTAGTAGAACCCAATCTTTGGCTCTTAACCCAGTGTAGCAACTCATACGTGAAGAAAGATGGAGAGCTGAGATAGTTCAGGAGGTTGCTAGGAAAGGTGACGAGGAGAATGGGAAACTTGAACTGTGACAGAATGCACGGGGAGGGAGGAGTCATGAAAAGAACTGTACTTGAAAGTGAAAACAGATTTGCTTCCTCAGATCAGCCCTGCACGGAAATCTTCTGAACTTTGGTGAGGAGAAGACAGGTCAGGTAGTAAATATGAAGAAAAATCAAGGACATTTATGGCCAAGTCAGAAGCTCTCTGTGTATCATCTTGGCTCCAAATGGTAGCGTCTAGTCCTGGCCTGCGTTCTTGAGGAATCACCAGAATTGGAAATGGAATCCAGGAAGAGCTCCAGGAGTCAGTCCAAGGAGGGACGATGATAACGTGTTGGAATTATGATACAAGGCAAAGGTAGAGGGAAAGGCGAAGCTGGTACCAAAACACAGGGGGTGTCAGATACAGCCTCAGGACCCACAGTATAGAGAGCCAAGCTAGGAGAAAGGTCAGGACAGGGAAGACGTAGACAGCAGTTTCTGGCCTCTGCGTTCCTCTGCGCCAAGTCTGTCATTTGGATGAATCTAGAAGACCCTGAGGGCTCCACGTTCTTCTGTCTGTAGTAGTCTGAGGTCCATGCCTTAGTGAGTCTCCATTTCTTTACGAATGTGGTGTTTGATAGACCTTTTTTTAGTCATCCAAGTTCTGGAGAAAAGCAAGGGGTGGTCTGACCACACAGAACTTTAGGTTACTTCCCTCTCTCCCTGCCCCCGAAGAGGACAAACAAGATAAAATCTTGACCTGAAGCCTCCAGCTGTGGTCTACAAATGTGAAGGCAAAGGGAAACAATTCTTGGGGATATGGGGGTGGGGGGTGGGGTGGGAGACTGAGGAAATGGACTGTTTGGAGGGTGTTTAAGCCTTATTTGATGCAAGAGAAAGAAGAAGGGACTAGAAAGAAAGACATTTGAGGAAGGAAGAGAGTAAAAGAATATTAAAAGTGTTGCTGGAAGGAATCTCAGAAAATACTACCCTAGGCTAGGCTGGGCTTTCCCTGTTCGTTATGTGTAGAGGGACCATATAATTCACCATCCAAATCTGTACTCTTCCAAGAGTGAAAGAGGAAACAGTAATTTTTCCAAGACCCCAGCAGGACCTGGACTGGCTAGCAAATGTGCATCATGTCTCAATAGTTAAAGACAAAGTAAGGAACCTCCCTTGAGCTTCAGGGCCCCAGGCTACTGACTACATCCTAGGGGCCTGAAGGCCTCAGATTGAACCTGTTGTGTTATGATGTAGAAAGCAGAGACTCCATCTCAGGATGAAGAAAGAGTACTTCTCATTTCTCCCTAAGCCTCTCAATCACCCAGGAACTTTAAAAAATTACAGATGCCCAGAAATTCACTTTAATTATTCTGGATTGGGGCTAAACAAGGGTTTTTTTTGGTTTGTTTGTTTGTTTTGTAGTTTTTAAAGCTGCCTGGTGATTCTAATGTGCAACCTAACCAGAAGGCGACAGTTTCTCCCCAGCTTCTAGGGGACTGTAGCTTGCTCTTCCCTGTCCCCACTGTTAGCCTATGCTGACAAGGTGGTGAGCATGCCCTACAACTAGGGAGTTTCCTCCCTGCTTCCCCACCCCCACCCACCTGCCCAGTTCTGGGGCGGGAGGAGGTAGGGGCTGAAGTACTGTGAGCTCGTGTATTTAAGCTGAAAATGTGTATTTCTTGCCAAGAACAATTGAATATTAAAAAATGAAACAGAACAAAACCTGAACAAAACCCCTTAACCAGGCGGATGATGGCTCTTGGCATCACACAACTGAAGACTGAAGAAGTCGTGTTTGGGCTAGTGCTTTATCACTACCTAGAGCCACACAGACACAGTTATTAAATTGGTGGCAATACCTATGTAGTGTTTGGAGATGGCAACATCGAATCTACCCTCAGACCACAAAGATTTCTCATTTAACCCATATTTCTGGAGCAAATGTTGGGTTAGGGTGCTAGAGACTGCAGCTGCGCTCCAGAGGAACTCACAGAAGTCACTGTCAAGACAGTTACTGAAGTAACACATGGAACCCAGAGGGGGCCGGGCTGCTTTGAACTGTTAAAAGGTAAACTGAGGCACATTAAAAAAAATTTTTTTTTAAGAGTTTGAGCAGAAATCGATTGGAGAGAGGCAGGGCCAAGCCAGAAGTGGTTAGGAGCACTCTGTGGCAGGAGCTCGGGGAAAGACTTCTGTAAAGAAATTGCAGAAGCAAAGAAAGGAAATTCTTTGATTGGCTATAGCTTAAAGCCTGGCTGACTGTTCTTGATTGGTTGTCCTTAGTGTTTTTATTTCCCGAATGGGAGGCATTTACAGGCTTAGGTTTGGGTTGCTTCGGTAGGCCACTGGGGCTTTAGAACCAGATCCATCTAACGGCCTCCTTGTTGAATTAACTTACCAGAACTCCTCTCACCAACATGTCCGTGGTGACACAACCAGGAGAAACACCAGCTGGACAGGCAAGAATTAATGAAAAGCATTTTAAATCCTCATTTCAGCCTCTCAGAAAATCACCGAGGGATTATATAACCCTCAGCCAGGCTTCAGTCCGCCTTCCTCTCTCTTCGCTCTCAGAATCTCTGTACCGCATCCTTTATCAATAGCCCAGGATTTCAATTTCATCTCACATCTCAATACCTAGCACGGTTCACCAAGGTAACCGTTCTCTATTTCCTTTCTCTCTCTCCACTCCCCCAAACTCGGCTTCCCAACTCCCTCTTGGACGCCTTTTCTTCTCTCTCCTCTTTTCTGGGATCCGTTTCTGGGGCTGGGGCTCCTTTTCCTTTAAGATGTAAATCCTGCAGCTCAGCTCAGATTCTAATCAGCACGACAAAAGGCCAGGCCTGAAGCTGTCTGAGCAGCAAGACTCCTTCCTCTTAGAGCCTGGGGGTGGGAGAGCTGGGGAAATGCTGTGATGGCTCAAAAATGAACTTATTTGCTCTGGCTCTTGGTATGCAAACGTATTTGTATATATGCATATATACAAGCATAATTACAGGAGGGCCATAGATAGGTGTCATGAAATACTCTGGAAGGATTCAGGAATCATCTTGTGTGAGAATGATATGTATGATATAGAAATACATGCCAGTGGAATGCTTTGAAATTAATTTTTGTTACTGACACATTCACAGTATCTTAAAAATGAAATTTTCACTGAAGGAACTAAAAATGCCTTTCAATATCCCACTACTGTTAATTTTCACAATAACAAAACAGAAATGATTGTTTCTTAATCTAATAAGGGTCAGATGTGGGGAGGTATGCACACATTCTTTGAAACATAATGTCTTATAGTTCCATAAGAATAACATAAATACAAAATATAAAAGTTTGCAAAATTTTTCTTTGTTGTTAATTCATATTAGGCTGTGTACTCCTCATTACACTGGATTGTTTTGTTTGTCCTGTAACCCTAGCATCTGGTATGTGGCCTAAAATAAGAGAGGGAATCATTGAACTTATAAATAATACAAGCTAGCATTTACTGAGCATTTGCTAAGTGCCAGGCACTGTGCTATAAATATAGAATCCCAGGTTCTTAGATTTTCTGCCATTGGTGTTATACATAGAAAGAACTTTTCCACTATAATATCTTTTAAGGCTTATATCTTAAAAAAAAAAAAAAAGATTTATTTATTTGAGAGAGCAAGAACACAAGCGGATGCAGGGGTTTGGGGAGAGGGAGAGAGAATCTCTAGCAGACTCCCAGCTGAGTGCAGAGTCCTGTCATGGGGCTCCATCTCAGGACCCTGAGGTCAAGACCTGAACCGAAATCAACAGTCGGATGCTCAACCGACTGAGCCACCCAGGCGCCCCCTAAGACTTATATCTTCTAGTTCTTGAAGTTTCTTTTTTTTTCTTTCTTCCTTCCTCCCTCTGTCCCTCCCCCCCACCTCCCCTCCTTCCATTTCTCCCTTTCTTTCTTTCTTCCTCTCCTGTTGTAAATATTTAGACCAGTGCTGCCCAATATAAACATAATGCTTTCCACAAATGTGAGCAACAAAAATTTAATTTTCTTAGTAGCTACATTAAAAAAGTAAAGAGAAACAGATGAAATTCATTTTAATAATATATTTTATATAACCCATTATATACAAAATATCATTTCAATGAGTAATCGATGTGAAAAAATTTTAATGAGATATTTTACAGTCTTTTCTTTCTACTGAGTTTTCAAGATCTGGAGTATATTTCACATATTAATATATCTCAACTTAAAATAGCACATTTTAAGTGCTCAATAGCCACATGTGGCTAATGGTTATTGTATTGGACAACACAGTCTTAGATCATCAAAGCTAGAGATAAAAATTACTAACCAGTAACTCCCAGCCATTCTCTGAAAAACCCTCTTTTCCCTACTTACATCCAAAATAACTTTCATTTATATACTGATATCTTTTATGTAGGCAGAGCACTCAATACACATTGTAGAATGAGTGAATGATAGGATGACATTATGATTTATTTTAGAAGGATAAGATATTAAGGAACTTCATTGAGGGGGAGGACTTAGCATTAATAACACCTACAGAGCTGAACACATGTTGAGTCCCTGACATTAGATCAGTTACTTGATACACGTTATCTCGTGTACTGCTCACCGCATATTTTATTGAGATTGTAGTGATCAGACTCACTTTCACAAAGAAATTGAAGCTTAGCAATGTTTAGTAACTTGCTCAAGGTTACAATCATAGTGAATTGCAGAGCCAGATTTGTAACTATGTTTGTCTGAGTCCAGACTGAAGCCTTCACCATCCCATACTGCTTTTGTAAGATAAGACCATCAGGCTAAAAAAATAGCAGAGTCTGTGTTTATTCTATCAAGTTAGAAAAAAGACCATCACTTATGGTAGTTGTTGACATTTTCTCTCTGATTTCACTAGACAGAATAATTTAGTTGAAAGTAGCAAATATTCTTTCATTTTCGCAAGGTTTTCAATTTGTTTCCAGAACATTTATTGGAAAGGCATTTAGAAAATCATTTTGTATTCCTTTAAAGATTGTGGGAGAGAGAGAGTACATGATTTACATTTTGTGGTTTGAAACCTTGAGTAATTAAATAGTCACACAAAGATATTAGTAGTAGAACCAAGACGTTAACATCATTACATTCCTCTTCTGAACCTCCTCTAACCACCAAAAAAAGGCCTCTTTAGATTGAGGTTACAAATTAGGATGCTAAATTAGGTAAGAGTCTTCCTTACTTATTCTGTAAGGTAAGCTGCTTGTTGAAAGTCAGAAAATAATGCATTCCTGTGCATATGTAATTGTACAGATAATTGCCTCTATCATTTAAAAATATCATTTGCCAAAATGGTGTCTATGATTAATCATGTACATTTATCATTGAGTCGACTGGGGTACATTATAAAATCCTTTCCCTAAGCTCATGCATCTTTCCTCCCTTCTTGTTTTTTTCAGTGTAAGTAATTTAGTAGTTCAGAATTTTTTGTTACTCCTTGAGCCATAATTCACCTGTGCAGGAACCAGCAACGAACTTGCCCTTGGGCTGCAGAGGGCTTGTTTTTTGACTTGTGACGTCAAGGAATAAGGATGATGTTTAAAATCTCCCTTCTTTTCTCGTGGATGCTTCTAAAACTAAAATCCTGGGAGAAGGATCATTTATCAATATTAAGTATCTCCGTGACCATTTCCTCAGCCCAAAACTGTACCGTGTTGGACTTCAAAGTCAGATGGTACTAAGGAAAGAAAAAAATACTTAAGAAAGTAAATAGTAATCCTGAAATCCTGACATGTAGAACTTACCTAATGTAAATACAGTGTGCTTAATGATAATAGCAACTGTCCGAGAACATTTTTGACATAAGGCCTTCTGACGGTCTGTTTCTGGACGCTCTACCCTGGATTCTCAGAAAAACGTCCAGACTGATGCTGTTGTATTTTTATTTGTTGAAGTTTAGCAATCCTATTTTCCTGAGTAGGAAAGATGGTTGCTGTCAGCCCCGAACCTGTACCCACAGAATTCAAAATCCCCAAAGAAGTCCTCTCAATCCCAGCTCCATTTGTAAATCTAGCAAGAACCCCAATTGCTTGATTGACCCCATAATGGTGATGGTGGTGTCATGTTGGTGCAGCACGCTGTTTCATGGCAGTGGATAGCTTCACCAGGATCAGAAGAATGAAAAAGGAGAGGTTCTCCAAAGAAAGAAAACAAGAGGTATTTGTCTGCTCTAGGACCCAAACTTTTATTGCTTTCTTATCACTTGAAAAGACTGTATTTTAAGCTCTGTGAGGGGAGGGACCAGCTCTGTCTTGCTAACCACTGTATCCTCAAGGCATACTCATTATCAGATGCTTAATAAATTTATGAATGAATGAATGTCAAGCTACATAGGAGGAAAATTATTAAGTTTGTTTGGCAGCCTGAGAACAAAAGAGGGCACGATGTGGGTTAAATGGTGGTGTGCTGAGACAGCTGGGGGGAGCCATTTATAATTTGGATTTACCTGTCAACCCCTACCCCCACCACTCCTTGGGGAATAGAACTGAGAATGTGTCTCAGCTTATGTCACTTTCTTTGTACATCTTTGACTGGCTCCCTTTGAGGTTGGCACTCCCCTTCTTTAGAAGTGGAGAGACCTTGAGTTAGGCCTGGCTCTAGGTTGCAAATTCTTCTTTAAGGTTGGTTACATATACTTTCAATGGCGATTTGTTGGGTGCAGTTTCTCTGCTTAAAACTTCCCAGGGAAATCTTTCATTTCCAAATCTCTGAGAGGCACTTGATTTCCTCCCTCTTATACCCACTGCCTTTGTATGACTCTGAAATCTGGTTCCTCATAGAAACGACATGGGAAAACACAGTGTAAAGTACTAGTATGGTATTTTCATTCATTCATTCCATTCATATTAACAGAGAGTCTACTCTGTGCTGTGCACAATGCTAAGCTTTGGAGAGGTGATCCGGAGCAATTGCCCTAGAAGAGGAAGCAGACAAAATGCCACACAAATACTCAGTTTAAATCAGGAGACAGGTAGTATGAAGAAAAGGAGCTCAGGGCCATGTGGTTATTTAGAAGAATCCTCTATTCTACGTGATCCGAGGAGACTTCCCCAAAGAAGTGACATCTGAGCTGAGATTTGAAGGATGAATACAAGTTAAATAGGTGGGAGCCTAAATGTTTCAGGCAAAGGGGATAGCATAAGCAAAGACCCAGAGATAGGGAAACGTGTGGAAGAAGGTCAGAGTGGCTGGAGTTAGTGAGTGTGGGGAGGATTCTATGAGATGAGGTCTGAGAGGATGGTAGGGATAAGCTTATGCAGGGCTTTATAGCCATGTTGAGAATTTTATCTTTACTCTGCAAGGCATGTGAAGCCTTTAAGTGGTGAAGGATGATGTCTGTTTTCCCTCTGAATAGATCACTCCAGCAGCAGAATGAAGCAGATATTGGACAAGGGTAAAAATGGATGTCTGAGACCAGTTAGCAGCCAACTTGGTATAGAAATGAGAAATTAGGGGCGCCTGGGTGGCTCAATCGTTAGGCGTCTGCCTTCGGCTCAGGTCATGATCTCAGCGTCCCGGGATCGAGCCCCGCATCGGGCTCCCTGATCAGTGGGGACCCTGCTTCTCCCTCTCCCAATCTGCCAGCTTGTGTTCCCTCTCTCACTGTGTCTCTCTCTGTCAAATAAATAAATAAAATATTTTTTTAAAAATATTTTTTTTAAAGATTTTATTTATTTATTTGAGAGAGAGAGAGAATGAGAGATAGAGAGCACAAGAGGAAAGAGGGTCAGAGGGAGAAGCAGACTCCCTGCTGAGCAGGGAGCCCGATGCGGGACTCGATCCCAGGACTCCAGGACCATGACCTGAGCCGAAGGCAGTCGCCCAACCAACTGAGCCACCCAGGCGCCCATAAATAAAATATTTTTTAAATAAAAAAAGAGAAATTAGGAAACTGATTTTTGCATTTCTTAACATAATACTGAGTCCTTTGTTTTATCAAGTCTGTCAGCTAGAAGTTCTCATCTGAGAACAGATGAAGGACTTCATCCTGACCTTGTCATGCTAGAGAGCACACCAGGAAAGGGCTGTCCGGGTGTGTTGAATGATCAGATGCACTTTTGGGGCTTGCTGTTTTGGAGGTATCAGAGTATAGTCATGTAGAAAAATAAACGAGAAGGCTGGGAATATGGGTCTGATGATGGAAAAAAATAGATGCTAAAGCGGAAGGCTTGGGAGACTTCCACAAAGAGACTCTACTTGGAGCTGGGAGTATGAATGACTGTTCAAGATTATGTTAGGGAAGAAGGAAGAGATTGCTAAGGAAAACACCTATATTTAGGGATGGATATTCATTCCACAAATACTAAGTGTTCACTATATACCTGGCCCTGGGCTGTGACTCAGAATTGAGAGCCAGAAGAAGCTAGCTGGAGATGAAAAAAGAGGACTCTGAAAATGTGGAGTAACAAACAGCAAAGGATAAGAAAGTCTCAAGAAGGAAGGGTGGCCAATGGTTTAGTTCCTGTGGAGGATGGAAATACAATGAAGGCTGAAAAGACAACTCTGGGCTAGTGGAGTAGTCTCCACCCGAGATGGTACACATTATAAAGCTGGTCTAGTCACCAGACTTAGAGGGAGTGCACATTAGGGACCTTGACAAAACCCTCTTCCCATTTAGAACTTTAAATTACAGGAAGATGAGACTCGATATATAAAATTTCACTTTGTATCTCACTTCCTTGAATCACAACTGTTCTATGGAAAGAGAGCTGTGCTTCCCCTGTCCTGCCATGGCTGTCAGCCAAAAGCAGAGATGTCACAATTTGAGGTTGACAGCAGGATGACCCTTACAGGGTCACTACGGCTTCTGTCCTGTGGCAGATCCTCCTGCTGAAATATGGAGGTGCCATGATGTTAAATCAATAGTCGTGAGTGATGTGGAGACTTGAGATGAAGCTAAACATAGCTTCCTTTGATTTTACCTTTTCATTTTTCCTGCTGGGCACCACATTCTTAGAAGAATGATTTACTGGGTAAATCATCTGCTCAGATTTGCTATTCTAACCAAATGATACTATCCTAAGAGGATCACAAGGGCCTGGATGTTAACTGTGTTCATTTAGGGTCCCATGTTAAATTTCTGGTGACAAAAAAAAAAAAAAATAGATTCCCCATGAAATTTATAAAGTAGTGGACACAAACATTTCTGTTAGAAATATTCAGGAAATTCTGATTGCCAATCACATATTTAACAGTGAGTAACTCAGTAATGGAAATCAAAGTTGTAAAAGAATAACATGTATTTGGGCTGAATATTCAAAATTTTATACCCAATAATTTAAGAAGAAGATTGAGCTGTTATCTATTGCTGTATAACCACCCCACAATTTATTGGTTTAAAACAAGAACCGCTGATTCAGAACATGATGCTGTGAGTTGGCAGTTTCGGCTGGGCTCAGCAGTACAGTTCTTCTAGCCTAGGCTGGGAATGTCTCACGCAACTTCCAGCAGTTGCCAGGCAGCTAGATAGCTCTGTTTCTGGGGATTAGTAGGGACAATGGGGGTAGAGGAGCTCTAGGTATCTCATCAACCAGAAGGTTAGCTTTGGCTTGTCCACATGGAAACTAGGCCAGCTTCCTAGATAAAGAGTGGAAGATAAAGAGTGGAAGGCATGGCTCAAAATTGGCGCAACATTGTTCTGCCACAGTCTGTTAGCCAGAGCAAGTCACAGGTTCTGTTCATGTTCAAGGAGTAGAAAAACCAACTCCATCTATTGATGGGAGGGGCGAACTACAAAGTTATACTGTAACAGGGTAAGGACATTGGCCATTTTGCTATCTACCACAGATGATGCATCATTTTTATCTTATTTGTCTTACAGATAGGTAGGTAAAATGTATAGTATTTAAATGATACCTTTGGAAGGGAAAGTATTTTCATTTTTTGCTTTGAGGGCCATATCAAACTAGAATCTCTCTCAAAGCAACCAGTTAGGATAAGATTGTGTTAATTGAATATCTTTGGCATCATTTTTATTTAAGTGTAAAGAAAATCCTCATGTTTTTAGTGGCTGTTAGTGTAGGTCTGTGTGACACCACTAATCACAGACAAAGCAGAACTTCTTAATGGAAAGGAACACTACCTAGCTGTTGGTCTAGTAATCCTACATAAAGATTTCACAACTGCCATTGGGAAAAGGCATTTACTTGACAAATGGTGCTATTTCTGTTTTTGTCTGCCCAGTTTTAAATTTCTTCTTATTAAAATGGCAAATTCAGGTCCCAGAATAAATTGAACAAATGAAGTACATAAATGGAAGATACACACTTCACCACTTCACTTTGTAATATGTAGACATCTTATGGATGCAAGGACATTTCATGGAAAGAGAGTTTTAAAATTACTTTGTATGCGTATAGAGAAAATAAAACTTTTTGATGTCTTGGCTCAAACTGAATAGGATCTCACTTAATAGCCCATGTAGTACTTTAAGATGATTTATTATTATGCTAATATTGTAATGTAATATTTATTAAGCATTGGAAGTGTGCAGAATACTAGATAGTCCACATAAAAGATCCTGGTGGATTTCAAGGAAAAGGGCTAAGAAATGCACTCTCCTAATCCACAGGAAAAGAGAGCAATTCAGAACCTAGCTGAACCAATGAATCCTACTTAATTTAGTATACAGCGTATGTCCAAAAAAAAGGTAGACTAATAGAAATGGAGGGTGAGCATCTCTGATTAGAAGGCTGTCATCTTAAGAGCACACTTTCCTCCCCAGACCTAATTTTCAAAAGGGTTAATTCAGTAAAATATTTCTCATTTAACAGAAGTTTTGGCCAATAATCCTTTTCATAATCATCTGATGTTCTAAGATCATAAGTTACAGTGGTTTCTATAGAGACCAGCTTTATAACTATTATCCCAAACTACAAGATGAAATGCTTTTAAAAAATTATACCTTAACTGTAACCTTACAGCATCACAATAAAATTTACAATGTTGGCATAAGGTATGTGGAAGTCTCAGAATAGAGTTATAAATTTGCTGTAAGAGAACAATTTCCCCCCCAAATTAATAGCATATTTAAAAATATCATCTTTACTGTGGCCAAGATAAATGGGGGGGGAACCCGAGACAATGATTTAGGTGACTACAAAGAAAAATGCACATTCCCAAATAGTAGGACCCAAATCCCTCCACTTTTATCTGAAAAAATGCATGTAATTTGAGGAAAGATTTTCTTAGTTTGCCATAATTCTACACTTTGCTTAGCCAGTTTAGATCTGGGGGGAAACGTAATGCCAAAGCTCAAAAGGGGCTTAGGAACAGCATTTCCTATTTCATGAAATCATGTTCACTGACTAAGGGTTTTATCTTTTACTTGTCTTTAAATAGAATTCTCTCAGAAGTTGGTGAAAGTCTTGGGTGAAAATTGATTGGGGGTGCCTGGATGGCTCAGTCGGTTAAGCATCTGCCTTCAGTTCAGGTCGTGGTCCTGGGATCCCGGGATCAAGCCCCACATTGAGCTCCCTACTCAACAGGGAGCTTGCTTCTTCCTCTCCCTCTGCCTGCCGCTCCCCCTGCTTGTGCTCTCTCTCTCTCAGATAAATAAATAAAATCTTTTTAAAAAAGAAAATTGATTGAAAAACAAGTTCTCTCTGTCTCTATATGCTCATATCAATGCTATGCATGTATGTGTGTGTGTATATATATATATATAATATGGATAATTTTATATATATATATATAAAATGGCCTCAGTGAAGTAAAATATAGATATTCTAGCTTCTTTTGAGTCTCTAAGCAAGTAAAAGAATACAAAAATGCATACTTACATGCTTTTTGGTTGATGGTAGATAAAGCTAATGGGATAAAAGTATCCTAATTATTGGTCTGAATATAGAAAAAAAAGCACAAATTAACTTTATTTCTGAAAAGGTTCCTTATATTCTTTTTACTTAAATAAAGTTATACTGGTGTGCCTGGGTGGCTCAGCTGGTTAAGCGTCTGCCTTTGGCTCAGGTCATGATCTCAGGGTCCTGGGATCGAGCCCCGTGTTGGGCTCCCTTCTCGGTGGGGAGTCTGCTTCTCCCTCTCTCTCTCCCTCCACTGGTGCTCTCTCTCTCTCTCTCTCTCAAGTAAATAAAACCTTTACTAAAAATAAAATTATGCTGTAGATGCCTATGACTGCCATTGTAATAAAACATAAGTACAAGCTTCTTTTGGTAATATGCATTCATCTCCATGTATAGTCTTTTTTTTTTTTTTTTAAGATTTATTTGAGAGAGAGAGAGCGCGCGTGCGTTCACACACGAGCGTGGGAGTGAGGGGGAGGGGCAGACGGGGGGGGAGAGAGAGAGAGAGAGAATCCTTAAGCAGACTCCCCGCTGAGCTCAGAGCCTGACCCTGAGATCACAACCTGGGCTGAAATCAAGAGTTGGCTGCTTAACCAACTGAGCCACCCAGGCACCTCTACCACGTATGTTCTTTTAAGGAAAGAATGTAGTGTTATTTAATAATTCTCAAAGAACATTTTAGGACAGTATACTTTATGCTAGTTGATGGATTAGATTTGTAAAATGCAGATACATTTTATTTGGTGATTTTTATTTAAAAATTTGAAGAGGGGAAACAGAGCAGTGAAAAGTACATTCAGTTCAAGTAGTAAAGAAAACATGAAACTTTCCTAGGGGAATAAAATCACTTACCAATTTCAGCGTTATAGTTAAAAACTGGTCACATAAGTCTATGGTCTATAGAATGAAGTTTAGACAATGAAAAGTGATATGGAAATTGGTTGAATCGACTAGTTCTTGTTGGCTTTTTAAATTACCTGTAAGCACATAGTCATCTGTAGTACATAGGAATGCAAAACATATTTTCATATATGTCTAATTATAGGGTTAAGTTGTTTATCAAAATGACTGCCCAAGCTTCTGTATGTTTAAAAAGTTTGCTCTGTAGATCTTATTTAAACTATGTTTTCAAACAGGCAAAACAACAACAGACAGTTCATAAATGAAAAATTTTAAAAATGACTTTTTCAGAATATTGCAGCAACTTGTAAAACTCCTACTTATCCACAGACTTTCTGAGAAGGGATGCTGTGAACCAAACTCTAGGAAGCACCCAGAAAGTAAAGAAAGAATGAGCCAAGTAGAAAATTCATGATGGAAGTTGAAGGTCACAAGACAGAAGGTAGAGATGTGACACTCTATTTAGTAGATAGTTTTTTTTTTTTTTTGCTTTGTTTTGTTTTTTTTCCCACTTTTAGGTTGTACACAGAAGAAACAGCTAGATCAGAAATAGAAAAGGAACATTTCCTTAGGTCTCCAAGGAGAGAAATGCTAGCAAATAGTTATTTCTAAAAGATTCTGAGAAACCTATTGGACAAAGGGGTGAGGAGGGGCAAAGGCTTTATTAAATAGTTTGGTGATAGAACCTAGGTTTCTTGGGGCTTTTGAATGAATTCTAAATGTTTTAGGAAGATAAATAGCAGGATTAGATTAAATGCCATTTTGTTAGTCATCTATGAAAGTTTTGTGTCTAATTGTTATTTCTTTCATCTTTGTTCTTGAGTTTGTTTCCTTTATTATTTCTTCTGGATATCAGTTCTAGTTTAACTACTGCATTAAACTACAGTCTGTGGACTGTGGGGTTTGATTCACCAGCTTGTTTCATTTCTTTGTCTGGACACCTGACCCAGCAGAACTCTACTTCAACCTGGAGACGACTAATGCAAAAATGAAGTTTAAACTAGTCCAAAAAAGATTAACCCATATTTGAAAGCAAGCTTTACCCCTGCAACCCCATCTTGGAGATGGCATTCTCGTTAGTGCCATATGAAAACTACTTTTAAAGCATCACTCATTTTAATAAAGAGGATCATAAAGTTAAGTTCTCTAAAGTATCAACATTCTTGCCTTGACGGTTAATTGAAACATTTCAGACAAGTAAGTACAGAATTTACTTTTCTGCCTGAAATAGTGAAGTAATTAAGGTAAAAATAAATTACCTGATCAGTGATTCTTAGTTTTCTATGCCCCTTAGAATTCCCTGGGGAGCTTCTAAAAATTACAGATCCCAGGTCCCAGGTCCTTGACCCTAACAAACTAAAACAGGAAGTGGGGTCCTGGCATTGTTCTTTTTAAAACAGCTCCCTAGGTGGGGCACCTGAGTGACTCTGCCTTTGGCCCTGGGTCCTGCTCAGCAGGGAGTCTGCTTCTCCCTCTCCTTTTGCCCCTCCCCCTTATTATGCTCTCTCTCTCTCTCTCTCAAATAAATATTTAAAAAAATACATAAATTAGGGGCACCTGGGTGGCTCAGTTGGTTAAGCGACTGCCTTCGGCTCAGGTCATGATCCTGGAGTCCCAGGATCGAGTCCCGCATCGGGCTCCCTGCTCAGCGGGGAGTCTGCTTCTCCCTCTGACCCTCTTCCCTCTCGTGCTCTCTATCTCTCATTCTCTCTCTCTCAAATAAATAAATAAAATCTTTAAAAAAAAAAACAACAACATAAATTAAAAAATAAAAAAGCTCCCTAGGTGGCTAATTTGTAGCCAAGGTTAGAACATCAATCTAGATAGTTCAAAGCCAAAAAATAATGAACAAATAAGTAAACAAACAAGTAAATCCATTCCTATTTGTATGTTGAGGCATAATGATTATTACCTCTATTACTTGTCACTTGTTTTAAAACCACCAAAAAAAAAAAAAAAAAACCACCAGTGGGGGCACCTGGGTGGCTCAGTTGGTTAGGCATCTACCTTCAGTTCTGGTGGTGATCCCAGTGTCCTGGGATCGAGTCCCGCATCTGGCTCCTTGCTCAGCGGGGAAACTGCTTCTCCCTCTCCTTCTGCCTGCAGCTACCCCTGCTTGTGCTCTCTCTGTCAAATAAATAAATAAATAAAATCTTAAAAAAATAAAACCACCAGGGCATTTGGTTTCCTGTAGCTTTAAATTCAAACATTTGTAGATTGCAGTTAAGCCCTTCTACAGTCCATTCTTAACAGACTTTTCAGGTCTCAGCTCCCTACAACCCTGTTCAAGTCTTGTCAACTCAGAGCCTTCCAACACTCCCTACCCTTTTACTCTGTGTTTTTAGCTTGCTGTTTTCTTTCTCTCATACTTCAGCCTCATTCTATGCTTGGCAGAATGTTATTTCCCCTTCAAAGACCAGCTTAAGAGTCATTGCCTCTGTGACATTGGAGTAATCATAATATAGTTATTTTATATAATGCTGATTTGTATAAATTCAAATCCCCTAAATATTTTCCTGAAGAGACAAAGTCACATTGTATAGCAATAAGTGAATGGTTAATAATACCTCTTCAAAGTCCATCTATCTAAGTATGTATCTATCATATTGCTGCTTAGTTATTCCAATATCAATAATTACCTAGGTATATGATCCCAGGAGGCATTTGATTTAGGTTTATGAACTATTTCACATAGACATTTATGTTCTGAAACAGTTACAAATTCCAATGTCTTATTCCAACTCCCTGAATCATTTTAAGGAAGACCATCATGTATGATTTTTTTTTCCTGCTTAAAATTGGACTATCCAGACTTTAAGAAAATTAGAGATATTGACAAGATTAGGACATCTATATTCTTTGATATGTTGAATTCTCACATTTGGAGTATGAGTTTCAAATAGGAACTAAGTGGATATAATTTCTTTTTCTTTACTCCTTTGGCTTTGATGCCACAGGAAGCCAGCTTGCTAACTCCCTGACACCTGATATTTCCCTGACTGAAAGGACTTTCTGATGAAGATCAGCATTTTCCCCAAGACAGGAGTGTGAATTCTCTTCTTCCTAAAGATACACATGTCCCTTAAAAGAGCCCGGAATATTTCCTGCAAAACTGCCTCAGTCATTTGAGCACTTATTAGAGCTACCATCAGAAAGGCTGAGGGAAGAAATGCGTCATTCCTGCAAAGGGAAAAACAAGTGCACCCTAAAATAGGCCAAGAACTTGAACATCAGCAAGATTACAGGCCAGAGGGTAAATCAAGCTTTAAATAAAAAATTGGTTTCAAAAATAAATACTTATCCTTTAGTTCCCTGGCTTAAGTTTTCCAACTTTCTCACTGCAGGAATTTTGTGAAATATACAAATGGTAGACAAGTAGTTGTGTTAATATTCTGAATTTACATTTTTTTAAATTAGGAATGTGGTTGGTTTGTTGCGGTGGTCTGTTACGAGGTCTGTAATTATACAGATTACAATCTACACCTAGTCACAAATAGAGGAGTTACTCTCCTAGGACAATTTCAGGATCTCTTCAGGTAGGAAAATTTTCTGTAACTGAGGAACGACTCAACTTTTAGACAAGGGCTCATTATGTCCAGGTAATTCCATGCCGATGTGAGCTCCTCCTTTCCCCTCAAGTCTTTATTGATGTTGACCCCAGGTTCTCCGTCAAACTCAATCCTGACTGAGCTGCAGGCAACCCCGCTGGGTGTGGACTTCAAGCCCACCACTGGAGGGCGTCTGGACGCTTCCAAACAATTCCGAAGCTCCTGGAAAGTCTGATCTAGAAAACTAAAGCACAGGAGGGAGAACGTGATATTTGATTTTATTGGGCTAATAAGTAAAGGGGATAACAGGAAGGTTTGGGAGCAAAACTAAACCGCTTTCTTTCGTGGGATCAGCCCTTCCCACCGGGGCAGCCAACTCCCTAGAGGGCAGGAGAGACTAATATTATGAAGGCCTGAGCCCTCTGAGCTCCGCAAGGGCAAGTCTCCGAGGGGTTGCTGCCCCACAGCGCCGAGCTCCTGGCTAGATTCCCGGGCGCTGGAGGACGGGCGATGCGTCCCAAGGCGCTCGGACCGCCTTGCTGTCAGGCCATTGTGCTTCCGAGGCCGCCGGGGGCAAAGGCGCAGCAACCTGCTCTAGAAGTCCTAGAAGTCCGGGTACGCGCGAGTCATTTTCAAATAATAAAGGAACTCCCGCCCCGACCTGCGATTCTTGCCGCACCGGGTTCGTTGAAAGCATCTACCCTTTGGGGAGTGGGCAGTGAACGAACCTCGGGGTAGAAATGTAAAAGGTGTCATATATTTCTGATGGGCTCCCCTGCCGCATTCATTTCCTTCCTGCTGAAGGATCGCACTGAATTGCAATCACTTTACACTAATTTCCTCAATTTAAAAAAAAAAAATGTGTTTCAGAGCATCACTTTAAAGAAAAGTCTTGCTTCCTGCTCATGAACCTTTAAGTCACTGGTAGGAAGAGGCGAATTTAAAGGCACAGGAGAGATGCTCAGGTTTCCAAGATAACCCAGCTCCGGGCAATGCGCGTCGCGAACAGCGCAGATTTACAAGAACACGAATTCATTGAGGCTCCCTGACAGCCTGTTTGCTGGGACTTCAAGTCACCTGCAAGGCCTCGGAGACAGATTTCGGCTTGCCGGCTACAAGATGGGAACCGGTTCCTGTGTAATTGAAAAACCTCACTCTCAGGTAAAAAGATGTCAAATCACTCCTCAGCCCAGACGGAATTCAGCATCCAAAGGGTTACGCGCGGCTGCTGGGTTCGGGCGGAGGAGAGGGCGCCTCGGCACTCCCAGTAATTCAATTAGTCAGGTTTCTGGAAGGTGGGGCCGAGGAGGGGGGTAGGAGGCGTGGGGAAGGGAGGAGATTAAGAAAACGCCTCTTTCTCGTGGAACAAACCAATCCTGTTGGAGTGAAGAGAGAGGAAAAAACCCCGACCTGTAAGCAAACAGCAGGCTGTTCACTGACTGGCTGCTCCACCCCCCCCCGCTTTCCAAGTAAACTGCATGGGGAGAAAAAAAAAAAGAAAAAAAAAAGCAGCCCACATGACCCGGGCCGCGGCGGCAGCAGCGCTGGCTGGGCGCGGGCGGGCGGCGCCTCCCCCTGCTAGGTCCGGAGCTCACACCCGCGCTCGCGCAGCCCGCCTGCCCCGCGCCCTGCGCTACACGCCCGGGCACCGCCCCCCCCACGGCCGCACCGCCCACGTCCACGTTCACGCGCGTGGCCTTGCGCTCGGGGGCGGCGGCGGCGGCGGCTGCTGCTGGGTCGCCGTTGCTGTCGGCTTTACACGCAGGTCATTAACGAGGGGGCGTGCCCGAGGAGATTTTTCCCATAAAGCATTTTTTCTCTTTTTTTTTTTCTCTTTTGCAAAACTGACTTTTACCTCTTTCCACTTCTCGCCAGTCATTTCAATCCCTCCCGGGCTGTTCGTGCTGCTGCACTCAAGTTTATTTTCCCGCCTGGTAGAGGTTTTAGGATTCGGTTGGTGCTTTTCACCTCTTGTTGCTGCTGTGCCCAAGGAGGGAAAGAGGAGCAGCTGCAGGAGGATCGGGAAGGTTTTCTGATGTAGTCATCGGGGAGGTGCCACTCGCTCCTGCGCTCTCTCTCTCTCTCTTTTTTTCCCCCTCTTTTCCCGTTTCAAACTGATTGATGCATCTCTACAAGTTGCCGGGCTTCGGGCAAGACCCGTCGGAGTCGCAGGGACACTTCTGAGCGCTCACCCGAGGCTCTTGGCACCGCGTCTGGGGGCTCAGTCTTGCTCCCGGAAGGCGATCAGAGACTGACATCAGCCCATCCAAGAGTTGGAGGGATTCATTTAAAAAGTGATTGTTTTCTCTCTCGCTCTCCAGCCTAACAGTTGGGTTGGCGTCGTCCTGCAGGTTTGGGCATCCCAGCTCCGCCTCGCTGGCTGGTTCGTAACCTCTGCTCTTCATTCACTCTGGTGCACCCACACCCGGCCAAGAAAAGCACGCGCGAGAAATCCCCGAGGCTCTGCCAGCGCCAGGGGTGTCGTCTCCCGCCGCCGCAGTCCGACTCCGCCGGGGGGACCTGCCGGAAGACACGGAGAGCCAAACTTTTCTTTGAGGTTTGCAAGGCAAGACCGCTCCTCGCCGGCTTAGCTGCCGCTTAAGCAGTTCCAGGACGCCGGCAGGGCTGGGTTTGTGGCTCCGGATCCCCACCCTTTTCGGCGCACCGCCCCGAACCCGCAGCACCTACGACTCCTCCGAGATTTCCAAGGGTCTCCGGGTTAAGGCACAGAGAAGGCGGGGGAAGGGGGTCCTCACACTCCGGGACCACAGGCGCGAAGCCCTCCATCCGCACGGAGCCCTCCTCCTGCAGTTTCTCACCCGCCGCCAAAGTAACTTGGAGCGAAGCGGGGCGCACTGCGAGGGCCCTGGGCGGCGGCGGAGCCGTGCGCAGCCCGCGGCGCCGACGCTGAGCCGGGCCCGGCGGGCCAGTGTATGTCTCCCCGCGGCTGCGGCGCGCAACTCCCGGTGACTGTGCAGCGTGCGCCGCCGCCTGCCCCAACCCGCGGTGCCGCCGCCCGGCCCGGTGCGCACCTCCTTCTCCCGGGGTGACCGGCCTGCCGCCGCCGCTCGAGACACAGCTTGGCACCCCTTCCCCCGCCCTCGCCGCCGCCACCACACACACGCATGCTTCTCTCCATCTTGTGATTCCTTTTTTCCTCCTGAACCCTCCATTGGGGGTGCGAGTTTGTCTTTGCCCCCTCCCCGACCACCCCCCCGTCTCCTTTTCTCGTTCTCCTTCCCCTCCCCAGCTTGGTGTGCCCCTCTTTCTTTTCTTGCCACTCTTCATTCTTATTTATTCATATTTATTTGGCTCCTGCTCTCTTTCTCCCCTTCCCTCCCTCCCTCCGGATTCCTGTTCTTTCCCCGGAGTGGCTTGTCGGGGGCTCCGCCGCTGGCTAGGCGTGATGTTGCACGTGGAGATGTTGACGCTGGTGTTTCTGGTGCTCTGGATGTGTGTGTTCAGCCAGGACCCAGGCTCCAAGGCCGTCGCCGACCGCTACGCCGTCTACTGGAACAGCAGCAACCCCAGGTAAGGCAATAAGGGGAGCGGAGAGCGGGGATACTCGGGCCTCGGCGCCCTGCGGAAGAAGCGGCGGTGGCGGCGGGGACCAGCGCGCACCAGCCGCCGGCGGCGCGCACCCTCGGAGCCTGCGTCGCCAGGGGGCTGATGGCTTTCGAGGCGCCCGCGGGAAGCGCTCCCGTCGCGCCTCTCTTTGTTAAGCTGCCTCAAAGAGACCAGGAGTCCTTGGGAGTCCCGGGGGCAGCCCAGACCCGCTGCCTCTGCGGAGCGCGGGGAGACTCGGAAAAGGCGGGAGCTGGGGAGTCGAGACTTCTCCGCTTCTTCACCGGGGCAAGCCGGCCAGCATCTCGATCCGGGCGTAGCGCTTGGGCACCGGGAGTCCCGGGTGCGCGCCGTCAGGAGTTCCCGCCTGGAGCGTGGTTGCGCAGGGACTGCAGGGAGAACCCACCAAACATCCCCAAAGTTGTTGTTTTTTTTTTTTTTTTTAATTTTCTTCCCTTTTCTCGGTACGTTCAGGGAGCGCACGGGCTGGGGGAAGTGAGGCGGGGGCGGGGGCTGGGAAGCGGAAGCTTTAGGCTTTTATTTTCTTCTAACTGCGAGGCAATCATCCGGCCCCGAGCCCAGTCTCGGCCCGGCGCGCCTGGCAGTGGAGAGGATTCTCCCACCTCCTTGCCCCCCGTGGGCTCAAGGTGCCAGAAAGTTTGATCTAATGCCGGATTACGTCATGTATGCGGAGCGAGCTGCTGGAGTTGGCCGAGCCGGGAGGTGGGAGCCCTGTAGTTCACGGCCTGGCGGTGTGAAGCCGGAGGAACACGCGCAATTACCTGGAACCGTTTTGTGGGCGTCTCCAAAGCCCTCCGAGTACGCGGAAGGCTAGAGATGGGCGCCTGGGGCCGCCCTAGCGCGCCTGCTGGACTCTGGCCACCCGCAGACGTCCCTTGTTCAGGGATTCTGGAAGTGGGGAGGAGTGAGGGTTGTCCAGTGTGCCGGGCGAACCCCTCCGGATCCAGAGCAGCTCCGAGCCCTACTTTCTCCCCGGCCTGTGGGCAGCAGTCGGCCCCGCTGGGCCCATAATGTTCTGGCTCTCTGGGACTGAAGCCAGCTTCCAGGTGCGGGCTGGTTTCGGTGCCTGCCTAAGAGGGAAATAGCATCGATTATACCTGAAATCCCAGGTTTTTCTCTGGACTGGAGTGGAAGTTGGGAGGAGAGAGACTGGAGGCCGAGGGGATGATAGTTTGTGGTGGCTGCGCGCCCAACGTGTATGGGAGAGAGGGGGCTGGCGGGCGCCTCCAGTTCTTCCTATCCCTGGGTGGCCGTGTCCACTGGGTCCGTCCTTCCTCCTTAATTCAGGCTTGGGAGGGAGTCCCCGCTTGAAGTAATGTCAGCTCAGATGAAGATGGGCAGATTTCCCCACAAGCGGTCGACCGGTTGCCGAAAGGAGAGTAGCCCCCCCCCCCCCCACTCCAGGAGAGAGAGTCACACCCAGGTAGCCCAAATTCTAAATTGCACCGCCTGGCAGAAGTGGAGACATCCCTGAAAGTTTGGTTAAAAAAGAAAAAAATGTCTTCTGGAGGTGGGTGGTGGGATGGGAAGCTATTTCTTCTTTGACATGCCACTTACCACTATTAGGAAAAGAAAGGGAAGCCATCCCGCCAGAGGAGATGCCTTTTATTAAAGCTGACAAGACAAATAGAGCAAGCTTTCCAGTTGGTGATGGTGTTAAAAGCAAGTCTCATTATGTTGGTTGGTTTTATACCCGCCCTGGGCTTTATTAAAGAGCATATACGAAATACAGGAATTTATATTTCTAAACTTTAGTGCCCTATTAAATAAAATAACAGTGAACCTGGTTAGTTGAATGTGGGACATTTTGTGCTTAGTTGCTTTTCCTTCCCACTCCAAACTTCACAGTGTGATCTTTTCCTCACAGTTTTCATTTATTTGGATTCTTGGGTGTTCCAGTCATCCTAGGTTAAAACAGAAAGAATCAGCAACACCCCCACTTACCCTTCCTTCTTAACCTGTCAAGCTAGTCTGAGTTAGTTTGAGGACATTTTATCTTAGGTTATCTCTGTTTTATGCTTTTGATACTGTTGTTTGGTTTGAGATTAGCACATTGATTTTTGTCACAGGTCATGTTTTTTAATAGATTTGCCCTGCCTGTAGAAAACTCTGCTCAGGATGCCATGGTGGCTTTGAACCTGCCCAGACAAAGTTAATCTGTAGAATTTTAAAATACCAAGGGTATTCTCAAGTCTGTATTCTAATTCGAGGCTTGTGGAAATACCTTTTTATTTGATCGTTATCATTTTGATGATGTTCAAAAGAAAGGATAATGTACCCCTCTCCCAAGAGATTCAGCTCTAACTTTAGTATTCTTAGGGGTTTGTGGGTGCATTTATCTTCATATGTTGTCACAGTAAAACTTACTTTAAAAAAACTAACGTAACCGTGAAAGGCGGGCCTGGTAGGCAGATTTCTCTCTGAAATGTTGAATAAGATGGGGTTTTTTTTGATGTATTAAGAAAATTCAGCTTGGATGTGATTTAAAAACAGCCAATGCAAAATAACTAGTTTAGAAATAAGCACAGTTTTATCTCAAAAGATAGGGAAGAAACATTTTAGAAAATTTTCAAGGGTTTACTAAATTTTATAGATTCAATGTTTTACATTTTACTTTCAGTAATGTTATTTTGTAAAGTAAGCTAATCATGCCTTCTGATTTTATATAAATCCTATTTTTTAGGACTTGTTAAACTAATAAAATCAGAAGACTTAATCTTTTGGAAAAAAGTTGAAAACTTTGATTTCAACTTAAACAGATTAATTTTTTTTCTTAGGTAAGTTCAGTAGACAGGCTAATAAGGGATTCTGTGGCAAAATGAAGTAAATATATTTTTGCTTATACTAATGGAGGTGAATTTGAAATTATGTTTAAATACAATTAGAATTAAATATTACATCTTGATCACAGGATTTAAATATCTTATATTGTAACTTCTGTAGTCCTAGGAGTTCATTGTTTTCATTAATGACTCTTATTATACCATTAGTATCCATAGATCTGGATTAACAGAAAAAAATATTAAACTTATTTGCTATCAGATAGAATCTATTGTCGTAGGTATTTGCTTCTGGAAAGTGGATGTTCAATTTTCAAATGCTGATAACTTTTTAGTTGCTAGTACTTATTGGGTGGCAGGCCAAAAACCAATTTTATGTTTTGAATTGGCACAAATCTCTGAAATAGCAACTGAGAACTATCAATCTGAATAGAAGTATATGTGATAACATTTGCCTAAATGCATCTTCCATATTTTAAAAATTTGGAAAGTTGTCTGGATTTCACCTAAATATAGTAATAGAGTGATCCTTCTAATGTTAGGCTGAATTCTGAACCAGCATGTTACTAAGTAACTTTGAGTAATGAATATCTAAATCAAGGAGAATATAGCTATTTGTCTTTAATTTCTTTAAGAATGTAAAAAGCTTTTAAGTAACTTTTAAAGAGACTTTCAGTAATAAAACTTTATTTACATTATCCTGTAGCAGCTACGCTTGTAAAGATAGAGATGACTCAATATAAGAACATGCCTCTTAATCTGAAGCATGTTGTAAACAGTTTGATGCTTCCAATGAGAATATTCTTTTAAATATTGTGTGTATATTGAAAAGTTCTTGGTTTCTTTTGACCAGTTGCCAAAATGATAATAGGATAATTAAACGTTTCCTACTAATTGGCATTAACAGGTAGAAAAGTAAAATAATACAGTGGCAGATACTACCAGCATACTTGAAGAATATTGATTCTCCCCACTTAATGCTTTGCTTCTGCTGGGTTCTGAGTATCACCAATTTAAAGTGTTATGCTCTGATGGGAAAAAAAAATATCTCTATAATTCACCCCGAGTATACTAAATTTTAACCCAATCATATGTTTTCTTTGGACTTTTAAAATTCTTGTAGGGACTTGTAAATTAAACATTTCATGTTAGAGTAGCAGGTAATTGACACCATTTAGTTTTGTTAACATGTAATCTTGCAGTTGTGAAAGTGCTATGAATTCTAGGTCAGTACTCAAACCTTTCTGGTTTACAGATCATTTGTATGTGGCTAAATAGAGAGAGATAGTAACTCCCCCCCCATCATAATCCTTTGGTTTTTTTCCTTTCAAAATAAACTTGTTTTATTTTTTTAAATCAGAGTCATCAATGTTTTATTATGTATATACAATATTCTAGCACTGTGCCTTTTCCACTGACAAAGGAAATCGGTTTGATTTAAATCTAAGAATTTGGAAAGATGGAAAGTTGATCCTGGTTTTGAATGAATTTTATCACCAAACTTGTACAGGATTAACTTTATTTTTGAAATTTTTAAATGTTTTAAATAATAACTTATATGCTAGAAACTTAAAAGTTCTTCCAGTAAAAAGCATTATTTAGAATTTTTTAATTTTATTAACTGAGCCTCAATGTAATGTATTAGATATAATTGGGTAATTTTATTATTTTGATCTTTTTATCAGAATTTATGTAGACATCCGGATAAAAATAAAGCAGTATGACAGAGATTTATATCTCCCGTTTTTACCCTGATCCATTTGCAAAAAACCTGAAGTGAATCCTCCCCCCCCTTTTTTTTTACTTTACAAATTGGTATAATGGTTCTTGTTTTGGGGCACTTTTCTGTAAACATTTGAAAAGAAAAATTAGCTCCTGAGATGTTTGTTCCATCCATTTTATGCGTTATATGTTCATAATAAGCTCTCAGAAATAGTCAACTGTCTTTTTTTTTTTTAGGTGACTGGAACATCAGTGCTATTTGAGGCATACTTGGCTGTACAGTCTAATTTGGCATTTCCAGCATGAGACCAAGGTCAATAAACTCCCTGTGATTAAAAGAATCAGAGAGAGCCTTCAGTTGTTCATTACTCCCTGTTAGTTGATTTTAGTGGTATTAACTAAACCATTGGCTCACTGAAGGAATATCTTGTTGCCATGTGTGTTCTGGCTGATAATCAATAGCTGTAGAGGCTTCCACCTTTGAAGGCTGAAGATCAGGTTTGGAAGGAGCACTTAGTTATTTGGGGGCAAATTAACCTTGTGAATTTCTTGCCATTTAATCTTGCAAGATGCCTTCTGAACAGGCATTACATTGCATTCTGTCCACTGGCCTGATTTCCTGTTGTATAGGGACAGATAAAGATGAGCGCCTTCTCTTCTCCCCTGTTGCTATGAACCACGCAAGCTACCAGCTTCATGCTGGGCCAAGAAAATGAATGAATACAATTAGTCCTTCAGGAGTCCTGGCCTTCGCAAGCTTGGGAGAAGAATATGCTAAAAGAATGTATCTTTGAGGAAGAGAATACATTAAAATACAAAGTGGAACAAAACTAAGAAAATATTAAGAACAGAATTTTACATGTGGGCAGCATTTATTTATTGTTTAGTGGGTTTTTTCCCCAGTATAAATCATTTGCTTTAATAGTTTTTTAAAAAGATGCCATTCAACCCTTTTCATTTTTGTATTTGTTTTGAATAACTTCCAGTAACAATGATGATTTTAAGTTACATTTTATTTTTAGTAAGGAACCAGTCTATGTCGACTGATTCCTTATTACCAATTTTCTTTTTAGAAACAGTATATAAACTGTTAAAATAACAGCTCTGATTAGAATGTTCATGTTGGAAATGAAGCCTGTGTGTCCCTAAGTACAGCGAGGAAGGCCCTGGCCACTTACCCAGGATATTTAGACAGGATCAGTTTTCCGAACTGAGAAAAAATTGCCTTTTGATCATTTGTGACGGATAACACCTTCATATTCAGGTATAAAAACCTCAAAGGGAGTATAAGAAATGAGCTATTAATATTCACATTTAGTAATTTGTCTTTTGATGGTGATCTTAGACAACTAAACATCTACAGTGTGCTCTCTTTTAAGGGACTGATTTATATTATTAGATTTATATTTTCATTTGCTTCTGAACCTATATCCTGACCTGCTTTGTAGAAAAGTTTCTTGTGATTAATTTGAATTTCCAGTGTTTCTGAATGGGATGTTACTCACAACCAGGAGGTCTATTTCCTCCTAAATTTGTCTGCATTTAGGTCTTTAAAATTAAGTCAGTAGTAAACAAGGCAGCCCAAAGACAATAGAACTGCTCAGTTTAAAATTAAAAAGTAATATGGTGGTTTTTTTGTACTATAAGTATTATACATAGTTTGATTATAAATGAAAAAAGTTCCCTGTATCTTAGTATTTTTGATAATATCTATTCCTTGTTGCACTTTGAAGGATTTATTGTAAACTACTGAAATCTGTGCACTGTTCTGTAATGTGGAATGTGTGTGGATATAAACTCTTGGTTTTGAGGCTTTTGAGTATAGTTTTCAAACAGCCATAGATTTCAATAAAAACATTATTTTAAAATAGTGAAAACTCCTACTTAAGTTAGCTAGTTGCTGGGAGACAGGAGTGTACCACAGTCATGGTTACCTGAGCTTTCATTCAGGTAGAGTTCTATCATTTTCAATAAGGAAAAATAAACCTTTGTCATCTTTAGAAACATCCTTCATACAATTGACAGTTGACAGGTTGAAGAATATGTTACTGTCAGGCTTTATTTTCCAGTCAAGTGAGAAATAAAAATAGTTTTGAGTGATTTTTAAGAAAATCTATTTAAAAATTATTTCAAAATGTAGGGGAATGCTTTTAATATTTATTATGTATGTCATAGAATTAATCTGCCATTTGCTTCAGGGAAGGTCAGCAAAGTGCAATTCAAGGAGAGACTCTGACAGTTAAGTTCCTAGGCTGTTTACTTTAAAAAGTCCAATACAGTTGTTGTGTTTGTAATAAGATATCATTGGATGTTTTATGATGGCATTCTTTAAGAGATGTAAGTACATCAGTATTATTCCTGTAATTATTTATCAAGTGTCCCGTTTTCCATGACTGATGATCATGATTCTGCTATGACGTGGGAATTCTGGTCATGTGATATCTGTATGTTTATGCATTGGACAATTATGTTATTGGCACACAAAGATTAGACCTTTTTAAAAAATTGCTATTAATAATTTTAAATAACTGCACAGTGTAATGTATAGGTTTCCATGTGGAAATGTGTGAATACATGCTTGGAGATTAGGGGAAAAAGATGACTAAGTTTTTGCTCCCCAATTTAGAAAAGCTAGGTTTTTGGCTTTCTGTTAAATCAGAGGGTTTTTTTGTTTTGTTTTTTTTTTAGAAGCAGCCATCTTGTTTTAAGACCGATTTTATTTCTTTCATGAAAATGGTCTGGAAATGAATATGGATGATAGAAAAGGACTAAACCACTTTATAATAATTTTGGCAGGGCTCTACATTTAAAGCTCTCTCAAATTATTTGTCAGCTCATTAGAATGCTATCTTCTTGTATTTAGTTGAAAAAAGGAAGTTTTAATTTAGTAATAATATATTTTAAACCCAGGCATATTTTAATGTTAAATGTCGGGCTGTACCATGTTTACATATGTATTTTTCTTTTGTAGCTTACAATTTGTTGTTAATTTCAAAGTAGTATATTAATAGCTCCTATGGTAACCCCCCAAATCCTGATTTCCTTTTTTTGATTGTTCTAAGTAGGCCTTTTTATGTCAACCAACGTATTTTTTTCCGTAAATCGCTCAGCGGTACCAAGAATCTTTCTCTAGTAAGAGGTGCTGATAAAAGTATAGGTATCTTTAAAAATGAAACATTTGGGATGCTTTCAGAAGCATTATATGAGATCAGAGCCTTTTTGTCCCTGAAATATAGGCCTTCATTCTCTCACTAAACTGTTCTTATGGGTTCTTATAATTTCTTAGAAAATTATATTGGAAGTAGATTCATATTTGTTATTAAAAATTATGAGAATATGTCAGCCGAGTCTGTTATATTTTCCACCACGTTTTGTATTTTTCAATACATTTGGAAGAACACGTGGCCTAGTAAAGTTTACCAAAAATTTATACTAAACTTCTTGCTACTGCATCTGTTTGATGATGTCTGGGAACATTATTCCCATGAACTGCAGTAAAAACAGAACTTCCTTAAGATTAATTTCAAAGTAATCTGACTCAGTCAGTCTGATTAAACTGGGCACAGATTGAAAACTACTTATGTCACAGATTGCTTCAGTTGATTAGAAGTAGGATTTTTGGTGGTTGCAGATGCAATATAAAGGTGATAAATAAAATGCATGTTTTAAGAAATGGTATACATCTCCTAGACTCCTTATTTGAAGTCCAGGTATGAGCTGATAGTTTTTGTACTGCAAAGCTTTCCTCTGATATCCATCATCCATCCATTTTTTTTGTTTTGTTTTTTGACTGGCTCATGGATAAGACTAGAATATCTGAGTGTCCAAAGTGACCTTTTTGTTTTAAATGGACTAATAAATACTTTTGTTTTTTCTTTTTGCTTCTAAGCTGTCAGAGTGTCCATTCTAAGTCTTATTAGTGACTTATTTATGTATGTAGAAACTATAGTTAACAACTAGCTCTTGCTTCATGTTGTGAAAATACATATTAGGAAAGTATTTTGTCATATTAAAATGCAGTTTTATGGTTTGAATAAAATCAAGGCATGGCTTATTTTGGTTGGATAATTATAGTGCAAATTGTGATCTGGATTTTGATGGTGGTAGACATGATACTTGGTGTTTCATGTTCCATAGACACCCGTGGGACATACGGCTTTGTCACGTTTACCGAACTTTAATAATGTGTGTGTGTGTGGGGGGGCTTAACCTCTTGGTTAGGTTTTTTATAGTACTTAATTTTATGGAAACAAATGGGAATAGAAAGAAAAGGAAGACTAATTCTAAATATGGGGAAATGATCCTTTGTGTTTAACAATTAGGTTAAACAAAGTGGGAGCAAATGAGCCTCGTTCCCCTTCTATTGTTTCAGGGCAAGAAAATACAGACAGATGTCGGAATGTGGAAGCTGTGACCTCTGACCCACACAGCATGGCCGCTGCCATGGCACACAAGTGTCCTGAGCCACCATAGTAGCAGGATGCTTTTTTGAAGTGACTGACACTTTGAGATGGAGAACCTGAAACTGATTCTGTAGCTATTTGCAGGTCTCTGAAGTATCAGTCTTTTTAGCTTCACTTTTAAGTTCCTCACCTTACCTTTTATGAAAAATGTTTCTTTGTTTGGCTCAGACAGAGCTTTTGTGACTTCTGGATGGGTTCTGTATTCCTGTAGCCACTATCAATCTTTGCCTCCCAATAAATTCATTCGTCGGGTTGGGATAATGGAGGAGGCGCAGATGTATGGCTCTGCTGCACCAAAGCGTTTGTCTGCTTTATTTAACTAATATCTATATTTTAAAGACAGATGAAAGTGCTGGTTTTATTAAAGGCCTTTTCTTTTAGTTTCTGACCTGCAATCTTGCCAATAACCCTTGGGTTCAGACAGACCATTAATGTTTTAGATACTGTGGCATTCAGTGTTTTCTTCATATATTTGTTTACTGTTACTGCTTCGATAAACTTTTATGCCTATTTCGGTAGTTTTCTGGCGGGGGCTCCATTTATTAAAATTTAGTGACCCAGCACTAAGAAGGGTACAGTTCAAATCGTGGTGCTTCTGACAGGGTTTTGTGTCAAACTAGAGAAAATAATAGGGAAATGAAAGCTGCCAAAATGTGTCTCCCAATTACTAATTAATCAGGCGAGAAAGGACCTCAGTGACAGATCTGGTGTCCGCCATGACAGCAACTCGGGGGGATGCTTTATTTTAAATACTGTATAAAACAAATTAAAGTAAGCCTCAGGGAATGGAGCACCCAGATATTTGATTTCACAAGTGCTAATTTAATTCCATGGAAAGCAAAGCAAAAAGCAAAATTTGAAACTGCATCTTTGTACTCTTCACTGATAATATCAAAACAAAGCTATTCTAAAGAGTATTTCCCTTATTAATAAACAATGCCTTTATTCTTATTAATATTTTAGCACAGATACAGTAGTATTCTTGGTTTTAGTATCCATAGAGCATTTTATACCTACTTTATTGTCAATAGAGACTCAGGAAAAAATTCAAAATTTTTCCATCATATGCCTGTCATCAATATTTTGAGAATTGCTGTAATTGAAGAACTAACCTTTTTTCCTCCCCTGCAAATACACGTTTTTGCTGTTCCAGAGGTTCCCTTCTCTTCTGGCAATGTTCCCATTATGGTTGCTGGACCCATAATTAAATGCCTGTTATTAGTGTATTTTTTCCATAGCATTTACAACATAAAAAGAAAAGGGTCTTGTATGGAACTATAGCTGTCAGGGGAACAATGAAAACTAATTACACACTCAGCTATCACCATTGTCAACTATACTCTTGGGAAAACAAAAACATGACAAAGTGTGTGTGTTGGGTGGGGTGTGTATACATATATAGGGTATTCCATATGAATATATACGTATGGGGTCAGACATATCGGATGACCTAACTTGAAACTCTGTGTTCTCGGAAACAAAACAAAACATAAAAGACCATCTGATTCTGTTAATTAAAAAGAAACAAAGCAGTCCTTTATTAGGGAGAGAGTCCTTACTTTGGTATCCCTCCCTTATTATATGGACTGAGAGAACCAGCAGTAATTTTGACTCTGAATACCTCATTATTTTGAGTTTTACTTTGGAATGGTCTTGTTATTGATACATCTATAGATGCTGTTAATGTATCTGATTATTTCTTACAGTTACCTCTTTTATAAATTGTTACTTCCTATCTCTAGATTTTTGTCTTGATATCTGGTTATTTGAGAACTAATTACCTAGTTTGTTACTATGTAGATCTCTCTATCACAGTCTTTCCCTTTTGATGGCTTTGGCCATTTTACTATTTCTGGGCCTGTGCGATTGGTAGGTGGATTTGAGAAAGAAAATAAAACTAAAAAAATGACATTTCTGAAACTTAGAGCAGCTTTGGTGTGAGATTTGGTAAGAAAAGACTTTGAGGCTATTGAATAACATGAGGTTTTGGAATCAATTTTGGATTTCAATCATCCGTGCCATCCCTGTTCTCTGGTACTATGTGGAATTAGGATTTGGCCCTAGATAATGTTTTCCATTACTATCTTGATTCCTTGGGTGAATTCTCTGTAGTATACTTAAAATCAAAGCCAAATGGGTGAATTTAGGAATTATATATTGATTTTAGCTTATTTTTCCAAAGTTTTCACATTAAAGCAATATTATAGCTAATATCTAAGCATAATAATATATTCCTGTATTGAATATCTAAAAGTTACAATTGATGAAATATCTATTGAGTGATACGTACAAGCACTGGGAGGCACACAGCTGCCTCAGAGATGAAGACAGCAACTGTACCCTGAAGGAACTTGCAGTTTTGTGCAGTTACAACAATTTTATACACAGAGTAGATAGTACTATGAGAGATGTTCACACATGGATTTATTCAGCAAATATTTATTGAGTGTCCACTGTGGGTCAGGTATTGTTCTTGTACTGGAGATACCACAGTAAACAGTGTAAACAGCATCCCTGCATGAAGCATTCAGTTAGCAATTTCTAGATAACTGCTTCTCATCGTCTAATTGCATGCAGATCCTCTGGAGGTCTTGCTGAAATACAGATTTTAATTCAGCGGATCTGGGGCAGGGCCCTGCTAGTGTGCATTTCTTACAAGCTCCAGGTTATATGATGCAGTTGGCCTGTGCACCACAGTTTGGGCAGCAAGTTTCTAGATAAGTCAGTGGGGAGAGAGATTATTTCCGGCTCCTCATCAAGGACTCTTGGTTGTATTTGCCCTGAACTTCCTATATAGTTCTATAATTTCTAAAATGGCTTAGTATTTGCACAAGGGAAAGTGATTTGTCTTAAGACCTAGTAGTCTTCATTTTTAGCACTTTCCTCCAAATCTCAAATCAAATAGCTTTTCCTATTGAGGTGTATGCATCATTAAAAATCCACCATGAACAAAAGTACTAGGCCAGGGATTTTGTTGTAAGTTTTGCTTAGACAGATTCTTTTGGAGTGAAAATACTGCCTTGGTCCAAAAAGTTTTAGGAGGATCCTGTCATAAATGTCTCAGGATATTTATTTGCAAACCCTCCCCAGATGTATTTTATGTGGCAATGCCAGAATTACACCTCAGAAACAGATTTTTAACACTTTCCCATTTAAATTGGAATGCTTAAATGAACCCCAAATGTTCATTTTACATTCAGCAGAGAAGATGACTAATAGTGTGTCTGGCTTCCACTGGCTGGGTGTGTTGTGGGTGGCCCTGACGGGAGCCTACGCTTCCAATGGGGTTATAAGAGACTTGGGGGGAAATTCATTCCTGCTTTAAAATTCTCCGATTCTAGTGTCCTTTGTGGGAAATCTTTGTTCCTCCACAGTCCAGGTACTATAAAGTCTGTAAATACGCTTCCACATTTTTCAGTCTGTATATCATTTGATTTGCAGAACAAATATCATGGGATGCTTGTATTAACAAATAAAGGATGGGACTAGTTAAATTCAGATTACTCTGCCTCCTTACCCTTTTTGTTCTTCACTCTGTGTGTATAAATACAATATTACTAATCCCCTAAGTGAACTTTAAAGTCTTTGAAAGCATCAGTGAGTTGAGTTACTTAACCAAAATTACCTCTATGGAACAATTGTAAAAAGGAAGATGGAGCTGTTTGTACTGTAAATCAGCTATATTTTAATACAAACAAAAAAAGAGGGAAAGGATGGTGAGCCCTCTTAATTCAGGTATCCTTTTATTTTTATAACAGTTTTTACCGACATTTTTTATAATTCAAACAGAAACAAATCTTTTCATTTTTAAATCCTTGGTAAAATGGATTTAATTTAAAACACTGGGTAGCGTTTTATAAGAACTATGACTCTTATTAAGAATAGTAAATAAAGACGTTACCGTTTGGGTTTTTTTTTCGTAGGTTTATTCTTATGCTCACCATGGTGTAATACAAGTAAGCATTCAGAGATAATGACTTTGAAATGACATCTGCTTAGTTTCTAGTTTTATGATTCTCACTGATACAGGAATTTGAGAATCTTCTGTGACTATGTGTGAATTTATGTGGTTCCTAAAAGTGAAGTATACTATGTGCTTAGAGGATTATTACATTCAGAAATAGGATATCTTCATTGATTAAAATGAAGTCATTTGCATATCTCTAAAGAATGGTTTTGTTCAAAATGAGTGGATACACCTCAGATTTGTGGTCATCGCCATCCTCAGGGCAAGTAGAAGTTGTTGAATAGTTCTAATTATTGTGTGTTGACCTTCATTTTAGAAAAAGGAGGAAATAAGTATATTAAATAGTTTTTATTTAACTCAAAGTTATTAACAGTGATTTTTCATCAGATTAATAGATTGTAATCAAGTTCTTAGGAACACTGATATGTATACATTTATAGATTGTTTTGACTGCATGAAATAAAAGCGATGAATTCATGTACTTTTTTTGTTTTGAGTTTTATAATAGCAGCTGTTGTGAACATGGCCTTAAGTGGGTTTGGGTGGTTTTGTATAGGCAAGAGCTCAGAGAGTGAGATATTTAAAAACCTACCATCAGATTAGATTTTTAAGTTGTCTTTGTAAACATTTTGTTGGTTGTATTTCAGATCTGGCTAAATTTCAGCTCTAGTTGATTCCTAAGTATGCCATTCATAGTGATGAAGCTGAGCCTCAGTTTCTTCACCCTAATCAATAAATGGGCATAATAAAAATAATGTCTCCCTCAGATTTGTGAAAATTCAAAGGAAAGTACATCTGTGACAGGACTTTGGAAATGGAGTTATAAAAACAGAGATTGAAGAGGCCACCTCCCTTTGTACTGGTGCATCTTTATAATTCTGTACATTCTTGTATGTTGCATAGAAAGCACAAATCAAACTTCATTTCAGAGCATCATGGTAGAGTTGACTATTTTAAAGATAGGTTGAGTTGTATTTTATGTTTTAGGCTTTATCTTGTGATTTCTACAAGGGTAATAATGTGCAGATAATGACACGCGAGAGGCAAGTCTGCCAGGCCCTTCTTCCCGGGAAGGAATTTTGGATCTCCTTTGTAACGTTGGTCAAGTTTATTTTTAATGCCCTCTCGTCTCCTCTCTGTCTCTTCTATGTTGCTTCTTCTTGACTTTTAAAACCCTGATATTCTGCTCTGGACTTCACAGGTATAATGAGATATCTCCCATCTCAAAGGAGAAATTAATGAATACTGACACCCTCTTGGAGAATGCTTGTATTTCCAATGAGGGACTTGCTGAAGCAAATCAATTCCTGTCTGGGGCTGTTCCTTACAGGCAGCCTGGCTATCCCTGGGATCCTTGGATTCTTGTGAATCCTGCTGCCAGAAGAGCAGCGTTTAGCCTCTTGACGCCTCTGTGCTTAAACAACTCCTGATATCGACTGCTTTTAAACTTAGTACATATTAATCATACACACACTGATGTTAGGAACATAAATAGATCATAACAGCATCTAGCTGAGAAAGGAAACAGAATTTGTCAAGGAACACATATTTTAATGCATTGAAACCTGAGTAACCCATTACTGTCAAAGGGCCGCTTTTCTGTAGAATTGTCTGGTGGTTATTCAAAGCAGGTTTTACTTCATATGTTTATAGTTATTTAGGAGAATAGCAAATGTGCCTGTTACTTGTTTTAAAATTGCAATCATATACTTACACGATTATTTTGTAACGTTTTACTCCTGAAGGTATAAACCTCACTTAGACCAAAAAAAAAGCAAAAATAGTAATTTATAAGGAAAATTATCAATGATCCTATGTGCTGTACCCAGAGATTTAGTGACAACTGAGGGCAGCACTTGGCAAGTAGCAATAAAAGTAAAAATATTGAATAGCAAATTATTTGAAAGAGCACTGATAACTGTGCACAACTGGTTTTCCTTAAAAGTTCAGTGTTCTGATATTTAGAATTGCTGTGCTCACTAGAATGTTAGATTGATCTTTGTTACTCTTGCATCATTTTATAGAAAAACAGATTTCTTTTGTCCTCCCTAAATTGGAAGTTAAGATTTATCAAGGGAATGAGCTCGCTGTGTGTTTATTTCAAGTGTAAAACTTCATAATTTTGTGTTACTTGGATTCAGTGTCTGATGACTGATTAATGGTCACAATCCCTCTCTTGTTCCAGGCTTCCTTTCTTGGCAAAAGGGTACTCAAGAAGTTTAAATTTTCATGACTTACTTATTGACACTTTGTATTATTGAAAAAAAATTCCTTATGCTCTTATATACCAGTTCAAAAATATCAGCCAGAGACTTCATCTCGGCTAGGCTGACTCAGTATATTCTTTCCACGAGAGCATGCTGATTGATGAAATTGAGTGTATGGCAATCCAGTAATTCCTTAAGATGTTGAAATGATTGAATTGAGTTGCATTTTAATTATTTAGTTTTTATTAATACAGTAAATAATGTAGTAAAGATTAGAGCTGAACATATTCCTGTGCATTTGATGAATCTAGACAAACATAACTGAACAAGCCAATCCTAGTATGCCTAACCTTTTACCTCATATTTTTTGGAGGAGGGGTGATTTGAATTTTCTTTATTCTCTTTGTGAAATGCCAAATTATGTCAATGTATTTTACATGCTTAGAATATAGACGATGGTGATGACTTTTTTATTTGAATGCAATAATGAGCTTTATAATTGGTTACAGCAGACAACTATGAATTTCTTTCCTCAGGTATCTAACTGGAATTTTTAGTAATTTTATATGGCCTTAATCATTTTAGTAAAATTTCACCACTGTCACTCCAGGTTAGTTTTATTACACTTGACTTTTTTTTTTTAATTAAGTCAACTGGGCAAATGTAAAACTATTTACAGTTAAATAGTTCTATTTTTAATTATGTGAGTATCTCTACATTTATCTCAACAAAAGGCAGTGTGAATCGACCGGCAAACTCCTTTGACTGTGATGTAGTATTACAGCCGACTATCTATCCCTCCTACCCATCCCCCCCCCCCCCCCCCCCCCCCCCCCGCCATCCTGTAGTAAGCCACTTTCACTAGTTGGGGAGATTGACTTTTTTTTTTTTCCAGTTACTCTTTTCAAAGGCAAAGAGACCAGCCTTCCCAATATTGCCCAGATAGCAGACACATGTACTTATTCTGTGTAAATATCATATGGTATTTACATTAGCATACTCTTAGTTCACAGTGTTTGAGAATCACAACTTCATTTTAGGACACACTTGGATTGGTAGTATACATAAGATCTGGTTTGGAAGTCGGTCAAGGAATATGGACTAACCACGTGGAGTCCGTGCATTGCTGCTCCAGGCAGAGTAGGCAAATATTGGCAAGCTTTGGGTGCTTGATAGGATCAGACCCCTGCTCACAAGATATACAGGGGTCACATTAAGTGGATTTGCACTGCAGCCTGATACGGAGTTTTAAGACTGCGGTAATCAGTGTTGGAAGACGATTGGTTTTTCTTGTTATAAATTGCTAATTAGTATTGAAAGTTTAACCTGTTTCGTGGAAGAGCCTCCCTTATTTTCTCTGAGAAAGTGGTTTGGACAGTAATCTATTTACTCTGTCTCTACCAACTGCACTACCCCTTGCCCCTGTGTTAAAATCTAGAAGCCTCCGGGGACCCCCCCCCCCCACTGTTGAGTTCTGCTTGGAAGGAGCTTTAAAACGGTGGCTCCAAACTGAAGTAAATATTGACTGGGTCTGGGGCTGAGGCCTGCTCAAAGCCTCCCATTGTTCCTCCTTAGTCAGCACCCCAGAGCCAGGCTCAAGTGCGCATGTGTTAGGAGGAGAAGAAAGGCTGCGGAGGGAAATTAAGCGGGCCCACAGCTGAACTCGTAAATGCGCGCCCTATGGAGGAAAGGGAAGCCGACTACAAAGCCAGCAGGAGCTTATGCTGGGTTACAGAGAATTTGACAGACTGAAGTGCAGAAGCACTCTTTGCCCTATCTGTTTCGGAGAAGTTTACAGTACATGAAGCTCTTGGTCTTGGTGAGTCCATCCTCCCATCGCTGAGTGAAACCTTCCTGCCAGTGATGGGGTCTTCTCAAGGGCAAATGAAATGTCGCATTCTGGTGGACTTGAAAGAAAGATGAGGGGTAAACCTGGATTCCAGAAGAATCCTTCTGCCTCCCTGATACCTGTTCGGAGGCTTCTGTCAACCTTTCCTCCTTCAGCTGTCATGTCAGATTACACACTCTCTTGGGTCTCCTAAGTGCTTCGGCATCCTCCGGGGTATCAGATGGGTGCGGGGGAACCATATGCCATCTGAAATGAAAGTTCTGAAGTTCCGAAGAGGGGATGTTCTTATTATATGAAAATTTTTTACTTTTTTTTTGAGAAAAGAAAATTAAATCATTTAAATATGGAACAGATTCCCTTGTTTAAAGTGGAGTACTTTGAGTAAAAGCTGCCTGTATTTTTACCATTCAATTCAAGAACCCAAACAAACAGCTGGCTGACTTATGTTTTACTGAAAACCACCCCAGTACATTTACTAACTGGAAAAGTAAACATCCTTAAAAAGAAATCCTCATGTGTCCTGACTGCAAAGTGATTTTTAATAAATATACAGTAAAACCAACAGCATATTTGAATTGTTACTCATTTTGACTGATATTGTAAGCACCCCTTCATCTTAAATGCCTGGTCTTCTGTGATATTTGATGTGAACATGTCAGTGCTAAAGACCACATGCAGGTAAATGCCAAGACAATTAGAAAAATTCATTAATTGTCAAGGCAGTGATCAAAATGTTCTGCTTCACTCAGGATACTAATAATGAACAACAAAGCAAATAATGTCAAAATAAAGCTGGAATGCTGTGGACAGAGAGAAAGAACATCTGTTCAGGGGTAAAAGGAACTACTTCCTAAAAGAATAATTTAGTCTTTGGATGATGGTTATGATTTTAATAGAGTTGGGGGGAGAGGAATATTACAGAGATCCATAGCAACTGGACTAAAGACCTGCTGGCTAGAACTGTGTGCATGGATTTGGGGGATACCCTGAAAGTAGTTTATTCAGAGTGAAGGGGATCTGGGGAAAGTATCTGAGGCAGAAGGGTGGGTTAGCCATATTGTAAGGTGTCACTGTGGGGCTGGGTTTCTAATATCAAGGGGTAGGGTCATTCTGATGAATTGCTCTTTATGGTGGATGAATTAACAGGGTTCTCATATGTACTCTAATTGTACTGCATTGTTGTGTATCTTAGCCACGGTTTAATTGCTTTGTAAATAGTACTGATTACTGGAAATGCTTATGTTCTCCCAATTAGGCTTGTTTTCTAAGTGGTTAGATGGTAAGGTGGTAAAAATCAGGACAATTTTAATATTTCCAGACAGAACTTGGGGGTGCTCTATTGTATCTGAGTTGTTTCACTGATTTATGGACTGAGCAGTTGTTTCCAAGCTTCTTTTTTAACCAAAAAAAAAATGGTCATAAAAATCATTAGCAGAAACCTATTATGTAAAACAGAGAAAGAAAGAAAGAAAGAAAGAAAAAGAAAGAGAAAGAAAGGAAAAGGAAAAACCACCCAATAAAGTAGCAGGTTATATTTAGAAAAGCTTGGGATCTGGGGCTCTGCCCACCTCTCTTCCCAAGCTTCTGAGAGGCCTGTGAAGACCCCGAATGGCTCTTTGAATAAGATTTTCCAAACCCCTAAATAGCACCTTGGTGGCTATTCGGAGGTGAGTAGGAGGGATTCACTTTTGCTTTTATAGGCCACAGAAGCACTTGTGTGTGCCCCTCTAGAAATGGAAGCCTTCCTGAATAGCTTCTATTCATTGAGCACTTATTGTATATACCGTTACCGACTTCACATTCATTATCATTTATTTAATCCTGACAACAGCGTTTATGAGGGAGGTATTATAATGATCGTTGTTTTACAGATGAGAAAACTGAGTTTTAAATGCTTTGAACTTGGCCAGGAAGTGGCCTGTGACCCCTTAGGTGGGCTGTGTGGAGTGACACACTTTGTCTAACAGAACTCAGCAAAATGTTAAAAGGTGATGTTGGGGCCAAATTTCCAAGGAGGCACAGTGGAGGAGAATGATGGAGGACTGTATGTATACTGATCTGAAAAGAGGGTTAAACATGCACACTTACGTTCCTCCTTGTTGAGCGTTTTAATGAACTGAGAGGTAGCAGACCACAACTTTGCACTCACACCAGGTAATCTGTACAACCAGAGGTTAAATGTTTCGTGGACTGGGTTTTTGGAGCTAATGATGAGGCCTCATGTATATACCGTGTGTATTGTATGGGAAGAATAATCCGACTGCCAGGCCGTTCACACGTCAGCGGGTCTTCCTCCTCAGCATTCAGGTACGCTTGATTTCTGAGGGCTGGCCAAGGGATAGAGCTATTTTTAAAGAATTTCACAAGAAATTCGAATATTCCTTGAATAAAAGTTTCAGAGTTTAACAATCATGGTCAGGAAAATTTTGCCTATATTTAATCTAAATTTCTGCTCTTTCAGTCAGTTTTGGTTTACATAGTAACAATATGGATTTATTTAAAAATTTTAAATGCAGCTTTGCCTACTTTGCAGTAAACACATCTTCAGCAAGAAATAAGTGTTTTTTAAAGCTATAGGAAGCAGAATATGAATGCTTGAATTGACTCTGTGTTCTTTTGTGTTCCAAATCCACCCCCCCCCGCCCCCCATCTCATTTCCCTTCCTGTTGCTTCCTTCCATCACAGGAGGTTTTGCCCTATATAGCTTAACAGCCAGTAAATTATTCCTGATTAGTTTCAAAGACAAAAGTCTCTTGATAGGATGTGGGTGGATCAGGTTCCCACCTAATCTCCAGAAGAACAACATGCAGGGGAAAGAAAGAGTTTTGGCACCTTATCCATTACGGACATCTGCTTTGTTAGACTAACCCAGGTCTTTGAGTTGAAACGTGTGCCTGGACATGTTAGGTGATCCACCCTTTGTGCACAACCCCTTTGTGCCTCTGTGGTGCAAGTTGTCACCCCTTCTTCCACTTTAGTTGTTTGTATGAATGATGTTGGTATGTGGATAATAGTGTAGTTTGTGTACGCTGTCTGCAGTTTTGTATATGTTCTGTTGCCTTCGCTCGCTCATAGGATTCTTGAGGTCAGGGATTAGGTGTACCTGCAGGAACACTGTACACAAGAGCTGGCCCATGATGGTTAAGAGTCTGAGGCTGGTTCTGGGTATGGTTCTCAGCTTCTCCACTTACTAGATGCCGTCTGAGGTCCCGGAGAAGTTTCTTGACCTTTCCCTGCTTCATCTTCCTCCTCTGTAAATGAGACTAATAATGTATTTATCTGGTAGACTTATTGTGATGATTAAATGATGTGTTAAATTAGGATGGTGCCTGGCACAGAGTATGTGGTTAGTAAAATGTTAACTAGTAATGCTTTTGAATGAATTTCTGTATTTTTTTCATTATCTTTTTATGTACAAAAGAATTTTATAATGATATGGAAGTATAGCAAGGAGAGAGCATTGACTGACTGTGGAGTTGGGGTGACCTGGGTTCAAATGCCAACTCTCTTCTCTAACCCTCAGTTTGCACTTGTGTAAAATAGGGAGGATGTATAATTTGTGGGGATTCGGTGAGGAGGTAAACATACATAAAATGCCTGATTCATAATATTCCCGCAGTGAAATCTAGGTATGATTATCATTGTTATTGTTGTTCTGATTAATTAATTTGGAGACTTAATCATTTGAGTATTAACCAATAACACATATTGTCTGCCCATAGGTTTCCTTAATTCATTTCATTTTCTTGCCTGCCTATTGCCAAATGTTTTGGAAACCTAGCTGAACTCGTGCGTTAATTGTGTGAAAATTCTCCTTTCTGATTTTGTCAGTTTGACAGATGAAGTGGTATCTTAAACAAAAAGCAAAAAACAAAACCCACCAAGGCCTGGAGTCAGGTGGTGTGGATGTCACTTTTTCTTTTCTACCAACTAGATGTTTGACCTTAAGCAAATCACCGAATGCTCTGGGACTCTGTTTTTCATCTTTACAACAAGGTGATTGAATTAGTTGATCTCTTAGGCTAGAACATCTGATTCGAAGATCTGCGATGTGTCAAGGCTTTGACACTACTTAACTGTTTGACCTTGGGCAAGTTACTTAACCTTGGTCAAGTTGAGTTTCCTCATCTGTGAAATGAGAGGATTGTTGTCCTTTGGGAGGTCATTTTCAACTTTTCATGAATCTTTTTTGGTCTCCAAATTCCTTAGTTAAAACATATAATTTATTCCCTATCCTGTCTCCATTTGTTACCAGCACAGTGGAACTAATACATATGTACCTATAACATGAATAAACTTTTGAAGAGAACACACAGATTATTTTGCTTTTTTACCTTCAAACACTTTTTAAAAAGGCATTTTTTAAATGTTTTTTTTCCCTGTTATTTCTAAACATTATTTTAAGGATTCATCTGGAAAACCACACTGATGTTACATGTAAATCAGTAAGAGAAATAACATATGACATGTATCCAACTACCCAAACTAGCCAGCCACTGTCATCCAAGTTGATGAGTCCAATCCTAAAATTTAACACAGGGAAATCTTACTGAATTGTATCTGATTAAACTCCCAATTTAGTTTGGTTCTAAAAATTCAGAAGAGTTAAAAAAAAAAAGGCTGTTTCATAAGAAGAGAAAGAAGAACATAGTATAATTTTTTTTTTTTTTTTTAGTTCACAGCTATAAGATTTACCATAAGTTGATGTACTTAAACTGTTTGGTTTTCATTTGTTTTTCCTTTGTCTTTGGGAGGAGATAGGAAGTAGAATAGGGAAGTCTTTAGAAAACTGGATAAATGTATAAGTATTAGAACACAGCATACAATTATATAATATAAATCTTTATCATAAGTTATATAAATACTACTCCACTGTCACAATCCCTTGTTTTTTTGATAAAGCTAGTCTAATTTAGCATATTTATTTTTTTAAGATTTTATTTATTCATTTGAGAGAGAGCGAGCACAATCGGGGGAGGGGCAGAGAGAGAGGGAGAAGCCCCCGGTTGGGGGGGCTTGATCCCAGGATTCTGGGATCATGACCTGATCCAAAGGCAGACACTACACTTAATGTACTGAGCCACCCAGGTGCCCCTGCATATTTATTTTATATATGATTATTAAAAATAATATCATCATGGTAGACTCTGTAATATGAAGTGAACATTTCAAAAATTACTTTAATAATCATTGTAAACCTAAGTGGACAAGACACGCTGAATCTTTAAAATGAGTTTTAAGGTGCCAGTTGACTACACAAGCAAGAATGATTCAGTCAGAAAAATCAATTAAATTTTTAAGTAAGTTATTAAATGCATTTACATCAAGACGATGGTAAATGTAGGGATAGGTAAATAAATAGTAATAAGTAATTATCACCTAACTCACCTGTTCTGGGCTCTCCTTGCTTTGGACAGACCTGCTTACAGAGAAAAAAATTGTCTCATTTATTTGGAAACGCCTGACCCACTTCAGGGTCTATTTTCTCAGCAGTTTCTAGTCAAATTATTCTTAATCAGTTTCATGGGTAGATTGGACTGGATTTACCCCATTTCCTTTGGCACTGTGGGTTTCCAGTGGACTCATCACAGTCACAGAGCACGAAGATGTGTCCTCTTAGAGGTGAGGTCTTGTTCTCATCCAAGCAGATTGATCAGTGAGCAGCCGCTGTTACCGACAGTGGGATGTGGTTTTGCCGGTGTGTTTCTGCATCTAGTAATTTGTTGGACATGAGCTTAATGCTTTTCACTTCCTTGTTCACTAATAAAAGCAGTCTGGCTAAATTTAAGAATCTGAGTTTAACTTTTATAGAATCTATTTTTTTTATATCAGCTTATACTTTTGTAATTTCTGATTTTCAATTATCAAAATGAGTATTAAAGTAGATTTATATTGCTGATATTTCTAGTTAACAATATAGTCAGGTTTATTGAAGTACATTCTTAAAATAAGAGCTTATTGTAGTAACAATGCTCATTATTGGACTGTGATTTTAAATTATGTTCCTTTTTTATGAATTTTGAGTTACTGTTAAGCCCTTATTGACAGTTGTACCTATGACACAATTGTGAGATGCTGAAGAAAGTGTATTTGCAGTAGCTGTGTACTTACGCTGAAGAGTTTGTCTGGTTCCCAAGTGTCCAGAATTGCATAAGTTAGAAACGTGTCAGTATTAGTTAATATGCAAAACAGAGAATTGTATTTAAATACATACATAAACTGCATTTTATCTTTCCTGCTAATTATCTTACCTGCTATATCATTTGCTTGTATTAAACACTTTGTTACCAGAGTAACAACATCACAAAGATCCTATTTTGGAAAAAAAAAAAACCTAATTTCTATTATGGGCTATTATTATGCATATTATAACTATCATATATATATTTAACTTAAACATGCTTATTAGCTGCCTACAACGTGCTGGTAGTGATATTCAAAAATCCCCATTTCAGTGGAATTTATATAATAAAATTACTATGTTTGGAAGAACTTGGAGAACTGATTTCCAACGTGTATACTTTACATGCACCCAAAATCCTACATGATGAAGCTTTTTCGCTAAGATTTTTTTCACATTTCTTTGGAATCAAGGAAATTCCATCTTAAGAACCATGTTCAGTAACAGTACCCACTGGCAGTAAGTAACAGTATTCCCCACCCACCACCCCCCAAGTGAATACTTTATTTTTCAGAAGCTGTTGTTTTCCTGTTCTCTCAACAGCTACCTCTTTCAAAATGACATACACAGTGTGAGTGAATGTGCATGACCCTTCCTATCTTTTTTCAGGGACACCTAGGAACTCAAGTAGATTTTGTAAAAGGAAGACTTAGCACCACCATGTTTAGTGTCCTCTCCCCATTACCCTGTGGTATCCTTCAGTAATAACTGTCTCACCTCACTAATGACTTTGGTGTCAGGGTCACACCTTCTTAATCTGTGTTTACTATAGTTAGCGTGCTTGACACATAGTAGGCCCTTTGTAAAATTTTTTAAAATAGGAGAATGATGATGCCATTAAGCATATAATACCAGTTTAGATTCTGCTCACCTTTCATTTCACAAAAAGGAGCTCTGCTTTAGCTAATCCATTTTTTATTTGGTAATTGTAAGCCACAGCTAACCTATGATTATTCTTCACAGTAGAAGTGTAAATAGATCCTTATTCCTTGTTTTTCTCAGCTGATTATTTTGTCTTTAGTCTATTTGGTCTCCTAGATATTTGAAGAGATGGATTGGTGATGGCAAAGCAGCTGACAGGCTTTCGGCCACAGAGAATGTGTGGTCAGATGAGTTTGGTTTTTTTAATGTACTGAATCCTCCAGATTTATGTAGAGAAAACATTAATAGCTAAATAGCTGATTTGGTCAAAGCGTAGGATGAGCCTTTAATGGGGCTTATTGTGTTTGTTTTAGCAGTCTTCAAATCAACAATTACATCTTTAAAAGTGCCTAACACTTTGAAATATTTGGGGGTTATGCTGTAAAGACTTGATGACTAAGTAAGTATGTGCAATGTCCTCATCATACGAGTAAAATAGAGAAATTTCCCCCCAAATCCTTTTGAAGTGAGATTCAGGCAAAAATATTTATTTGGCCTGGTATTTTAGGGCAAATTTAATGATAGAACCAGGCTGACTATAAAACTTGGTCCAATATATTGTGGGCAAATTGGTTAAGATGGCGCTGAGTACACTGTCCGTCACACATATACAAAGACTTTAGAGACATTTGGTAGCGTGGTTAACATGTGAATAGTGAATGCCATTTAGGGGGATTTTTAAACAAAATTTCGTGAATGGTAGTATAAATTTAATTTAGTCAGCTGGGAAAAATGCTTTGGATAAAAGACAAACAGTTTAGTGTTAATGCAAGTTAAAGGTGGCGAAGAAAATGCTTCAAGTCCTGCAGAGCAGATTTACTCATCTTTCTATCCCCTTGTGTGGAGCTTGTCACGTAACAGACATTTCATAATTTTATAGGTTTTTTCTGGATGAATTTGCCTCATTCTTGCCTAGTTGAAAATATTTGCAGGTCTTGATGTTATATAGTTGGCAATTTTTTCATCTTTAAACAGTTTTTAAAAATTCATTTATGAACTCTTGAGCTTCTGCTGTGTGTTAGGTACTCATTAGGTAATTAACAAAAATATTTTTGGATGACAAAATAAACAGTTATTCATGAACAAATAACCAAGTTTATCTGCTTGCTTTGCTTTACAGCAAAAGGTACAAGTTTCTATTTGCATGTGAAATTTCTTTGGATGACATTGCTTTTTCCCTTTAATGAACCCATTTCTACAGGCTATGTTTTGTTCATTAATTTGTGTAAATAATCTTGGAAATGAAACAAAATATTCTCATTGTACTTTTTCCCTAAATGTTTCTTTTTCTCTCCTTTTATTTATAAGTAAGCACTAAACTTTTTCTGAAGTTTACTTGGATATAACAAGTAGCAATATTATGTTTTTCTGACGAACCTGAGCCAAGGTGACTATTTCTCTCTAATGGAGGATGACAACGACGGATTTAAGAAGTCATCCCCTTATTGTCTCCAGCACAAAAACCTTCCGCCCGCGTCTTCCAGCTTGTATCACCACTTCTAAAGGATCCATGGACAAACTGCTGAATTTTTATTAATCAGCTTAACTTAATGAGATGAAAAGACCTTTTCAAAAGAATGAAGAAGGGAGAGACAGATACTGAGAACTCCTCTAATGCTTTTCCGTGAAAAAACCATTTTCTTCCCAGGTTTTTAGGGAGGACGTATTCAGTCCTGTTTCCAGGTAATTCATCTAGCTCGTCTTTCTAATTTTCACACACTTGTGAACTTTGTCTAGCCATGTTCTGCTTTTACTATTATTATTTTTTAAAGCAAGCAGACAGCTATAAAAAAGAATTAATGAGAGTTGAGGGGGGGAAATACCTTTGGGAAAGGAGGCAGGAAAGCTTAAGCTGATAAAACATGACTCTTTTTTGATGGGGGCTCTGTTTGGATAACTTGCCCTTGTCTAAATTCGTCTCTCTTCCCGTCCTTCCTTTTCCTCCCTTTTTTCCTCCTGCCTCTCTTGTCAAGCCTACTTCATAAACGGTAGCAGCTGGAGATCTTTTAGTGGCATTCAGGGATTACTTCCCTTCGGGGTTTTTAATAAGCCCTGATGCTTGAAACACAGTAAAGACGCTTCTGGAGACAATCACCATTCAGGCTAAGGACTGTGGTCCCTTTCAGGACCCAGATGGTTGTGTCCAGGCTTTACCCCAGGACGCGAGGGGCACAGAAGATCACTGCAGTCGGGAGTCCATGGGCCCCTCGGGATAGACTGGGAAGAATGTGGAGGGGTGGATTTCTGTGTAGTCAGGAGAGGGTACTTCCCATGATTTCTCAACCCACTTGACTTGTGCTCCTTAAATGGCTTGATCTGAGTCTATGACCAGCCATCGATGCCACCATTCAAGTCATATGGTCTAAGGCTTATCAGAACCTGTGTGGTGACGGGTGTGGGGTGGGGACACTAAGATGGCAAGAGACCTCATTCATTAGATCTCCTGAGGCATGATTTAAGAGCTGAGCCTATGGGACATCAGGTGGTACAGAGTGCCTCCACATTAGAAGAGAAATGTGTTATTGTTCCTTAATTCTTTTGAAAGCTGCCTAGTAGTTTTCTTATATTACCTAGTCATTTATCCCAATATGTGTCTTTTTAGAGCCAATCAGCAAAACTGCATAAAGATGGTGTCATATTCCTCAAGATTGTCTAATTTAGTGTTTTGTTTTTAGGTGGAGGAGGTAGGAGGCAAAATGACATTTTAGATGTCACACAGAACATGAGTCTGTCTTCTGTGATTTCTCAGATTTTTCTCCCTCCTCTTCTCTCCTATGGAATTCTGGGTTTAAAGTTATCCCTGAAAGGATTTCTAGAAAAGCCCCATGTGCCAAGGACAACTGTGGCCGCTCCCCCCCAATCCTCGTTTACTTTTTGTATTTTGCACAGGTTAATTTTCCTTCTTTCTCCCTAACATTCAGGAAAGTAAAAGTACATTCATTTCAGAGAATGTTATGACTGCCTGATTATGTGACAGTCTTTAAAAGTCTCATGGGTTCTAGGGAGAGAACCCCTGTTTTAGAGGATTGGGAATTGGTCTACTATTCTCAACATTCCTTGGCCTTTTTACTGCAGGTGGGTAAATTGTCTCCTTAAGTAGAATTCTGGACACAGGAAGTAAGATGGAGTAGGATTTTACTAAAGTATTGAGTGCCGACAGTAGAAGGTGCCTCTCGAAATGCCGTCTGGCTAGGCCAGGTCCACTCTGTCTTACGTATACTTAGTCCAGTTTGTGGCTTTTAGATAGTGTCCTCTGTTAGTTTATCAGCTGGGGAAAGCAATGGTGTGGGCAGTTGTAGGCTAGTCACTGGGGGTTGAACATGAACTCAATGTGGAGCTGTAATATTAAAACAGCTGTTCTTTGTCTGGGTGGACAGTCATTGATTTTTAAATACTTGGGCCTCCTGATGGCATAAAAACCCATTTGTGCCTCTTCAGATTAAGGTTAATTTTTGTGGTAGTGAGTGCAGATACAGTGAACAGATGCTGCACACTTGCTTTGGCTTTTATACATACTCTCTACTTTAAAATAAAATTTAATTAAAAACTAAATGCATTGTTAGGTCATAAAAAGAAAAAAAAATCCCTGAATAGGATGTATTGCATCAAATAAAATCATGATCCCAGGAAACATTGAGAGTTGATATATTAATCAAGTTCCTAGGTAAAAGTGAACTGTCCATCCTTGATTAGCTTTTTGTTTTGTTTTGTTTTTCTATCCCCCTAGTTCGTAGCCTACCATGATCTTGTTCTATTGCCTGAAATGGTATTGACCACATTCAGGCAATTACAAGGATTAGAAGTTGTTGTTTATTCGTTTTCTCCAACACAATGAAAATCACAGTTTTCAAAGTATGTGTGAACTTTAGTTTACATACATAAATGTAAATCGGTATGTATAGCAGGCTGCTGAGATTCACACTCAGAAAGTGACTGTGGTATTGCTCACTCAGGTGTGCCCACCGGCTCCCGCAGATCATCTTCTCCTGGGGAAGAAGGGACAGCCAGGTTGTCTGGGAGGTTTGTGATTGATCTTGCATGTGGCAGCGTTCTCATTTGTCTTTCAAAGTACCTGCATAGTGGTTCTCTCTGTGGTTAGGAAATCATTTGTAACTTAGAGTTGTAATGCTGCGAGACAGTCCGCTCACCTGCAGATAATGTTTCATTAGCCTCTTTCAAATTGACAGGGCTGGCTGCTTCCACGTATTCCTCTGGTGAAGCTGAATGATCGCTCTGTTTGTTTTCTACTTTCTTGTTACAGGTCACTTTCAGTAAGGATTCTCCCCTCAGGCCTTATTACAGTAACAACCAGATAAACAAACAAACTACACTCCTAAATCGGGAAGAAGGAAGATGGGACTTGATACCGCTGATTCACATTGGTTTTATTTTCATTATGAACTCGTTTTCAGTAGAGAAGTAGCATCGCATTATAGAAATATTTACATGTAATTCTACAACTCGTGTTGGGATATTTCCATTTAAGCTGTTCTCATATGCTTGGCTATTAATTAACTGATTGAGTCTAGCCCTTTTCCCCTTAACCTTATATAATAAGTGTCTTCTCATTATTGCTGGAAGCAGCCAAGATAGTACTGAAGTCTATCCTTGTTAATGACTGTGTAAATTTTCATCAAGAAGATTAACCATCACTTACTTAACCAATATTTTTTTACCCCCTTCCGTGGCACTCTAGTTTAATGAGAAATAGTACATATTAACTATTACAATTAGTATGTTTGGGAAATTCTGGATTAAAGAAATGGCATTAAGTCTGAGTCAGTACCTTTAATATATGGATAATCATGGACAGGTCAATATGGAGAAATCTAGTTACATGTGGCATGTTCCAAACCTGCTTACTACCTAAAAATATTTGAATTATTATTTATTATTATCAGACATATACATTGTTTCTGGTTTTTTCATAGTATAAATGACACATAAACAGATTTTTCGGCTTAAAGCTTTCCTCATGTTTTGGTTTTTCTCTAGGGTAGAGAAGTAGGATTATTGGGTCAAACAACATAAACATTGCATAATCCTTGGTAATAATGTCAGATTGCTTTATAGTTTCATTATATTCTTACCAGAACCTAGGTATTTTATTTTTAAGGCTCTCACTTAATAAACAAGAAAGAGCCATTGTTTTCATATACATTTCTTTGATTATCAGTCAGTGAGGTGAGATGCTTGTTTATTTATGTGTTCACTGTTTATAAAGGCACTAATAACTGGGTAAAGCTTGCCCTTATTAACCTGTGCCACTAGAATAAAAGTATCGCTACTGGCCAGTACAGTGCCAGATTGGGCCCTTCGCTGAGCGCTGTGTTCAGTCTGCACGGCAGTCTTCGAATAAGAAAACATTTCCATAGCCCTTGCCCTGCATCAGTCTCTTTTCAAGCAGGGGGCATATGTTAAGTCATATAATTCGGATAATGAGGCCGGTTCTATTATTGCCGTCTTCGTTTTACAGAGGAGGAAACAAAGACCTAGATTAAATATGTTGATGGAGGGTACATGGTTAGCCAGCGGCAGAGCTGGGATGATAAACTCCGGCGGTCAGTTCCATAGACCAGTTTTTGCCTGGTGCCTGTGCAGCCACTGCTCCCGCTTTTATTTAAACAGCTATATGTCAGATTATTAAACTTACCAGGCAGATACTTCTGCCCATCCCCTGCATTTTCAAAGTAGTCATATTCCAGAAAGCGTAAATTACATCCCATACTTAAAATCCCAATTTATGCATGTTATGTAAATATGTTACTCTTCTGTTTGTGAGGATATGGGCTGGAGCAAAGTGGGAGAGTGTTGAATCCCCAAAGTAACACGTTGTGCTTTCAAAGAAACACTTTCCGACTGAAGGCTGGCTTCTTAACACCTGCAGTGTAGGGTCTGTGCTTCAACAGTGAATATCTTTGATAAGATTTGTTGTATAGAATGGACAGTTGGAGCTAATAAAGGCAGTTTTATGATTAAAAGTAGTTGAAATGCAGAAATGACCTAAAAAAGTAAGCTGTTAGCTTAGTCTTTTTCTCCTTCGGGACTTTAAAATTTTAAACTAGATACACACACGCAAGTGTATGTATCTCATTCTATATCACATACTCTATTTTGAGGATTATCCACTAAAAATAACTTGTCCATCTGTATTTTTTAATTCCATAACTCATATTGAAAAGCAAAAAAAAAAAAGTGCTTTGCAGCACTGTGAATATTTGGTCTTGAACCTTTCTAATAATATGCTTTCTCCCTCTGAAGCATTATTCATCCCTTGTTAGCATTCTCCCATGAATTGAGAGTTAGGTCTGTGATTTTCTTGACAGATGCTGGAAGCAGGATGGAGTCACAAGACTTCTCTTGTCATTCTAAATATTATAGATCGAAAAGACTTCTTTTAGCCAGAAATCTTTTTTGGGGCGTGGATTAAGGACTGGATACAATATGGCAATAATTTTATTTTTTTCCAGACTTTTAATTCCCCCTTATGAACCATAAAGGTTTTGTTTTTTTGGTTATGGTTTAACAAAAAGAAAGTGACCAATAATGAACTAATTTACTGTCGTTGGCTTTATAGAAGAAATTTAAGCCTCCCACATAAAATTTGGAGATAGAATCTTTGCTTCGTTCAGCATTTAGGTATTTGTCGTGGTCATTACTGGCCTGAATAAAATAAAATAAACAAAAGCAGGCGAATTTTAGAGAGATTTATAGTAGGATGTTCTTATAAAGCCAGAAAGTTTAAAATCTGGTTGATTTAAACCAGAAATGCTTGCTTTGCTCTCAAATATTTATAAAATGCTAAATACTTTTCATGCTCTTTTCTTATTGCCCTGTATCAGTATCATCATGCCCCTTCCTCTGCCAGAACCTTGTAACCTTCACTGCTGATTTTTATGGGACCATGGTTGCTCACGTTTCACTCTTTCCCTTCTAGCAGTCTTCATGGGGTTTGGCTTTTAAATTTTCTGATAGAAGTGGTGTGCATTGTAAGATACGTGGCTTATGCCATCCATATTAGAGAACATGACCTTACCCTCTGGAGCAAGAATTGGATAAGCTTCTAAGTTATTTTAGCCATAATATATAATGTAATTTGATATAGATAGAAACTTTTCTTGAAAAAAGAATCTTGAAGTAAACTTGATAAATCCTTTATTTCAGATTTTCCATTTCATTAACAACTTGAAGGTGCTGGATGGAACTTACACGTCATTTGGTTGAACCTTGTCTTTTTTTTTTTAAGATTTTATTTATTTATTTTATTTATTTATTTGACAGACAGCAAGAGAGGGAACACAAGGGAAGAGGGAGAAGCAGGCTTCCCGCTGAGCAGAGAGCCCGATGCAGGGCTCAATCCCAGGACCCTGGGATCATGACCTGAGCCGAAGGCAGACGCTTAATGACTGAGCCACCCAGGCACCCCTGGTTGAAACTTGTCTTGGCTTTCTGAAGTTACTTAGAGTTTTAGATTATTAATCTATAAAGGATGAGATAAAGCATATCTTTGTATGGAATTTGAACATGCTTTATACTTTGGGCACCATGAAAAATTAAATTCTGTTTGACATCTCTGCAAGCAAGCTGGGTAGGAAAACTTTTTTCCATGTGTGTGGGTGGGAAAGGGGTTGAGATTGTGACAGCTTGGTTCAAGGATTCGCCCCCCCCCCCCCCCCATTTAACAGTAATGTTTACCTGGAATGTATTTTCGAGAGAGTCTTCTAGGTCAGAAATACATATACAAAGTATATACACACATATGTATAATGTGTTTTCATAGTAGTTTTATTACTAATATTAGGTAAGAGCATGTGAATTGCTATTGTCTGAAACTATGTTCAGAATGCAGCAGCATGTAGCATGCAGATGATCTAATGTGGTAGCTTACACGACACATTTAAGCAAAAAAAGTTTAAAATCATAGGGAGGAAAAGGAAGAAAAGGGAATGATACTCAAATCATTGATGTTTTTAATAATATTTCCAACCAGTGTCCCTTACATTTAATTGTCCCCAAGAAGTTTCATTTGCTCACAGTCTGGGCAGACTAGCATGACCTTGTGGAGTGTTGGCTCACTCATGAGACCATCCATCGTAAGGATGAATGCTTTTACTAACATGGACTTCACCGTCAGTGTGTCTGCACAGGACTGAATTGATACATCTACATTTCTTAATGAGGAGTTTGGTCTTAAATGTAGTGAACCCTCTCACTGTGAGGCTGTCTGTTACCTAAGGCTCAAAATCTATCATAATTACCATTTCTCTTAAACACCCATCATTAAGGAGTGCACAAAATGCTTGCCTTAAAAGGATACTTTCATGGAGATTGCTTCTTGGGTATGTGTCAGCACAAATGAAATCCCTGGGGTTAAGAAAAAAGAAGGACTTACACACTGAACAGTGGTGAAAAATCTACAAATTCAAATACTGCCCACTGAAAGGCAGTTAATGGAATGCATGTTGGTGCAACCCCAGAGGCAGCTAGCTCTGTGCCCTGCTGAACTGTTGGGGACGATTTCTTTCACTGGTGGTCGGTACCACCGACATTGAAAAGCAGGAACCCATTATATGAGCAATATCTTGCTTTGCCTAGACAAGAATATACATCCAACTTTGGGCTAAAAATTATAAGGAGTTGGCTCAAAGCAAAAAAATAAAATAAAAGCACTCATACATTAAAATAAAAACTCTGCATCATGATTTATTGACTTTGGCCCTATCAATTTGCTAAATCATATGGATGTGATTTAAGAAGAATGTTATTTTAAGAAGCTTTGCTCCCCTTTAATTTGACATGACTAAACCTGAAGCCTTCTGGAAACCACAGTTCAAAATGGTTTTTCCCCCTAGAGTTTTCGTCAATTTGCATTTAGAAATGTAATATTAGCTCTCATGTAGACTAAGGATTAATTTTGGAATATTTCTAGATAATGGGAGCCTCATTCCAAAAATGAAGTTGAGTATCATTTGACATGAATTAAGTGCTGTTCTCCTGAATTTCATATGTTTTAAGATTAGCTTTTGATTTATCAACATCCTTACTGGAACCTAGTTTTATTCTTTCCCCTTGTACTCTTGCATGGACTACTGTGATTATCCTGACCCTTTTTAAGCATGAAAATGTTGCATTATATTTTGGTAGTTTTCTGATTTTTTTTTTTTTCAGATTGAAATTGTCTTTGTCTGTTTAGGTGTACACCGTTAAAGACCCAGTTTTTGTTTGCCTGTGGCGGATAAGGAACAGTGTCCTTCTGGCGTTCAGATCCTGGCAACGTTGCTGAGTTTTGAGCTTCCCAGAGCAGTGTGGGGAGGCAACTTGTTTTCTTTACAGTTTTTGAACATATAACAGTTTCTTCTCAGCTGTGAACTTTCAAATTACAATTTAAAAAATAGAATAAGGAAGGATAATAAGGGTACTTGAAGAGTTTCTGAATCACAGTCGAGAGATGGTGAGGGTAGTTTTAAAAAAAGATGTGAGACCAGGAATCTCTACATCTGTTAATCTCCTGCTAGCTCCCAATTGTACTTTATCATCAAACGTATAAATTCTGTGGTAAAGAGCACTCCAGTTCTGAATTCATTCAAGTTTGAATAACTTTACATGAAAACAGTGTGTCCTTTCTCTTAAAATCTTTGTATTTGCCATTGTTTACCTTTCTCTGGAAGATGAAAGATGCCACAGACATCTCCAATATTGTTTCCTGCACTTGCTGGGCTGTACCTAGTGCCAACAGTACATGGCATTTGTTAGGATCTGTGTCTTCTACGATTCTTAATCAGTTTTTGCATGTGTGAGTCCCTTTGTGAGCAGTGGTTTTATTTTGCCCCTTTCCTCCCAGTGGACAGTGAACAGGAAGGTTCACTGGTGAGTGGACTGTCTGCTCTCTCCACACTCGTCATTTGATGCATTTGAATCTTTGGCGTGCATCACATGCCCCTGGCCTCCTATCAGTGGTAAAAGGAACATGGCACGCAGGTGTTTAAATTATTTATCATCATAATCGGCCTTTATGTTACACTGCCTTGCCAGGCCTCTGTTATTCTAGTGCATAATTGATGGTGCTCAGAAGTGGAAAAGTTAGAAAAGCGGAAGTAATGTGCTGCAGCAGTGCAGAGAGGCTGGGCCGAGTGGGAGCAGGGCCCCTGCCCATCACCCAGGACACCTCCCAAGTTCAGGGCTCATTTGGCATCTGGTCAGGAAATTTTTGCTTTCTTGCTTTTTCCATGCAGAGAGGAACAGGAAAGGTGGAAAGAGCCCATCAGATTTCTGCAGCCTAATTGCATGTTGGTCCTGGCTCTTAAGTAGAACTGGCTGGTTTACATGTAATTCATCATGAAAAACACATTTATGATGTTTTTGGAAGAGGAGTTCACTTCAGAAAAGGACCCCGAGTCTTGGCCTGTTTGGTACTGAGATTAACAAATGCCTTACAAATAATGAAAGCAGGAAGAAGTTTTTTAAAAGGAGAGTGTGCATAAAAAATGAACTCCATTTAGACTGTTAAAGGTCTTTTCCTTCTTGTTATAACTCAGTATGCATTTATTAGAAAGCAAGAAATGGAAAATATTCTAAAAGTGTACTTGTACCAAGAATGAGTTCAGTGCGGATTTCAAGGCAAATAAAGAGACGTAAAATACTGAACTTTGAGGTGAATTCTAAAATGAAATCTTGGCCAAATTAATTTGTTAATTTTCAAATTTAATTTAAATAAAATATTTTTGGATACGTGATTAGACTTGGAAACTATTTTCAGTGGATGTCTTCAACACCCATATTGGAGATTACCTATGGTGGGCTAAAAAGTTTGATACGTACAGTGTTATTTCTGTCCTAGGGGGGCATTCATTTGAGACACATGTTCTGGATTTTCTGCTATAGGCTTGCTAAGGAGAGGGGAAAGGATGGGTGAAGAATGTGTTTCCTGGATAGAATTTGGTGAAATTTTGTATGTATTGGAAGAAGAAGGGTGTGGAACACTCAGTTAACTGTGAAATAATGTTCTCCAATGAGAGTAATAAAAATGATGAGAAGAACAAAGAGGAAAGAGGAGGGGGAAAGGACGCTAGAGGAAAGGCTAAACAGGAAGGTAGAGAATAGTGTGCTTATAATGAGGGAGCGGGGCCTGGTGGCTCAGTCAGTTAAGTGTCTGCCTTCGGCTCAGGTCGTGATCCCAGGGTCCTGGGATCGAGTCCCACGTCATGCTCCCTGCTCAGTGGGGAGCCTGCTTCTCCCTCTCCCTCTGCCGCTTCCCCAGCTTGTGTGTGCTCTCTCCCTTTCTGTCAAATAAATAAATAAAATCTTTTTAAAAAATGAGGGAAAAAGTAGATAATTGACAAGATGGGGCTTGCAAGTGTAATGAAAAGAGAGAGGAAAGATCCAGTATTCGCTAGTCTGGCTCATGTACTGTATCTATCTATACTTTTCCTCCTGGAATTTCCCCAAAGTATCAGTATTTTGTGTATTTTTGCGAGTATGCTGAAGTTTTTGTGGTCGGGCATGGTTTACAACTAAGGGAAATACATTAGAGGAGAGAAAAAAATACACCAAAGAAGGAAGTAGTGGAAATAGTTCTCACTAGTGAGAACAAGAGGAGAAGGGAAGATGGGAATAAAACAAGAAGAGCCACAGGAAGATGGGAAAAAAGACAAGGCCCTTGAGAGGAGAGAAAGAAAACAAGAGTGAGAAGAGACAGTCCAGAGTGAATGGGACAGGCAGTTGTTTGTACCGTGCTGTGCCTCATGGCACCCTGTCTGTCCTTCCTTCTCTGGGCCACGTGCTGGGCGCTGGTGGCCTGAAGACTGGGGGTGGTGAGGCCGCTGCCTCCCCAAGGCCTCCCGGGAGCTGGGGCAGGGCTCCCTTTCAAGAGGCTGGTTCCTTGCTTCCTTTAGGAAGGGGGCCCCAGCCCATTATAGACTAGGGGAGAAAATCAGAGTGATACCTAAGACATTTCAAATAAACACAAAACATCCAGATGCATGTATTACTTGGTGAAATCTGATCCCAGCTAAAGCTTTGAAAAGCTCTCCTGATAACTGTATTTTTCCTCTCCTTTTTTTCTCCAGGGGAAAATTAATACTTTGTGTCATTTCTTCTTAAATTGAAGAAGGTTAAAATATTTTGTGCTGTAGAGATAATTTAAGAGGATGTAAATAAATATTTGTCTTCATTTTTTTATTAGAAAATGTACATCTCTGCATCACCCAATTATACTTCACTTGTATAAAAAAAGTAGGTACCAAATAAACATTTGATAGGAATTACTTATTTCATATCCATCAGTGTTTTATAAGAATTGTTCTTGTGTTTTCATATAAAATAGTGATTTTTTGGTGTCCAGGAAAACTGTGTTTGTGAGGTGCATGTCTACAATTACACTCTCTTAAAAATTTTACCACAGGCAAAATTTATATATGTGTACTTATATACGTGTTTGTGTGTGATAAGTGTATATAAGTACACATAGAGATTTATAGCTATGTATATGCATTCATATATATGCCTAGATATACTCTATACATATGGAAAGTATAGCCCTTATGTATTTTTTTAAATATAGTTTTGTACTTTTCCCTCTGGCCTCTTGTTTTAGATGCGGAATATTTAGAATTATTTACTAATTATTAATTTTAAAAAATTAGATAGAATTTGCTAAATATCAATTTTTGATTGATTATAGATTGACAGTCAAATTTTTATTTTTATTAAAGCATTAGGTAATAATTGCACAGAGTAATTTTTAAACAGTACAAAAATAGTTCAGAGGTACAGAATGAAAATGTCTCCTTTCTACCCTTGTTCCTTTCAGTAGAGACAAATAAGTGAGACTTTAAGAAAATCATTTGGAAGACCTAAAACTCACATTTTCAGAAAATATTCTAGTCCTGCATTTTTTCTTTATATGCAGAAAATAATTATATGAGATGGCTTGTCTGTCTTTCCTTCCTCACGTCTTTCTTACATGATTCATTTTTCAGTATTGTATAATTAATCAGGAGTGTTGTCATTATCTTTTCCAGACCTCAAAAGTATTATTTTCCTTTGTCCTAAGTAAGGATTTCTCTCTTCACAAACCTCAGAAGGCTAAGGGACAGCTTGAATGGGACTCACATCCATTTTATTTTAGCATCATATTTCATCTTTGAGTTACATTGTAATTTTGTTTTCAGTTGCTATTACTCATTGTCAGTGTAGTATTTAGTATTTATCAGAGGTTCTCTGGGTACAATATGGTGTGGCATTTTCAATAATGTATAGATTAGCTGCTTTTCCAGACCATGAATAGCTTGCAGCCTAAGTAGGAAACAAAAAGAAATAGTTTCAATATTGTATATACAAGAGGCAAATTTTCAATATTGTATATACAAAGTGGCAAATAGTTTCACTATTGTGTATAAAAGTGGCAAATTTTCATCATGAGTGGATTTGGGAAAGTGGAGCAAGAGGTACTGAATTTATACAAAGTATTTATTCAAGTCACTTTGTGATTTGAGTTTCATTTTTTATGCTAGTACATTTTTGAGGCTATGCCTAACATGAACTTTCTAAAGTACTACAAGGTGCATAACTTAATAAACCTACTAGTTTATTTTAAAAATCAAAGTTTCCTTGGAGCTGGTAATACACAGCATTTGATTCATGTAAGACTTCTTAAGAGCCATCATGACATACTGGCTTATTTTAGAACTCAGAGTGTAAGCTCTAGAACTAATTATCTGCCACTTACTAGCGATATAGTCTTAGGCAAGTTCTTTAACTTCCTGGTGGATCATTTTTTCCTATCTGTAAAACAGGAATGATAATAGTGCTTACTTCACAGTGTTATTTTACAGATGACATTGAGTTAATGTATGTGAAGTGCTTAGTTTTGTGCGTGGCACATTGTAAGAAATTAATAAGCACTCATTTTTATTATTTGACTGGTGGATTACTGTAGATCTAGCCTACTTAATCTTGATGCTTTACTGTAATGTATTCTCATTGAGTAGTGACATATATTTTGAAACTATTGTATAGCTCTGATGGTGAAAATCAATGTATTTCATAAATTGACAGTGAGCAGTGCTAATGAATAGGACTTAAATTCTCCTCTAGTAAAAACAAATGTTTGCAGCTTGTGTAAACATCATTGTGGTAATGGAAGTTGAAATTCATCATAATATAAAATACATGATTTGATAAATGAAACATTACACTTAAATGTATAAATGTATTTATAGCTGAGAATTGGTGACTTATGACACGGAAACAATGGCTCTTTAACTGCTAATGTGTTCTCATCTTATGTGGCATCTTCAGTGATTTTTGGTGTGTGTTGTAAATGACCAGGCACTATTTAATGAAGCCTTGGCTTGTGTTCTGTTGAGGCAGAAGGTAGCTCTGATACAGGCATTTGCATGCTAAACATTCCCTTGGTGACAATTCCTCAAGTGATAAAGGGGCTAATAACATTTATTATTTTATCTATGTGGAGAAAATGGATGTTTCATCCCCATTAGTTGGAAGAAGAGAGATGAGAGCTCAAATCAGTTCATCCAGGTATTCTAACATCCCTCTTTGGTACTCTTTTAATATTAATTTCACCAAAGTTAAACAGAAAAAATAAAAGCTAGAAATAAGTCACCTAAATATTACTATGACAAAAAGGCTGAAAAGGGGGTACACATCTATTCTTTAATAGAAAAAAGCAACAGTTAATGCAATAACAGGAACCATTACAGCATATTTGATGATGCTGTATAAAATCTAATCCTAGCCATGAAGAGAGGCATCTCAGCACTGTTTACAAGTAAGGATGGCTTGAGAACTGATGCACAGCTTTGCTTGGGGAGGCAGGAGGAATGGTTTGGAGGTGAGGCAGGGGGTTACCAGATCCTCTCTGTTCTTAGTAAAGAACAGGCTTCAGGGCTCCATCAACTATGATTATCTAGGAAATGCTGTTAAGAAATATTTTTCTTTGAAGTTAAAAAATCAGAACCAAATCCAAATCCCAGTACATTGAAAGTAATGCCAAAACTGTCTGAGTTTAATAAATATGTTCTTTGAGGCTGTTGATTATGTGTGCAAACACCAGAGAAATGTTTTATCAGGACCAACCATCCAGTATGGCCTTTGGGGCCAACAAGGCTGCTGTCCATGGTATAGATTTCTCATTAGCAAATTTATGGAAAATATACTGTGTACTCTTCTGTTTTTTAGGATAACTTGTAAATTTTAACTGGGTGGTTCTGCTTTTACTAAAGTTATTAACCATCATTTGTACACAGTAACATATCTTAATTGGACTAGGGCTTCTATTTCATTCCAGGGCCTCTGTGTAGCCAGTGCTTAGTTACATAACACTGCTCATCAATTCATAAGATCTTACTTCAATAATGAGTGATCATCTGCCATGGTAGACCGAAAACAGGCTTGTGGTGCGTAAATTTATCAATTGTTTTAAGCTAGCCAAGAAATTGGCTTTCACTGTGTTTATAAACTGTAGTATTGAGATATTCATTGAGGCTATACCTAATCTCCTGTATTATAATTTAAGAAAACCAACTTAGCTATGTACGACTGAATTGTACACTTTATTAAAATTTAAAAATCATGGTAACAAGACAGGGATTTCTGAGTTATAATCAATAAGACTAATTTAATTTAGAGGTAGCTGAGGAGAAAGACGAAAATCAAGTACTGTAGTTTGAATTATGGAAAGTGTCACATTTAATTTCACAATTGGTTCTGGTGTGTTTGGGGATTTAGAATAATTTTATACCTTAACATTCAATCTTTATTTTACAGTGAATAAGCTAATTTTAGATGACTGCTCAACCTGTGTCTACTTGCTATTATGGAATATTAGCTTTGGAATAATCTGGTAATTCTTACTTAACACCAATTAATAAGGAATTAAAATTAGAATTTCAGATGTGAACAAAGTGCCTCAAATTATCACATTATGTAGTTTATATAAATTGGCATTAGTGACAGGAAAAGAAGAAGGCATGCTGCCTGAAGATGATTTTCTTCACTTGTCTTGGTTCTGCTTTGTACATATACGTTGGAAGAAATTGGCTAATTGTGAACTTCGATATCATGCTAACTTACTGGTGGTTGCTAGATACGGAAATGCACATGAGACAGTCTCAGAACACCTCACCTGTCAAGTTGGAGCGTATGTCAGCTAAGCTACCTACAGTCAGAACAACCAACCAGATTCACTCGATTGAGTTAACTGGTTATTCAGGAAGAAAAAAAAGAGCTCCTTTGTTTGTTAGCTCTGAGTAGAATTTTTTAAAATTGGTTGCTGCAGCAGAAGTTTGGAAGTTGTTTTGGTGAGAGTTTTTCTTCTCTCAGTTGATGAATCTGTCAGCTGTGTTTAGATGTTCACATTTTGGGTTGTGTGAGTGCCAGCCTTGTGCATGCTACATCTAAGCACAGAAAGTTTATGGAAACATTAAAATTAACCCAATATAAATCACTGTCATTACCTTTGAACTGTTTGGGACTATATTCAGTGGTTGGTAAGTGAATGTTTCTGTATAAAATATAATCTTTGTGAAAACTGTATTTTATTCCCTTAAATATTAGTGTTGTTTGGAAAGGAAGTTTGAAACAACTAACCACCTTGCATTTAGCAGCCACCAATTTTGCTGGGAGTATCACAAATGTCACATATGTATAGGAACACTATAAAGTGACTTAGGTGAGATATTTGTGACTTTGGTGGGGTCATTTTCAAAATGACTGCTCTTTTGAGTTGGAATTATCCCATGACTTAACTTTCATACAGGAGAACTATTTCTGCTGCAGAAATTCACCACTAAGATGTTGAAATTTATGGAGGGAATTTTTTTTGTCAGCAAAGTTAGTAAAATTGATATGCAGAATTTGGCAAAGAAATACAGACAGTTGTGCTGGGACTTGGGGACTACATGTCTAGAAAGTGAGGGGAAAGAAAACCTAGTCTTTTTAAACTAAGCTTAAACCAAATGAGGGATCTACTTTATAGTGGTAAAAATTATGCTATCAGCACAATTATTATGTTAAGCTTAATGCACTGATAGTTAAAACTTTTGAAATTTGTTAAATCCGTAGCCATAGAGTATTTAGTGAAAAAATGAAAATCATAAAAGTTCCATGATGTTCCTTGTTATCTGGTTGGGTTCTTTAAAGGAAAACACGTGAAGGGTTTTTCTTAATGCAAGTGGGAATGCTAAACTTTGACCCAGATTTTGTCATTATAACTTTGTCTCTGGTCACTGTCAGCTTCAAGTTAATATTCCCTTTTATAGCATTGGTTATTGTTCTGACTTTATTAAAGGTAAGATGAATGCCTTGACAAAATTACAGTAGCTATTTGTGGTATTGTAAAATCCAGTGACACTGGATAAAGGTCTGTTTCAGGCCTTATCTCTTTAGATGATTCTGGAGCAAAAGAAATTCCATTTTAAGGATGGGAGTTGGATAAAGTTAGGCGAGTCTCCCACTTGCATACTAGGAAAAAATTCTATGCTTTTGGTTTCATTTTATGGATGCCCTTTAAAATTGGAGAGGGGGGAGATGCATTGGAAACATTACAACCCTTATCAAAGAAATACATTTTTAAAATCCTATAAGACTTTACCAAAAACTTCTTCCTTTTCATTTTTGGGTGGCTGGAGAAAGAATTCGCACATCTGCAGGATCATAAAGGATTTCTCTGCCTTTGTAGTTTATAGCATTGACAAAATAGTGAAGTACTTTTTTTGTAAGTGACTGCCCTCCCTTTAGCAAATGTTTTTGCAGGTAATAAGGCAAAATTACAAACGATAAATTATTGTAGTCGTGGCGTTTCACCAGCCTGCCCACCCATTCATGCTGTACAGTACTTCATGGAAAGTTATGTTTAATGTCACTTAATGAGTCCTTAGAACTGGGGTGCTCGCAGACACTTTGATGGGCTGTTAAATTTACAAATGTTCTAGGACTATAAATCATCATTAAATGTTAGGAGAGAAAGAGTCGAGTTTTTCTATGCATTTCACATGATTTATTTATATTTCTAAACCAGGAAGCTGAAAATAGGTGAGGATTCGGTGCTTCTGTTCACATTTTGGAATTTAATCTGAACTTGGTACAGTTCTGGATCTAGATTAGAGAGAAGTTTACATGAAAGCAAATGTAAACCTTTACTTAAGTAGCTTTACGTAATGGTTAAAGGAAAGTGATTTTCAGTTAGGTTCATTTTTGAGCAAATCTTAGGACCCAAGACGTAAGGTTCACTACTGGTTCTTCAGAGGCGACTGACCTTAAGTATTACCAGTATCATCCTCCCCAACCCCCTCCCCCTCCCCCTTCTTCCTCCTCCTTCTCTTTCCACTGTCATCATTTTACTGCTCGTTCGCACCTTCCCTGGCACCCCTAGATGAAATGAAAGTGAGTAAAACACACATGGAGAGGCATTACAATGTGGTGGTTAGGAGAACTACCTTGGGTTTAGAAAGTTCTGGGCTTAAACACTAGCAGGACTGTGCAGTGGTTAGAACTGCCTTGATTTGGTCAGTTCTGGGCTTAACTACTAACCTGTGGGACTCTTAAGTCAATTACTCAAACTCAGTACACCTTGGTTGTCCAGGAAGTAAAAATAAAATAATACTGAGTGTTGTTACAGGGATTGAATTAGAGAATGAATGTGAAATGATTTGCTTACCACAGTGGCAAAACGGAGGTAGTAATTTGCAGTCATTATGGTTCACAGTGGCTGCCAAAGCTCCAGTCATCAGAGTCACCTGTGGGCGTCGGGATAGAAAAAAGAATGAAGAGGAGCATGTCCTCTGACTCTAAATAAAGTCCTGTATGCATACATCTGCTGTGTCACATTGGTCATTACTTAATCATTTATCAGCAAGGCGGGGCGGGGCTAGCCTATAAGATGAAGGGTTTTGTTTGTTTTCAGGCAGCCAAGCATTCAGTTAAAAATTGGGAGATACAGGGATTCAATGGAAATTCTGGAAACAATATCAAATCAAGGGGAAGTCAGGTATACGAGGAGGTTATTATCTCCTATCTAAATTCGTCTGTCTCCAGTACCAGACTCTCTTCATTCGCAAAAAAGCTCATCTAAAACCAAACTCATATTAACTTGTTTTTTCTTTTGATTTAAGATCAACTCAAATCTCCCAAAATAGTACCTGTGACATCCTCTTCTCCTTCCTCTTTCTTATCCCCAATTTAATAATGAAGATGATAGTTACAGTGTTTTTAGTTGAATCCTCGTTTAACTCTCATAACAAACCAGTGAATTAGGTATTATTCCTACTTGACAGATAAGAAAACAGAACGGGAAGAAACTCCCTCATGGTCAGGCAGGGACGCAGCCAGCCGAGGTATTTGGTCCAAACACATGTTCTCAACTTTTGTCTTACTTGGCTTTCTGCACATAATCAGTTTTTACATTTTGCGGACTTCCCCTTAGCCAGGACACACTGTTGTAGGTGGGTTCTTTTGGTTGAGAAGACTAAAGTAGTAAGTTTGGACACTAATGTTTCTTTTGACCTTGACTCAGGCACTCATCTCTAGAGTGATGAGTGACCTCCCCTGGACAGAGAGTAGCCCAACCCTGCTTCCCGGGACGAGGACTCTTGTCAGTGATTCGAGGAGTGGAAGCAGAAGCCAGCTGAACACGGAACCTTGCTTGGGGTAGATTCTTTTTTTTTTTTTTTAAAGATTTTATTTATTTATTTGAGAGAGAGAGAGAGAATGAGAATGAGAGATAGCACAAGAGAGAAGAGGGCCAGAGGGAGAAGCAGACTCCCCGCTGAGCAGGGAGCCCGATGCGGGACTCGATCCCAGGACTCCAGGATCATGACCTGAGCTGAAGGCAGTCGCTTAACCAACTGAGCCACCCAGGCGCCTTTGTCTTTACTCCTGCCCCCTAAGACATTTCTACTAGATTTTTTCTGCTAAAGTTATCTTTTGCGAGGCTATCTGGCTTTACTAGTCTGGTTATCTTTCAAAAACGTATCTGATCGCATCTTTCTTTCCTTTTTGTAGTTGTTATGTGTGTATGTGTGTGTTTTTAATTGAAGTAAAATTGACATGTAATATTACATTAGTTTCAGGTGTACAATGTAAGGATTCAATATTTGTATATATTACAAAATAATCACCACAGTAAGTCTGGTTAACATCCATCAGCATAAATAGTTTCAAATTTTTTTTCTTGTGATGATAACTTTTATTTATTTATTTTTTTAAAAGATTTTATTTATTTATTTGAGAGAGAGAGAGAATGAGAGATAGAAAGCACGAGAAGGAAGAGGGTCAGAGGGAGAAGCAGACTCCCTGCTGAGCAGGGAGCCTGATGCGGGACTCGATCCTGGGACTCCAGGATCATGACCTGAGCCGAAGGCAGTCGCTTAACCAACTGAGCCACCCAGGCGCCCGAGAACTTTTGTTTTTTTTAAAGATTATTTATTTGAGAGAGAGAATGAGAGAGAGCAAGAGAGAGAGCATGAGAGTGGGGAGGTCGCCCAACCAACTGAGCCACCCAGGCGCCCCTGATGAGAACTTTTAAAATCTACTCTCTTAGGGGCGCCTGGGTGGCTCAGTCGGCTAAGCGTCAGACTCTTAACTTCCGCTCAGGTCGTGATCTCATGGGTCATGAGATCCATCCCCACGTCAGGCTCTGCACTCTGGGGGCATCTGCTTGAAGATTTTCTCCCTTTGCCCTTGCTCCCGCCTGTGTGTGCGTGTTCTCTCTGTCTCCCTCTCTCTCAAATAAATAAAATTTAAAAAATCTACTGTCTTAACAACTTTCAAATAACCAGTACTGTATCATTAACTATAGTCAGCATGCTGCACGTTGCATTCCCAGGACTTATTTAATCTTATTACTAAAAATGTGTGCCTTTTGATTCCCTTTGCCCCTGTTGCCTACCCCCAGCCCTGCCTCTGGCAGCTGCCAGGTATCCATGAGCTCTTTTTTTTTAAGATGCCGCATATGAGTGAGATCATATGGTGTTTATCTTTTTCTGCCGCATTTCATTTAGCATAATGCCCTCTAGGTCCATCCGTGTTGTTCTAAATGACAAAATTTCCTTTTTTGTGGCTGAATAATATCCCGTTGTATGTGTAGACCATATTTTCTTTATCCATTCATCCATCAGTGGACACTTAGGCTGTTTCCCTATCTTGGGTACTGTTCATTGCTGCTGCAGTAAAGTTGGGGCATTGCATCTTTCTTTTGCTTCAAAACCTTTGATTGCTCCACATTTCCTGGAAAATGACTCTACCTTCTAGCCCCATCTTCTCATGTCGATGTTTACCATTCCCTCCTACTCACTATTTTCTAGACATTCCACATTACTTTCCTTTCTTTTAAAGTTTCCTACTTTCTTACCCCCTTTCAAACATGGTGATCCAAGTCTGGAACGTTCTTACCCCTCTTCTCCCCATTATTGGTTCCTGCTTATACTTCAGGTCTCAGGCTGTATTAGTTATTCCTGCGTCCATGCAACTAAAGTTTTACAGACAAAACTATTATTGTACTAATTATTTTATATTGTAATTATGTGCCTTTTTCTTTTCTTTTTGCCTGTAAGTTAAAAGTAGGGACTTTCCATGTCTGTTTTCCCCTACTCTGTTTCCTTAATCAAGCATGGTAGTGGCCACAGAGTTCATGCTCAATAAATGTTTACTGAAGAATATATATTTTGAAATAACTAAATCTTGGAATATGGTGGAATAAGAGACTTGCAGGGATGTGTTATGTAACATTATGTTACATTTGCCCGATACCGTGAAAAATACATTTGACTTTGCTCCTTTGAGAAGGAAGACGACTGCGAAGCCATGCTGAAAACACAAGACACATATTAAGTCAAAAAAGTGTATTTTTAAGATATCTTTTAACTGACTTGGTATCTCTCTCATTTGGGAGACTGTATAGACTTAGGCAATAAAGAAATGATTTTTAACTTTCAGTATGTAACATTCATAGATATGTAAATATACGATCAACTTAAAGAGGATTTGGTAATTTACAGTACCAGGATTGACAGATTGCTGTTGAATTGGTAGTGAAAGTAAATGAAACATGGCCAGCACAATCAGGAATTGCCCAAATGGGTTCTTGTTTTTGTTTTTTAGAAAACGAGAGATGCCAAGTGGTAAAGATTTTGTCAATAGTCTTTATTGTTGCAGATTTGTGCAACTTCATTTATAAATGATAATCAGATGTAGGTTGACAGCGCTGGAGTTGTTAGATTACTTGGAAGGGATGTGTGTGAATCAGGCACTCTGGGTCTCCTATTTTGAGATGCTCAGAGAGCTTTGTGATTGTCAGAGTACAGCGCTCCTACAGAGAGCTCCAGCCACGCAGTGCCCTCAGGCTGACTTCTTTGGGAGATCTATTTACAAATGGGAAATTGGTGGAGTCAGGGTTTTGTAGCCAGAGGTAGATACGTGGGTCTTGGCTCTGTGCAGTGCCTTTTGTAGAACTGATTAAGTTGTTTCTTCTTTTATCCACAATTAGTAGAATATGATTGTATAAGTATGCATCTTGGGGGGATGGTGGTGGTGATGAAAGACAGAGGAAAGTCCAGCTCATGTAGACGTCATAATGGAGCCTGATGTATATTAGAATTCACCTGTGTGTGTGTTCATTGGCTTCTTACAATTTATTTTTATTTGCCAAGGCAAATAAAATGGTAAGGCAAGGGGACATGCAAGGTCCAGTAGAGGCATGTCATGTAATATACTCAGCTCAGTCTTGGTTTCTTAACATTGTTGGTCAATGTTGTTGATTCCTTCGCACATTCAGCACACATTTATAAAAGCAGCCAATTGGCACAAGGCACGTTGGGAATCTGAAGAGAAATGAGGCTGGGCACATCTTGAAGAGCAGGTAGGATGGTTTTCATAAGCACCCATACTAAAAGATACCTTAATCCTTTTCATCTTAGTGGACATTTTCCAAGTGGTATGTTTCATTAATTAGGCAATCAGGCATTTTATCATATTGTTGTCAGAGACTCAAGGGGCGTGTCATACATTTCCTCTTGTTGCGTGTAGTAGTTTTCTCCAAAATAGCAGACAAAAGTGTTTTTTCCCTCCTCGTTCTAACTTGGACTCTGAAACTTTGGTGTGCTAAAACTGTCAGGAAGACGGTGCCTATCCTATCATCGCCAAACCTGACATTTCTGAAGATTATGCCAAATGTATTTTCTGACACATTTCAGTTGATTCAAGCTGAGAGGTACTTCTTATCTTTTGATTTGTCAGTCTACTGGCCTGAGGAATGTAGCTACAGCCCCCAGGAATCATATGACATGCGGAAGCAGAATCACTGTGTTCAAGTGCTGTCAATTAGTGTTTGGAAATGGAGGGAAAAAAAGCAGTGCATGAGAATGTCACAAGTTCATATAATGAATTTTGTTTAAAATGAATTTCACACTCACACATTTTCTTACCAATACGAAGTAACCAAAATACGTCAAGATTTTATTTGAATTAGCACCGAAAACTTTTAAGTTTTCCTTCTGTGGTTTTTACTCGTTTAAGAGACAGAGGAAAATTTCTGACAGTATTAAATATGAAATCTTTGGATTGCATGTGTATCGCACACATAAAGATATTGTACCTAAAATGGGCTTGGCACATAGTAGGAGGTCAGCAAATCTGTTTAATGTGTGAAGGAAGGATTGTGGGTAGGGTGCTGGGAGATATGTCTTTTTTTCTCGAAATGCATGATTTTTAATCTAAATATTTAATATGTTCACTTATTTTAAATGGATGTTTTTCTTTATGGCAGAAAATTAAACTGTATTTTGTTTTCACTTGTATTTGATTTCTCCAGGCCTCAGCTGAGCACTTCAGTGCTCATCCTGCATTATGTGTCTCAGAGCTACTGGAGATGGTAGAAAAGAAGAATGGCACTAATTTTAGTAATGGTTTTCAATTCTTCTTCCTTACTTATGAGCAGATGCAAACTCTTTGGGACAAACTTGCCTTTATTATGAGGTTTTTTTCTTTTCTATTTTATTTTCTTTGCCTCTTGTCATCGTAAGGTCCAAAGCTGCAGATCACAGCTGGGCAAGTGGTGGTGCTGGGAGGTGACTTGGAACCGGCTTCTCTGATTAGGAGGTAAACTTCCCTAAGAGCAGAAAACCCATTTTACTGATTTTAGCATTTCTCCCAGTTTCTGGTGCAGTGACCAGCATCTGGTTAGTACTGAACACATGTTGTTTCTTAAATGGAACCTTAACCTTGATGTTTGAAGGAATAGGGAACCCTGCTCCCGATCTATTTTCTGTGTGTGTGTGTGTGTGTGTGTGTGTGTGTGTGTGTGTGTGTGTGTGTGTGTGAGAGAGAGAGAGAGAGAGAAGGATGGTCACTTTCTTGTGGGTTGAAATGTAATGGTATAGTAGGATAGACAGTAGTGGTATCTGCTGAGTTAGGGTTAATTTTCCCTGTGTTAAAGCTGGAGAGATGCAGTGTGCAAAAGCCTTTAGATGTGGCTCTTGATGATTCTTCCATAAAAGTACGTTGGTGGTGGGTCAGAGTTTCCTCCACAGGACCATGGATGTGCCTTCTGCCCTTGGATGTAAAGATCAGGCAAAGGGGTAGAAATTGATCCCTTATTTGGCTGCTGGAGGAGAATGAAATTGTTAGGTCTGGCTGTTCTCAAATATAGTCAAAAGTACCCAAATTAACATTTTTTAATTTAAATTTCATTTATCGAATAAAAAGAATTGGCCCCTAAAAGTTTTCTTGGTGGTATTTTCTAGAACCACAACTTGGAATGAATATAGTGGATCTTTATGTAAAGAAGCCTTTATTGGTGCAACTAACCGATCAACATGTTCAGCTTTCTTAATTGGCAAGATAACTTTCCATTAGCAACTGAAATATGGCTCTTTTCTTTCTTCCCTGTTTAAAAAATATATATATAAGCCCTGGAGCTTTTTCACTTTTTTATTTTTATTTTTTTAAAGAGGAATGTTTGTGGACTTTATTTATCTATATCTCCTACACTGCATTAGCTCCCAGTTACCCACATGTGGTTTATTCAGCCTTGGGAATTATCTGCAGAAATTTGTCAAATCCCAGGCTGCTCTCTGCTTTCCTCATTTGTATGAATTATGTAAGTGTCATCAGCGTGTGCTGCAGTAGTAGAGCAGCCTAAACCAACCATAGCTGGGAAGGCAAATCAACCCATCCCCTCTATATTATATTCTAAGCCAAAATATTCATTATTTTTGTCAATCTTTTTCCCTTTGGGATCATCCTACCCGTTATTAACACTGTTGACTGTGAATTATATGCACTGTGATTAAAGATAAAACACCACATAATATGAAATCTTATAATTCACTTTAATTCTCCAAACTTTCTCAGTGAAATTAAATCCTTTGATTTGATCAAAGATGCTGTGTGGAAAGGTTGGATTGAACTTGGGTTACTGGTTTCAATATAATGCTTATTAAATCCAAACATAGTTTCTCTAATTACTTCTCTAACTCCTTGCTTAGGTAAAATACTTGATCTGGAAGTGGCGAATAATTTGAAGAATAATTTATAAATGGAAAATTATTTTTTGTTGTTTTGGATATTAACCATCTTTGAGGCTTTAGCCATATGCTCTATCTTTCTTATTCTGTGTTAATAAGATAAGGTATATCCAGTTTCTGACCCATTCGGTGTAAAACATAGCCTACGGCATCATTGGGGGACATAGAAAAGATAGACAGAGACACCCCCCCTTGTGCTGATTATATCTCCAACAGACTGAGGTTACTGATCCCAGGAGAGAAGAGTTTTTAGTCAGATTTTAAGTCAGCTTTTAGAGTACAAGACAATTTTGGGGGATGATTTTTTTTTCCAGCCTGCTCTCTAGAAACCAGAGAGGAAAGGATGCATAATGGGATGCTGTACTTGCGCATTTCGGCAAAGATCTAATCTTTTTGAATTCATTGCTTGTGAGTTATTATTTCTAATCACACGCTTGATTGACTCCAGCTAAATGACTGTCTGACTGCAAAGGCAGGGGTGTTAAATCCAAAACCGTAAGTGTGCATTTTAACTGAAAATAGGGATCATCATGGAATGCCTTCTCAATCAGTTGTGCCTGACACCCCCCCCCGAATGTATTTTTAAATAGAAGTTCTCTTGCATCCTCATGTAGGAATAGAGCATCGCAGTGCATGATTGAGCTCCAAGAGGGAAGATTGAAACCCTGGAGGGGATATCAAAATGGTAAAAACTAAGACTCCATTGGTGCCACGATGAGTGTAGTTAATATGCCACGTTAGTCTGACAAGCCAGTCAGGTGCCCCTTAAAATTTGAGATTACCTTGTCATTTTCAAGATTTAGAAAACAAAAGGAAGAAAAAGAGGTTAGTGGTAATATTTTTTAGAAGCAGGACTTGGCTATTTCTCTCAGTGTTTTTTTGCATGAAAATTGAGTAGATACCTGATTTTCTCTTGGCGGTTCACGTAGGTATTTTTCAACATTAAAATAGCGTGGCTCTTGAATAATTTGTTTTCATTCAAAATAGAACAAGATAAAGTAAAACCTCATGTGGAAAAAAAAACAACAATGAAAGTTGAGCTGTCTTCTCACATAGGGTTTCATTTTGTTTTTTGTATCACTTTTTAAAAAAAGTTGTTAGGGAGTTGTTAGAACATTTAAGTATATTGTTCATAATAGTATAACTTCCTAATGAGGTTTGTTGTTTATATTTCTGGGATTTGTGCCTATTTTGCTTTAGTATCACATAAATATTCAATAGTTGCTTCTGGATTTTTGAGAGAGAATATTTACAAAATTAGGAATCTCACAGGAAGCTGACGTGAATGTATCTGCATGGCATTCCTGAAAGCTAAAATAACCATTGTTCTTTACTAGAGAAAAGGTCCTTATCTAGAATCAGCTGTAGGTTCTCAAAAGATTGTGTGTGTGTGTGTGTGTGTGTGTGTGTGTGTGTGTGTGTGTGTGTGTGTGTGTGTGTGTGTGTGTGTGTGTGTGTGTGTGTGTGTGTTGCCTTCACCATGAGGCAGAATTATAAATGAACACACGATATATGGTCTCAACACCTTTCTGCCTGGGAGAAAGCCAGTGAAAGGTAAGGTTTTCCACATATGGCTAGCCTGTTTCTTTAATCAGTATATTTCAGTGGCAACTTAAAAACTAATTGCAAGGGGGCGCCTGGGTGGCTCAGATGGTTGGGCGTCTGCCTTCGGCTCAGGTCATGATCCCAGGGTCCTGGAGTCGAGTCCTGCATCGGGCTCCCTGCTCCTTGGGAGCCTGCTTCTCCCTCTGCTTCTCTCTCTCTCTCTCTATCCCTCTCTCATGAATGAATAAATAAAATCTTTAAAAAAAAAAAAAAACAACTAATTGCAGGCTTTACATTAGATAATTTCGATATGATTTGAGCTTCTTTAAAACTGATTTTGTGAAACTGCTTGAAATTTTAACACTCTCAACACCACGTTAATATGTTAAATATCTGGTCTTTTATAGTTTGACAATAAAATTTTTATTTCATCTGAACATCACAAAGCTTCCATCTGGAAGACCCATCTAGTTCTATCTCATGCCGAGGGAGGAGATTGAAGTTGCTGTGAATCAGTTGCAGCAAGAAGCATTATCTGCATAATTAGTGCAGTGACGGTGCTGTGGGGGATGTGGATTATGTGTGTAAACTATACAGGGTGTGATAGTTGGGTGTTAATCTTTTTATGAAGGTCATTGGATGGCTAGTAGGAACAGGTGCTACGACTACTATGAGTTCTCTAAGGATCAAAAGGTTAGATAAACTGCTTTTAGGATTTATGCAGGGTAGTGATTTTCATGTCAGTTTAATTACCCTTATGTTTTACAAGACTGTCATTCAGGATGCCTTCGAAATCTTAAGGAATTGGAGGCCCTGAAAATTTTGAGGTCTTTTCTGATTGGCTTTATTTGATAATCATTCTTTTCATGATGACCTTAGTTGAAAGGAAGAGTGGTTAGGACTACAAGGCCTGCTTTAGTGTCCGAAGAAGATTTAATCAGGACTCTATCATCCAGTGAGAAAAATGCCTTTCATTCTCTTTTCATTTATTTGAAATTGCTTCATGATTCAGGAATCTCTCTTATTGGGGTCATTACTTTGATTTTTAACTTAGCGATGTAACTCTTGAAATACTTTATGTAAATGATTTCATTCAAGGTGCGCTGTGTTTAAAAAGCTATCAATCAGGTGAAAATTGTTTTTAATTTATTTCACTGCAGAAGCAAGGAAGAAATGGAGAGAGAACAGAAGTTCATACAGCAAGGGTCATGCTGTGCCATCCAATCACGAATTTATAATGGATTTTCACTGTTTTATTCCTTTTTAGGAAACTTGAAACATCTTGAAGATTGTTTATTTTAGTTTGGTGGTAGTAATTATAGTGGCCACATTACAGTTAATAACTTGCATGCCATTTCTTCAACCCCGAAGGCATGAAAATAAAAGAAACTTACATGATATTAAAAAATACCCTCAGCAGTTTTTCCAGGCCCGTTATTTTTATAAAACACTTGAGATTTTATTTTTATTAGTGTGAGACACTTAGAAATGAGTAACTAGCAAATAAACTTAGGGATATAATTCAAGTTTACATCGCTCCGTTAACAAGATGAACAAAATCACAGCTTTTCCAAGGGTTTACCTTCATCTTTCTTTTCTTTTTTTTTTTAATAGTAAAAGAAAAGGGTTGAAGTTAAAGAGTTTCAAGTCTTGTAGGAAAATGATCTTTAGTTGTTTGTGTTACTTTATCACTGTTTGGAGAAAATGGAGCAAATTTCTGTGTCTTTTGCCAAAACAGTGAGTCTTTCTGAAATTTCATTTGTACAGTTTGTTTTACTCCCCTATTTTGCCCATGAGTTTCTATGTCTGGAAAGTTATTTCCTTTAACTTTTATTCATCTAAGAGGATTCTGGGATCTTATTGCCGATTTTACAGTCTGGTAAACAGAAAATGTATTCTCACAGTGGCTCTCTTCCGTTCCCAGCAGTTCATTAAGTAGGCTTCCCCTGTATTAATAAAGTGACTGACAGGAATATCACAACCGGGGCCTTTTCTGTTGGAGAGCTGTGTACAGTTTCGTTCCAGATCTTCTCTGTGTATTGCAGTGACCGCTTCTCTTTGCATCGATCTCCTGATGAAACAAAGAGAGCAGGCTCTCCTTGATAACTTTTTAATACTAATTCTGTGTATTAGAATTACAGCAGCTACCAAGTAGGTTTGAGGCCCTATCAAGGTAAATCTTTAGGATGAGCTTTTATTTTTTTTTTAACTTATGTTTCAAAGTCTATTTTGAAAAGAGAATTTTCATGTTCTCAGCCAACGTTTTTGCTTGCCAACGTTTGGGCTATTGATGAATGCAGGTTCTGATAACATACAGGTTTTCCTGGTTGTAAGAGACCAGAGTCTATATGTATATGTAGTAAGATGGCCTTATTAGGCATTCTCAGTGATTCATGTATTTTCCTGATTCTATACAATCTCATTAAGCTATTATAATACCATTCATTATACATGGCATGGAAGTTACAATTAAACGAGTTTTGTATTTACCAGTAGAAGTTACTTCCTAAGAAACATCAGAAATGATTAAGAGAAATACAGTTCTAGTCTAATAACCTGAGATAATTTTCATGCAGGTGCTTGTATGTAACATATACCATAACAAAGAATAGCTTGAAGTTCCCTACAGAATGGTGATATTAATGTAGATGTTGAAATTCTTTGTTAACCTCTGAGAAAAACATATATTTGAAGGATGCCTGTTAATCATCCCTAACTCCCCACTTCCTAACCTGTGTTAATGTTACATGACTATGTTGTCAGAATTGTTGCATAGCTTGTGCAGAAGCAGCTACCCATTCAGTTTCTTTAAATGAAATTTAACAGAGAAAATAATTTGAAATAACTACACCTTGAATGTTCATTTATTCCTTGGTTTCTGCTAAAGTGCTTTTTGTTACTAATCAGGTCAGGGATGTAGATTCAGGCTGCATTTGACTAGCTAGTTAAATTCCTTTCCAAGGTTAAAAATGCCTGTCCCAGCCCTGACCTGCTCACTCACCAGTATTTATCTTTGGACCCAGTTGAAAGATGATTGTGACTACAGCACCACAAACCCATATCCTCCTTGATAAAAACAAAGAAGTTGTAAGCTTGTGCACTGTGAACTGTTGTATTCACATTTCTGCAATTAGAACCTAGAATCCTTAAAACAAGCCAACCAACCAAACTCATAGGAATAACCTTGACATGTCTGTCAACGAAATAGAATAAAGAAAACCCAAGAAAGAAAGAAAGAAAGAAAGAAAAAGAAAGAAAGAAAGAAGGAAAACCTAATATATTCACGTACAAAATTTGAATGATCGTTGACGTGACCTCAACCTTCTTTTCCTACATGGCGGGCCAAGTGTAAGTCAAAGCTTGAGCAAGTTGTTTTATTTTGTCTTCTATGGAATTTTTACACGCTTAGGTTTTTGTAGGTGATGCACAATTTAATATAGCTAAAAACCCTATGCTGATACAGCATTTGGTTCATTGTGGGTTAAGATATCTCCTAACGTTTCATTTGTACTTACTGATTGAATATAAACCTATTTTAAACACTCTCTTTTTGTGATAAGATTTTTGTTACATCTTGAACTATGGCATTTCCAGCTTGGTTTTTATGTCATTATTTCTGCCGATGGACTCTGGCCTCATATGTGTGGTGGAGTGATAAAGCTGTGTTGCTAGGCAGAGTTCTGCCAGGCAGTTCATGCTGGGCTTCATATCTGTCATTGCCCCACTTTCATGTTTCTATGAGGATGGAAATGAGTTGAGACAGAATATCATTGGGAATAGGCGCATAGTTAAGTGCCCAGGTCTCCTGATTCTCCATTGAGTCATCATGAGTGTCTCTGAACAGCACCAGCGGTATTCTTGGCACGCGAGGCTCAGCAGGAATAACACTGAAATAGCAAAAGATCGAAACCTGCGTTGCTGGAATATCCTCTGCTTGCCGTATGACCTTTTTGGTCTTTCACCTTTGAATATGTGCCTATGTCTCAGTGCTGCTACGGAAGGATCAGGGCTCCCATAAAAAGTGCTGGGGAGAAGGCAGGAAAAATGTGAATAAAATGAGCAGTAGGTGACACAATTGTGTTCATTTTTTTCAGTGTTCATGGAATTTGTATCAGAAACATGGGACTTGGACACCATAAGCATTGAAAAAGAATCAAAAGATCATTCTAGTTCTTCAATAGCAAAATTTAAGAAAGGATTTTAAAAAGAGACATTTTTGTGTGTGTGACGATTCAATGATAGCAGGACAATTCTGTAAAAAGTAGGGTGGCCCCAAATAGTCTGCGCTCATAAAGACAAGTATGTTGTGTCTTAATGGTTGACAAAAATAACTCATTTGCTTTTTCACACAAAGGGTTTGGTTATATGTATGTATAAATTAACAAGATCTTGCTGTTGAAGTGCTATGTGTTTATTAGGCTCTTCAAAATGTCTGCCAGGCTGTGGAGCCTCATAAAGGGAGGTGGGAGCTGCATGAGGCTGGTCTGCTCAGCATTTCTCTGTAAATGCTCCTCTCATGATATGCCTGAAAACCTTCAATATTATAATAATGCTAATAAAAATGGAAAACTCTGAATTCTTTATAGATGCATAAAGAAGTGTAATTTCTCTGTGACCTGAATAACTCTTCAAATCGCCGCCCTGGCCCTTTGAAAGAAGGCAGCTCTACTATACTGCTTTGTGTTTCTTTGAACATCTTGCTATCTGACTATTTTAAGGACGGAAATAATAGAGGAGAATTTAACTCAGGGTTATACTTTGAAGGACAGGTGGGATTCCCTCCCACCCACCCCCCCCTGCAGTTTTCCCCCTTCCCATTCTATTGAACATCGCTATCTAGCCTAGCTTCTTAAATGAGACGTGATCTTGTTGATGAATAAAATTAAATGATAATACAATTTTTCACTTATTCAGACTCTACCACCTTTTGGTTTTGTCCCTTTGAGAATCGTAAATTGGATTTGTTATCGCAACCTTTCAAGAGGCACCGCTCAGTCATCCTGTTTTAATTGTTGGCCAGCAGGGGCCCAGTGGCTCGAGGAGTGCTAGGGTGGAAGAGCTGTCTATTTGGAGGCCTGTGGCTTTGGGAAGCAGGTAAATTTGGGGAGAAATCATCCTAACCGTGATCCGTTCATTCTGCCTAACGCTGTTGGTGGGATGGTGGACACTGGGTGAGGCGACTGTGGTAGTACAGCCTCTGAGCCCCCAATGGGCTCCAGGGTGACTTCGCTTCCCCCGCACTGTACGGATCAGCATCTGGGGCGCTGGCTGCGTTGTAAGCCGTCTCCTGCTTAGGAATTATTTTTCTTATTGTGACGTGAATTTGCTACTCCTGCCACTAATGTTAATAACCAGGGGAGAAAGATCAAAGGCGGCCAAGCCCCAGGAAAATGGGAGGAGGCCAGCCTGGGCCGGCATGGCAGACCGTTAGTTTTAATGACTAGTTTTATAGGTAATTTTAGTAATGACAGATTTCGGTTGTTGCTG